>NW_008340872.1:876636-882004 GCF_000622305.1 Nannospalax galili | reverse complement strand
GGAATGGAGGAGGGAGGGGGGAGGGAGGAGGGAAGTGTGAGGAGTGGGGCAGGGAAGGAAGGACACAGGAAGAGGTAAAAGGGCAAAGCTTCTGTTCACCTTGCTAACCATCCACATGCCAGTCAGCTAAGGAACGTGAAGCTCCATCTGGCCGTGCCCTTGAGGCTGTGTCTGCTTTGCAGTTTGTATAAGTCAACAGAGAATGCAGAAAGAAAAAAGTCCCTAGGGCTCCCAGGTACTAAAAGCAGGAGTAAAGGCAGAGAGAGGCCTGTGCAAATCAACCTTGAAGTTACAGCTCAGATGATTCATAAGAAAAGCAAGAAAAATGTCCCATGCCCCCAAATAACCTAATGGAAGCCTGATGACTTTGTCTACAAAGATAAACACTATTAATACCATTAGAGACAAAACCAGAGCCGTTCAATATGCACATTTGCAAAAACTTGGCTCATGTCCCCAAAGGTCTGAGTCCATGCCCACCCTGCCCCCTGCTAAAGAGAAACATTTACAAGGTGCTAATGGGAGCTTAGCATCCTTTGAGGGACAAATAGCTCTTGTGAGAGGCTGCTCTAGAGAAACAAGCCTCTGGCCAGGCTGGAGGGAGCCAGAACACAGTCCTGCCTTGATTGCAAAGTGTTCCTGCAGAAATGAATTCTGGGGCTTCATCACTCCACATCAGCAGCACAGGGACACAGGAAGCCTCATCTCCAGGGCCTTCAAACAGTAAGAGAGGTCATGGGAAAGCAACACACCCACAAACACAGTAGCTACAGTCTCACAATCTGATGCAACTTTCCTTTGGAGTAAGGAGGATGTCAGTGAAAGTGAGGGGAAGGGACATAGAGGTCTGAGTCTCATTCATTTGTTCATTGAATTCATTCATCAACAGATAGCTTTCTGCATCCTGACTTTGTACTAGATATTCTGATAGATGCTCCTATAGCCATGGATCCATCCATTTTATTTAGCTGTGATCAAAATTTTTAAAAATCAGAGGAAACAACCTAAAACGTGGAAAGGCTTGTTTTGGCTCATGATTTCAGAAGGTTTACTTCCTGGCTGCTTGGCCCCATGTACGCGGCAGCAGGAGTGTCTGAAGATCATTCACTTGATGGCAGACAAGAAGCAGAGAGAAAGAAAGGGTTAGGGACCAAATACAACCTTCGAAGGCGTTGCCCTGTGGGTCTAGAAAGATGGCTCAGCAGTTTAGAGTGTGTGCTGCTCTTGCAGTTCCCAGAACCCACATTGGGCAGTTCACAATCGCCTGAAAGGCCAGTTCCAGGGGCTCCATCACTCTATTCCGGCCAACACGGGCACCTACACTCAAGTGCACATATACACAGACACATACACGTAATTAAAAATAAAGTAAATCTTTAAAGCCAAAAAAGCATGCTCTGAATGATCTATTTCCTCCAACTAAGTCCCATTTCCTGATGTTTCCAGACCTTCTCATAGTAAGACTATCAGCTGGGGATCAAGGACCCAACACATGAGCCCATGAGGGGACTTCATAGCAGACCACAAGCAAGATCTGCAAAGTTCTCATACATTTAGAATTGATATTCTCCTGAGAGGAACAGAAAAACAAATAATCAAGCAGATGCTTAGCACAACATCAGGTGGTGATAGGTGCTCTGACGAGAACTGAGGCAGAACACAGAGACAGATCTTCATGGGCTCTGTCATGTTCCAAAGGACATTTTATGAATCTCTCCCTAAAGAGGGGGTATTCACCTTATAAACCAGGGTATAAACCCTCATTTTTTTAATAAATTATTGGAACCAATTGGAAGGTTTTAAACTTTGGGATGCCATGACCTGGTTGTGTTTCTGAAAGATCTCTATGGCAGCTGTGAAGAGACTGCAGTGAACTCTGGGGACGAGGAACGGCTACAGCATCAGAAAAGTGGCCTCAAGAGACGTGTATGCAAATCTGCAGGGTTGGGAGGGTTAGAGAGTCATTTAAATGTAGATTTTAAGGAAAAGGAGAGAATCAAGGGGGAGGGGGACTCCTTTTGGCTTCAGTCAAGTAACTGGTGGTACCATTAACCAGAACATTCCTCCCTCCTGATGTACCTAATTTTATGCTTATTGAATTTCCTGTCTGTTGTCTAGAGAAGACAGGACTGGCTTGGATATATTCCGACCTAGAGAGAGATGATAGTCTCATTATTTTATTTGAGCCTTTGTAAGCCATAACGTTGGGAGCACACAACTCATAAATAAAGTCAGCATAACCCCTTTATCTCTTTTTTTTCCCCATTTGATTGAAATCCTGAGCGTTGCCTTCTACTAAGATGATGAATTTGGCTGGAAATCCATTGCATTCATTCAAGACTAATACAGTGTTATCTAGTACAAGAAACAGATGAGAAGTCACTGCCACAAGACGGAGGCTCAGACTTGCCTCAAAGGAAGCATCCGAGACATACGGAAATCACTGGAACACAAACATGAGGCAGGCCAGTAGCTGCATTAGAAAATTCCTTAGTTCACTTAGAAAGCAGTGTCGTATTCACAGGTACAGGTACGGTGAGGAGTGAGAACGCATGGACACACAGCAGCCGGGTTTCAAAGGTGAATTTTCATAGCGTCCTTCCAGAGCACTGAAGTTTGAATTACCAGCTTAGGAAAACCATCCGGGTGGCAAATATCTAATACCCTACTTCTGTCTCCAAGTACTGTGGAGGACGGAGGGGGGAGGGCCGTGAACCCAGTCACTCTCCTCCACCAAGAACCTGCGATGGAGGGGGACGTGGCATAAGCAAAATGATGCAAAATAATTGCAAAATACTTGCAAAGCAGAAATTCAGGATGCCACAGACGTACAGGAAGGGAAGACAAATCTGGCCTCTGGAGTCAGGCTGAGACAGGAAGGGGGCCTGGGTGGTGATGAGCAGAAAGCGACCATCAACAACCAGGACCAGGAAGGAAAGAGTGGGTTTTGTCCAAGGAACTCTGAGCAATGAGTCCTAGATGAAGAGGAGATGCTTGGGAGAGAATGATGGAGGAAGAGCTCAGCCAAGGTCAGATCAGGCAGTCAGGATCTTATAAGCAGGACTTCTTATTTATTCTTAAGGCATTAAGAGGCCACTAAGTGGTGGTAAGTAGAGGAGTCGAGCGTTGGGTTTCAAAAGCTCACTCTGCCATTAGGATAGGAGGAGATGACCTGAGACCAAAGGATTCACAGAGAGAGAGGGAGGGAGGTAGCCTGACGAGGTAGGGCATGAGAGGAGGGAGGAGACTAAGTAATGGATGAGATACAGGGCCTGCGCTCAGAACTAGGCCAAGGCAGGAGCTGCAGTGGGCAAGGAGCCAGCAAGGGCAGCCAGAATTTTTGGGATGCGGCAAAAGGGTTTTTATTAATATGGAAGACCGCAGAGGTTGGCCTGAGTCTTAGTTCCAGCTCCCATCCTAAATAATAAGAAGGTAGCGAAGAGTCGGCAAGATGGCTCTACGCTGCTAAAGTCACTTGCTGCCAAGCATAAAAGACCCAAGTTCAGTCCCCAGGCCCCACATGAGAGAAAGGGAGAACCAACTCGTGCAAGTTGTCCTCTGTTCTCCACATGTGTGCCATGGCACATGTACACACACATACACACACTAAAGAAGTACATATAATAAAGAAAAGAAGGGAATTTAGGAAGAAATCTAGAATAAAAAGAGAAGTCATTTAAGAGTCTAGCAGAAACGGACAGAAGGGCACTCTAGCAAATGTAATTGAGACCTTCCTTCCTCCCTCCCTCCCTCTCTCTCTCCCTCTCTCTCCCTCCGTCTCGCCCCCATCCCTCCCTCCAACAAGATGAGAGGCATGTAGCAGTGTTCTGGTCTCAGTAGAAATTAGAGAATCCAGGTGTAACATCTGCCTGGCCTGGGTTCCAGATACCCGACACTTCCATTTAGGGCCTCCATAAAGGTGGGACAGAAAGCAGCACAGGGATCAGCTATGTGAGGCTGGAAGGGCATCCGCCTCTGCACAGAGCAGAGGCTCAGGTAGCATGAGAAAGGTGAATGCGAAAGTCAGAACACTGCAGTTTCTCATTCTCTTGACCATTCTTCAACAGAAGTAAAAATACACCAGTGGTGGGTGCTGATGGTCTGAGGTTTGCAAGAGGAGCATCCACGGGGAATCTTAATACGCAGGTGCTGCCTCCTGCCAGATTTAATAGGTGCCATTTTCTGCTCCCTGTTATCTGATCGCGGTTATGCTCAGAGTTGCTCCAGAAAGTTGAAAGCTGCATCACCAGTAGGATTCCCTGGATTTATATCCGCTGGGGGAACGTATCAAACATGTCACACAGTGTTACATGAAGAACTAGCCTCTTTGTCTCATGGGTGTGTCTCCCCATGGCAGGAGAATAACCCAGGAGAAGAGAAAGTGAACTCAACTGACTTCTTCTAGAAAGTCATATGGCTTAATGAAGCCAGAGATCCGGAACTCCAACAGACAAATCATACACGGCCTCAAAGGAAAGGTGGGGAGTCAGAAAGGCGAGGCTTGTTGGTTTTCGCTTGTTTTGATTTTGCTTTGTTTTCCACAAAATTTCTAGAAAAAAAAAAATCAATGCAACAAAACCATATCCGTAACAACAGGGTTGTTTTCCTTCTACACGTCCATGTGTATGTGCAGTTCTCCCCATCCTCCTCAACATGGAGACAGTAATAGGGAGAGGAAAATGACAGTATTTTTTAATGTGACTTTGAAATATGAATCTAAAGCTTCACTTCAAATCTATAGATTCCAATCTTCTGGAAACTAAACTTTTGAGCTTGAGTTGCCCACTGTAATTGTTCTGTGTTACTATAACAAAGTACCTGAGGTAAGCTACTTTATAAGGGAAAGATGTTTATTTAGCTCAAAGCTATGGAGGTTCAGGAACATGGTGCTGGCATCAGCTCGGGTGTGGTGAAGGAATCAAGGCAGATGGTGCTACAGTGGTGGGCGTGGGTACAAGAAGAAATGACCACACAGCTAGGTAGGAAGCCGGAGGGAAGCTGAGGGGCCAGAATGACTTGCTTGCTTTGTCGTTTCTGTTGTTGTTAACAGACTTCTCTTAAGAAGTCTGTCAGGGACCTGGAGAGGTGGCTCAACTGATAAGAACAATGGCCACTCTTGTAGAGGACCCGGGTTCGATTCCCAGCA
This sequence comes from Nannospalax galili, assembly GCF_000622305.1. Classification (NCBI taxonomy): domain Eukaryota; kingdom Metazoa; phylum Chordata; class Mammalia; order Rodentia; family Spalacidae; genus Nannospalax; species Nannospalax galili. The sequence continues at coordinate 876,858 of NW_008340872.1, read as the reverse complement.
CCCACATGGTGGCTAACTGTCTGTAACTCTAGTTTCAGGGGATCCAATGCCCCCTTCTGACCTCTGAGACATTTGCATGTCACAGGTTCACTTACATACATGTAAGCAAAACACTCATATACATAAAATAAAAATAAATAGATGAAGGAGTCAGGGGGTCTGCGAGATAGCTCAGAAAGTAAAGGTGCTTGCTACTAAGCCTGCTGATATGATCAATACTTA
>NW_008340872.1:868316-876491 GCF_000622305.1 Nannospalax galili | reverse complement strand
AAAAAAAAAAAAAAAAAAAAAAAGAACTGACTGACCTCCAGATGTTCACAGTAGCTTTTGTACACACACACACACACACACACACATACACGTGCGCACACACACTAAAAATATAATTTTTGAAAAGAACAGTTAAAGAAGTCAGGGTCTTCTAAGAATTACCTCAATCCCTTCCAAAATCCATCCCTTCCAGAATCCAGGCCCCAAAAGACCCAACCAATTCCCAAACTTCTTAAAAGTTTCTTACATTGCCACTCTGAAGGGCCAAGCTTCAAAAACAAATCCTGGGGGGGTACATTCATCCAAACCATGGCACTCTCAACTTAAACACTTTAGGACAGCCAGCTAGCGCCTCTGTGTCTATGAGTCACAGGCACAAAAATCCAGGCCTTATTACCAGCGAGGCTGCATACAACTCCCCCTCACACTTTTTCTTTGCCCTTTGATCCCTAGTCCCCACTCCATTCCCTTGATCTCTGAAAGTAATATATGCTCAGTGCTTGCTGATCTCTAAATATGCACCACCATGATCTGCTCAATTAGTAATAACTGCTGTTATTATTTATAATAATAAATTTCATATCTACATTGTCATGTGTACAGCTATGCTGTATGTGCTGTGTGTACACACACACATAAGCACATATACACACATAAACACATATACACACAGACATATATAAACATACACACATATATACACACATGCACACAGACATATACAGACATACACACCTATGTACCCACATGCATACACCCATATATACACAAATATACATACACACACAGACATATATACACACACAGAGATACACACACATATAGATATATACACTCATATACACGGACATAAACACATATACACACAGACATACACTCACATATGTATGCACACATATACACGTACTCACAGACACATACACACATAGACACATATATATTCACAGACATACACACACACATACACACAGGTTTAGGGCATAAAGTTTACAAAACATACAGAAGATTGTCAAAGCATGAACTATGGGCTGTGTTATGGTTTGTAGATAGTGTCCCGCAATAGCTCAGGTATTGAAGGCTTTGTCTGTAACCGGTGATCCAACCATTGAGAGATGATTGGACCATGAGGGCTCTGCCTTCATCAATGGCTTAATCCACTGATGGATTAAAAAAATCTAATGGCATTTGGGAAGTGAGAGAAGCTCCCACAAATGGGGCCTAGTTGGAGAAATGAGGCCACTATGTTGTTAGAGGCTTTGTCTTGTCCCTGGCCCCTTCTTCTCTCTCTTCTCTCTTTTCTTCCAGCCCATTACGAGGTGAGCTGTTTTTCTCCATCACCTGCTCTGGGTCATGCTGTTTAACCTCACCTCCGGCCCACAGCACCAGAGTCAGCTGACCGTGAGCAGACCCCTCTGCAACTGTGAGTGAAAATCCACCTTTCCTCTTTTGGTTTTCTCATTTGTTCCAACAATAAGAAGATGACTAGCACAAGCCGGACTGTCCTGACCCCAGGAAGAGAAAGCGCCTCTGTCCTGGGAAGAAAGAAGACAAATGTCAAAGGGAAAGGAAAGAATTGTGTTGTCGAATGCACTGTCTGCCAACCAAGGCTTTCCCAGCTACCCTTGTAACCCTTTCCAGTAACGTGGACACACACAACCAACCTCCCAGAAGCCTGTGGTGTTTCTACTGAAGAAAACACTAGGTTGGAGCCATATCATTGGTTATTCTATGTTCTGTCACCAAGGCCATTGGTGGGGAGGAACAGGAACTTCATTTCCAACTTCTCTGTCAGACCTACAAGAGCAAGACATAAACAAAACTCAGCCACAACCACTGTCTATCCCTTGAGGGAGCCAGGGAAGAACAGCAGGACCTCAGAACAAGGAGCTGTCTCTGATGAAAGTTTCCTGTTTTTAACATTTTTCTATTTTAAAATTGCATATATTATCCTCATCAAGATACACAAATATTTTTCAAAGTAGTACTTACTTAGGTTTTAAAAATTAAAATTCTAATCTCTGATATTTGAATACCAGATTGAATAGGTAAAGATTAGAGAGGCATGTATAGTACTTTTTGATTTAATTTTTTTTTTTTTTTTGAGACAGGGTCTCCCTATGGTCCCAGCTGTCCTGGAACTCACTATGTAGACCAGGCTGGTCTCGAACTCACAAAGATCCTCCTGCCTCTGCCTCCCAAGTGCTGGGATAAAAGGCATGTGCCACCACACCTGGCTGGTTTAATATTTTATTTAATTGCTTTTATTATATGTGTATGAGTATATTGGCTGCATGTATGTAAGCATACCCATGTCATGCAATGCCTGCAGAGGTCAGAAGAGGGCATCAGATCCCTGAAACTGAAGTTGCAAATGGTTGTTAGCCACCATGTGGGTGCTAGGAATTGAACCCGGGTCCTCTACAAGAGTAGCCAGTGCTCTTAACTGCTGAGCCATCTCTCCAGCCCCAGTTTTTGTTTTTAATGCAAAAGAAAACCATTAAGAAGTAAATATCAGGGATGAGGAATGTGTTTGCTTAGCAAACATAAAGCTCGAGGTTCAGTCCCCAGCACTGCATAAACCAGGTGTGATCCCAACACTGGGAAAGAGGAAGAAGGAAGATCAGAAGTTCAAGGTCATCCATGGCTAAATAAGGGAGATCAAGGCCAGCCTGGACTAGAGACTCAGAGAGAGAGAGAGAGAGAGAGAGAGAGAGAGAGAGAGGGAGAGAATAGTTGAACATGAAAGGAGGGAGAAAGATTTCCAACATTCCTAGCTCGTGCATCACATGAATACTTGCTTTGATATTAGCATCAGGGTATGAAAAGGTGTGTGAGTTACTAGTGGCCACTGAGGGAAGAATAATTGGAAAATTCTTGAGTTTCATCTATGTTTACTCTTCCATTCCCAACTCTTGTTGGCTCTTTACCAAATTCCAGTGAGCTGTGCCTCTTCAGCATCCCTGTAAATGAGAAAAAAAAGAAAAATAAATGATCTTAAAATTGAAATAAGTGAAGCCAGAGTCTGCCTTGTGCATTTTCTAAGCAAGATTACAGCATCTGCTATTCTCGGGAGGGCGGAGTGGCGTGAGGTCAGTCCCAGATGACAGAATCAGAAGGATTACTGAGAAAGACCTTTGTCGAGGCAGTCTTTGTTCCAAGATTGGTATCATAGCCTCCAAAAAGACAGACCTTGGCCTTCACCCACAAACAACCTAATTATGCCTTGTTCTGAGGGAGTTGTTTCTAAATAAAGCACAGCAGATGCTGGATGGGCTTCTATTGTGGATCACTTGTCAGAGGTCAGTCTGTCCTAGTTAGAGTCACTTTAGGTCATTGTGATCAAGAAAACCATTCCCACAGCATCAGAGGTCAAGTGAGTGTGGACTAAGGGGAACAGGAATCCAGGAGACACCTCCCTCCTACCTGGTGCTGTTCAAAGCACCTTCTGCTTCCATTTAGATCTAGAATGTTCTCCAAAGGCTCATGTGCTAAAGGCTTAATTCTCAGCTTGGTACTATTAAGAAGCAGTGGACTCAGTGCTGGAGGAATGGCTCAGCAGTTAAGTGCATGGGCTGCCCCACAGAGGACCTGAAATCACTTCCCCACACCACATAGCAGCCAACAACTTCCATAACTCCAGTTCCAGGGGCTCAAACATCCTCTTCTGGCCTCCGTGGGTATGACACACTCATGGTTCATGTCCAGCATACATGCTTGTGAAACATTCATACACATAAAATTAAAAATCCATCAGTTAAAAAAGGTAGTGGAAACTTTAAGGGGTAAGGCCTTATGAGAAGTCTTCAGTGGCTGGGGGAGTATCCTAGAGGATGATTCTGGAGCTCTGGTCTTTTCCTCTCTCCTTACCTTCCCAACTGCCAGGAGGCTCTGGCTTGTCTCCACCCCATGCTCCCACTATGTTGTGCTGCCTCAGCACAGGCCCAAAAGCAGTGGGACCAACTGACCATGGACTGAAGTCTCCAAAACTTTGAGCCAAGATGGGCATGGTGGCTCATGCCTTTAATCCCAGCACTTGGGAAGCAGAGGCAGGAGGATCTCTGTGAGTTCAAGGCCAGCCTGGTCTACATAGTGAGTTCCAGGTCAGCTGGGGCTACAGGGAGACCCTGTCTCAAAAAAAAAAAAAACTGTGAGCCAAAGGAAACCTTTATTCTTTCTATGTTAATTATCTTAGGCATTCTGACTAATAACAGAAAGCTGACTGGCACACTTTCCCTAAAATATCTCCCGAGTAATGCACACAGGCTCCATCCTACCACTCCCAGATCCTGCAGCTCCTGTCTCTCATCCGTTCTTAGTCTCTGTGCCTGTGTTTCATACTTTCTTTTTAAAAAAATATTTTATTATTTTTATTTTATGTGTATGCATGTATTGTCTGCATGTAGGTAAGTGCATCCATGTCATGCAATGCCCACAGAAGATGGAAGAGGCCGTCGGATCCCCGGGACTGGAGTTAACGGACAATTGTTAGACACCATGTAGGTGCTGGGATTCAAACCCAGGTCTTCTGCAAGAACAATCAGTGTTCTTAACCATTGAGCCATCTCTCCAGCCTCCTCATCCTTTCTGGAGAACATCACACATAGTTCCTCAATTCTTTCTCCCCAACAGCTTTAATATTGGGCAAGAAGCCATGGAAAATGGTTATTCATATCGAATGCCAACCAAGATGTCAGCCAACAACAGGGACCACCGGGTGATGCCCATTAGACAACCAACGGCGTTCAGAGCTGCTGTTTTGAAGATTCTCTCTTTGCTCGCAAAATAGCTAATCAACAGTGGGTCATGTGGTTGCGTCAAGAGTCTTCCTAAGTGACCATGAAATCTGTCCCTATAGTTTATGAGCAAATCTGTGGAGAGTGTCCACGTGAATTCATTTAAGTTGACACCTTTGAGAGCTAGCAATCCTTCAAACATACCTCACAGTTAACCACATCTCTGGAAACAAACAGGACGTCTTATTTTATTTAGTAGCTCCTTATTCTAGTTAACCAAATGGCTTTTTAAAAAGAAATGCTTCTAAAACCAATATTTACTTGTTCCTCCAAGGCTGTTTTAATTGGCTTTGTGAAATCAATGATCCCCTTGATAATTGATAAAAGAGTGCCTCTTTTCCCTGTGCTGGCAATATCTTGGTTTGAATAACTGGACAGATAACTCTTTCACAAATATGAAAAACAGATTTTCGGAAACAAGTTTATTTTATTAAGCCATGTTATTTAATTTTATCTGACATTTGCAAGTCATTTTTGCTAGTAAGCACTCTACATTAGTACCTTGAGTTCACATAGAGTTTAACAATATGAATTTCCTACCAGAGAAAAATACAATATATATGTTTGTCAGGAGCCAAGTCTGTGAGGAATGAACAGTTATCAAATCCCAAAGGGGAAACAAGTTCCTTTGGCTCCTCTTTTACCAGCTGTTGTATGTTCTATCTTCACTTTCAAGATTTCTGCCTCTTCTGTTAATAGGGTTTAGGACTAGGAGGACAGGAGTCTTACACGTTCATCCCCAACTCCACAAGCACCTGCAGTCAACTGTCTCCCAGGCAGAAAAAGTGAATCCGCTTAAAGTAAGTTTTATATTAAAAATTATCTAGGATTCAGGCTGGAGAGATGGCTCAGCGATTAAGACATTGGCTCGTCTTGCAGAGACCCAGGTTTGATTCCCGGCACTCACATGGTGGCTGACAACCGTCAGTAACTCCAGTTTTAGGGGATCCGATGCCCTCTTCAGACCTCCATGGGTACCGCATGACATGGGTGCACTTACCCGCGAGGAGGCAATGCACTCATACACATAAAATAAAAATAATAAAAAATGGTTTTTTAATTATCTAGGATGCATCACAGAAAGTAAGTCATTTTTATGTGCATAAGTATATGTGACAGGAACCCATCTCAAAGTACAGATTCAATGGATTCCTAAAAAATTGCATTCAATGAAAATTGATCATTTATTCTTACTTTTCAACTAATATATGTCTTAAGACAGAGTTCAGAACTTTAAAATGTAGAATTCAAGCAATACTGCAAATAGTAAATATTAACCAACCATGGGGAAAAAAGAGTGTTCTTGTTCACTATAAATATAAATCATGCGAAAATACATTTGAGTGGACTGACTTTCTCCATAAAGTTGTGTCCCTTTAGAAAATTCCAACTCAGCCAAAAAAGATCAGCACAACTATTACCCCCTCTAGATGCCTGGGTCTTCTCACTCTGAGTTCCCAGAGGAAAAAAATTCTATGCCTCCCATGAGCACCTGGGCAGGGCTAGGACACCTCCTTTATCTCCTGGCCCTTGAGCACTGTGCCTGAGATTGTGGTGGGTTGTCATCACAGTGGACAACCTGTATCCTTCCCTGGGCCATGTGCTCCCTTGGGGAAGGGATGCTTGATGTGACTTTGGAAGTTCAGTGTCTCCATCAGTGCCTGGCACCTCACCGGTACTAAGCAAATGCTTGTGAAATACACAAATGAAGGAATGCAGATTTTAGTATGGTAGTTTAAATTCTTAGGGGTTTATCATCAGCAACACCCTGTGGACAATTCAAACGCATCTCCAATTGGCAAGTTCTCTAGATCCCCGTGTCTGTCCATGGTGTAGTTTTTGTTTGGTTTTTCTGAATAAACGTGCTATGATTTCAGAAGGGAGGATCTAGACAATTTCAAGACCCTGCTATGCTCATCGGTATACAACAGAGTGACCCAAGAACAGGGCCAGGTCAGCCCACCTAATAATATTTTAGCTCAGCAGTTTTAAAACTGCTCCCCATGGATGATTAGTGGTGCTCCCAAGTGGATTCCCTAGTTCATGGAGAAGTAACAGCTCTGCATCTGATGAAAGTACACGATAGCCAATTAGAGGTTTGTGTAACAGCATCTCAACTAAATTACCAGAGAACTCTCTGAAGCAGGCACAGTCCAGGGCCTCATAAGCAGGCCAGGCGGTGTTCACATCATGTGGTCATATAGTAAGACTTCCTCCACCTCTGGTCTTTAGAGAACTGTCCCAACAGATGGTTACATACACACTGGCTTTGAGAGTCCCCTGAAGAGGAGCCGAAGGTGAACAGTGGCGGTTTTGGGTCAAAACACTCGTCTCCCACCGCCCTCGGTGAACCCCAGAGGTCTTAGAGTGAGAGGCAGAGCAGAGCAGCAGGCCTGACCAAGGACAATGACCCACAATGCTTTTCTTCAGGCTTGAGTCTAGACAGCCAAAGACTACTTTATGTCATGATGGAGCTGCAACCAACATAATAGCAACCTCTTTTCTGTAAATGAAGAGAAAGCAGGCAGCAGGTTCCACCAGGAGTGGGAAACTGGGAAACTCTGGAGGAATACTAAATGGCAGCTGGAAAGGCATTTTGCCTTTTGCAAATTTAATTTCATTAATTATGAACATGGAAGCTTGAGAGACTGAACTCAATTCTCTACCTGTTGCTTCTTAGCCTAAAAAACAGCTTTCTCATTCTCCAAGGTTCTAGAACCTTCCTAATGCAACCATCATAGTCTGTTGAGGATGAAGTCACGGATTGACTTGAATGGAAACAAGCTTTAGAAAGGAATTACAGAGACCACGTGAATGGCCAGTTACTGAAAGCCATGGGTGTGGGTGGGCATCTTGTGTTTGAAGGCTTTGACCCCTCCCTTGACAGCCCAGGATGCAAATAAGCATAACATTCCTCTAGCGGTCTTCCCTTACAAAATCTACCTCAATCCATCACAGGAATTCCTGATTCTGCTGAATTAAAGCTTCTGTTATTTTCTCTGAAATGTTCATCTTTAGTTAGTTGATCTATCCATTCCCATGTATTCAAACTGCTATGAAGCCCTGTGGTGTTTACCGTGACCACAGGTGACTGTCACTTCCTAACAGCAAGATCAAGATTCTGAAAGTCTACAGCTAATGGCATCCACAGAAATGCTTATCAGGGCAGGCACAAACAGAATTTACAGTTGGCATATTGATTTTCCATTAGTCTACTGTTCCATGCAATGTCCAGAACTGGGAACTGATATTATGTAAGTTGCTAAATTTTGAAGCTATAATTTCTGATCATTTTTAGCAAACTTCCAAAGAATTGAAAATGAAGACAGGTCTCTGTTTTCATACAAAATAAGTGTTCCTGGGGGGGTGTGGTGGGGGGGGG
>NW_008340872.1:860410-868295 GCF_000622305.1 Nannospalax galili | reverse complement strand
TGTGTGTGTGTGTGTGTGTGTGAGAGAGAGAGAGAGAGAGAGAGAGGGAAACAGATCTATTTTCATACAAAAAAAGTATTCTGTGTGTGGGTGAAACAGTTCTCTATTTTCATACTATTTTCATACAAAATAAGTATTCCTCTGTGTGTGTGTGTGTGTGTGTGTGTGTGAGAGACAGGTCTCTATTTTCATATGAAATAAGTATTCTTCTGTGTGTATGTGTGTGTGCATGTGTGTATGTGTGTGTATGTGTGTATGTGCGTGTGTGTGTATGTGCGTGTGTGTGTATGTGTGTGTATGTGTGCGTGTGTGTGTATGTGTGTATGTGTGCGTGTGTGTGTGTGTGCATGTGTGAGAGACAGGTCTCTATTTTCATATGAAATAAGTATTCTTCTGTGCGTGTGCATGTGCGTGTGCGTGTGTGTGTATGTATGTGTGTGTGTGCACATGTGTATGTGTATCTGCATGTGTGTGTATGTGTGTATGTGCGTGTATGTGTATGTGCGTGTGTGTGCATGTGTGTGTATGTGTGTGCATGTGTATGTATGTCTGTATGTGTGTGTATGTGTGTATGTGTGTGCATGTGTGTGTGTGCATGTGTGTGTATGTGTGTATGTGTGTGCGTGTGTGTGTGTGTGTGTATGTGTGTGTGTTTGGGGATATAAAAAGCAAAGTTGAGAACAACTTAAATTCTTTGTGGTGAAAGGATTTTCAAAGAAGTCTGCATTAAAGCATCTTTATTTTACCTCAAGTTTAGATATAGTCTCCAAAGATTTGTTCCTGAGACTTCAGTCCTGCTCCTTAACATTTCACTTGGCACACATGAATACACAGCTGGCCAACTTTAAGGTAACACATACCTATGTCTAGTTCATCACAAACTTTCCATTTTTTCTCTATTCAGAGGATTTTTTTAATGTGCCTGTAGGTGCGCGCACACACACGCATGTTCATGAGCACAGGCATATGTGTGCCATAGTGCATGTGTGGAGATCAGAGGACATCTCAAGTGATGGTCCTTGTCTCCCACCTTGTTTGAGACAGGATCTATTGTTTGTAAACTGTGACTGCCAGGCTAGCTGACCTGGGAACTTCTAAGGATTCTCCTGTCTGCTTCCCTCTTACCATAGAAGAGTTCAGACAATATGCATGCTACCATCCAGTTTTACCTGGATTCTGGGGATTGAACTCAGATCCTCAGATATGCACAGCAAGTACTTTACCCAGTAAATCATTTCTCCAGTTCCCTGAGTGTTTGTTTTTTAATTAACCTAGGGTTTTATCATAGGTATCAGTATTCGGGCATTAGCATTCTTCAATCTTTACTATAAATTGAGGTCAGTTTTCTAGAAATAGCCAAACAATTGTACAAGCACTGTTTTTTAATGAAGGATATTAAAGTGTTCAAATTTACTACTACCTTGGCGTGTCCACATGACCAAACTTTTCACACTGTGACAGCATATTGTCTACAGAACCATACAATAGAGTCACAAAAAAAAAAAAAAAGAAAGAAAATCTCATGTTTTAAGTAAGTTGTGATTTCACATTGGGCCACACAGCTATTCTGCATTGCAGCAGCTCATGGGCTGTGGGTTGGACATGCCTGGGGTCAAAGACAGCATCACACACATGGCTCATTCAGGAACTGACATCTGGTGTCAAGCTTCAAATCATCAGTATCTTCCAAGTGGAACTTTAAACTCGAAGACCTTCTGTACTTCTGGATGACGGTAGGAAGTGGTTACTCAGCCTCTGGGCCCTTGCTGTGTGGCAGCCGTGTTAGGGTAGTTTCAGCTCCTCACAAAGACCTACTCTGCCACATTCTCACTTCCACACAGTTCCTCCACTGTCTTTAATTTTCATCTGGCTTACTCTTCATGCCTTCAGTTCAGCTCACCTATCACCGTCCATGAACCTCCACATCAGACTCCATGCACCCTCCGGTGCCACTCAAAATCCCTCTGGCCTAAGGCAATGTTAGGTGGCTGTCTTAACTGTCAGCTCCACACTTACAGTTTGGAAACCTCTCTGCTCCAGGCCTATATTTATATTGCCTCTATCAGGTCTTGGTGGAACTGGATAAAACCTAAGTTAAAAGATGAATTTATTGTGTTTCTTCAATGAATAACTTTTTGTCCTATTGAGAGACAAAGAGAAACAGAGAGACAGAGAGACAGAGACAGAGACAGAGAGACAGAGAGAGGGAGAGATTTGTCTGTACCACAATGATACAAAGCAAAGTAAAGCAAGGCACACCATGGCCTGACACCTGTGATGTTCTGATCTCATCCATTTATTCAGAGATTTGCTCTATGTGTCATGGAACTGATGCTCTTTGATTTTCAACAGCTATCACATGGTCCCCTCACCCCCATCCCAAGCCAAGAAAACAAACCTGCCTTCAAATGGTAACCGGAGACTTGATCAAATGTAAAACAGAAAATCCAGCTTCCAAAACAAGGGCCACAGTGAAGACTAATTTTAGCTTTAGGGAAGAGGGCGATGTAGCAATGACCCAATTCAACGCGCTTGATATCTAATTTTTTTTAATATTTTTTATTTATTATTTTTATTTTATGTGTATGCGTGTATCACCTGCATGTAGGTAAGTGGGGCCGTGTCGTGCAATGCCCACAGAGGACAGAAGAGACTGTCGGATCCACTGGAACTGGGGTTACGGACAATTGTTAGCTGCCGTGTGGGTGCTGGGATTCGAACCCAGATCTTCTGCAAGAACAGTCAGCGTTCTTAACCGCTGGGCCATCTCTCCGGCCCTTGATTTCTAATTTTTAACAAGGCACCACTACAATTCCCTCACAGTAAGCAGCCACAACTACAGGCAAGGAATCACACTTGCTAGAAAAACCACTGGGAAGTAATTAGTCTTGGTCAAATGAGAAAAAAAAAAAGGGCAGAGTGGTGATAGATTAAATGGAAACTCTCATCTAGACGTTGGTGTTAATCACGAGTTTTCAAGTAAATGGATAAACGCATAGCAAATTCTGGTCATCAAAGCTCTTCTACTGAAACTCAGCTTAGAATTTCTGCAGAGGGCATGAACTGGCTCTTTGCCCCCTTTTAGGGGCCATGGTACCTGAGCCACCACCAGGTAGGGGAATACTAGTGGCCTCTGCGTCAATGCGGTCACAGAAAGCAATACAGAAACAATTTTTGGCTTTGCTGCAAATGTGCATAATGGAAAGCAAATATTATTAAAAAGACAATCATTTTTAGTGATTAAAATAATCCAGGGCAGAAAAAAATTTCTCCCATAAGTTTCTAAATTCTCATTTATCATCGTTTTCCGCAAGAAGCCAGAGTAATTTTATTTTTCCTGACTTCTATTAAAAAGATCAATACATATGATTCCAAAGAGTCTCGGCTCATGAAAAGATGGAGCGGGCCCGTAATCACATATGAAAGTATTGGTTGTCATTAGCAGAAAGATTGATCTGAAAAGACAGCCGACCCAGAGTGAAAGGGACTTAAAAATTTCCATTGGGCTGCCCGGCAACTTTCACCTTCCAGATAATTAAATACAGATAACAAATCACCTTAGTAGAGGGAAGGATTGCACTAGGGTATTCAGTAGACGTCCACTTTAGCAAAGCAATACGTTATTTCCCAATAAGGGTTTTATTTGATGCAAAACAATCCATGAAGCCAACAACCAAAGCCATTGTTTAATGTGCCCATGAGCTACAGCTGCTGGATAAGATTTCTGTACAGGTACCTAAGGTACCACAGGCTCTAATAAATGCACATGTTCAAACAACTTTTAAAACTAGAGCTAAGGAACGTATTTAGGCAAATGTCACAGGCTTATCTGACAAACCGAGCTTCAGTTTGCTGTAGTGAATTATTGCCATGACTCTTGGAACTGATGGATAAAACTCCCAAGAACTGAGCCCATGGGTGTGCAAAAGGGTTCCTTCACTGCACAGCTCACATTTCCAGAAGCCCACTTACAACGTAGTAAAAATGCTAGCCATAAGCCAAGATGGAATTTTTATGGGTCCTTGGAAGGGCATTGTAAACTTGGAAATTCAGAGCTGTGGTCTGACCACGTTCTGCACTGGACCTCATTGTTGTTAGTATCTTCATCCTTGTTCAGTACAGGTGTGATGCCAACACACCTAAAGACAGTGTGCCCATGCTTTAAAATTAATAGATGATAGACACAAAGGGCAGAGACCAAATGCTCTTAACCAAACTTCAGCTTGGACATTCTAAGACATCTGAAGATTTTATCACTCCTCAATCCCATTACTTATTTAGCTGCTTGAGAATACCTGGGCATCTCCCAGTCATAAAAGTTCATAATTATTAGCCATTGATCATTTTTTAATGAACTAAAAGCTGGTATTGAAGAAGGTTCAACATCCATTGCCTGGAACAGCAGTATTGGGTCTAAGTGGGAATTGCATTTATGTTGAGAGCCATTGTCTATAATGGCTCCAATCTAGTTGGAGAGAGATTTCATGTAAGTCTGATAGTCTATCCCTCTTCTATGAATTCTTAAATGCTTTCATTACTCAACTTTCACATAAAATCACATCGTCATGGCACCTACCAGACACTTAGATGCATACAAAGCAAAACTGTTTTCTTCCATGTCTAAATTAAACAAAACACAAACACTCAATTTTATGAAAATACCAGAAAATGTTCATGCTTTTGGAATTTCCTGTAATAACAGTATCAGGAGTAAATTCCTCTAAAAATGGGGGACAGGAATAAGATCAGCCAGGAATTATTTTTAGCTGTCCAAACTCAGAAAATTCTTTCCCATTTTCAGCTGAAAGAATTTTTTTTTCTTGCAACTAAGAAAACATCTCCATTTTACTAATAAAGTCAATATTTTTAGAAGAGGGAGAAATATAATTTTTTCCATGTGTGCTTTGTACATGCGCACATGTTGTGCTGGTAATGAGGGCTTGTCTTTTTTAAGCTAATTCTCTTTTAAAGATCATCAAAAAATGAGAGAGAAAAAATAAAAACCATACTAGGGCATTGTGACTCAGTGCATGGTGGCTCTCTAAGACTGGAGTAAGTTGTAGAAACTGCCATTCCTGGGTCGAAAGAAAGTTCTAGAAGATGACCCTTGAGTTGTAAAATAGTACAGCAAACAGCCCATGATGTCACTGAGAATTCTTGGAGGCAGGGGAATCCATTGCTGGTTGCTCGTTCCTCCTCTGCCCTGCCCTGCTTGCTCAGGCCTTGGTAGAAGGTCTGTGGTAGGCAAGGTCACTGTCAACTTGAGCTGACAATGCAGCTCAAAGACATTCCAAGACATGCACACTGAGCTCTGACTTGTACTGAGCTAGGCCCAAGTCAAGATGCACAAGGTATATCTCATCCCTGTCCTCTATGTATAGCAAACAGGAAATGACTAAGACTGAATCAGACCTCCATCCCTACCTTTCCAAATACTTAGAACACCTGGGAAGAGGGACTCTCAACTGAAGTATTGCCTTGATCAGATTGGCTGTGGCCATGTCCATAAGGGATTGTGTTGATTGATGACTGATGTGAGAGGGCCACTGTGGGCATCACCATGCCTAGGCAGGTAGATCTGGGCTATGTAAGAAAGCTAGCTGGGCAGAACTAGACAGCAACCCAGTAAGCAGCCTTCCACCACGGTTTCCACTTCTCTTCCTCCTTGAGTTTCTGCTCTGACTTCCCTCTGTGATAGATTGTGACCTGGAAGTGTAAGGCCAACTAAACCCTTTCCTTGATCCCTCCTCCTCCCCAAAAAAGAAAAAATAAAGTTATCGTGTAACTCTATTTACATAGGCTTTCTAGAGAAAAGGAGCTAATAAGATACAGGGAGAGAGAGAAAGAGATTTATTCAAGAAATTGGCTCACATGATTAGCGAGGCTGACAAGTCCCAAGACCTGCAGGACGGGTCAGAAAGCTGTACCCCAACAAGGGCTAGTGGCTTAGATCTAGTCAGAGTCCCACGGCCTAAGAACAGAAGACCCAGGAATGTCTTTGAGCTGCATTGTCAGCTAGCAGACTCCAGACCCAGGAAGAGCCAATGTTTCAGTTCACATCTGAAGCAGGACAAAGCCGATCTCCCAGACGGCAGTCAGGCCATGGGGCAGAGCCTCCTTGGGCTGGAGTTTGCTGTTTAGGCTAAGCTGGACGGCCAGGAGCCCGGGGGATCCACCTGCCTCCACCTTCTCCGTGATGGGATTGTAAGTGCACACCACCAAGTCTGGCTTTTTTATGTGGATTCTGGTACTGGACTCAGGTCTTTGTGCTCACACATCAAGCACTTTATGGACTGAGCATCTCCCCAGTACCTCATCCCCATTTTTGATTATTCACTTTGTCCATTTGATTAAATAGAAATGCATCTTTTTCTTTGTTTCAAGAAGGGCATAATAGGTGGTCAGCAATGCTTCACTTAGCTCCCCTGCCTAAAGTAAATATAATGAACATTTATTTCATAAATGAAAAGTAATAAAAATCTTTATTTTAAGCAGCAAGACTCAGTGTCAATTTGTCCCATAAAGAAAGTTGATAGGAATCTTAGAAAAATAAAATAAAATTTAAAATACACCCAGTTTGTCAGCCATCATCTGTTTTTTCAAGTGTGTGAAACTGGTTATCCGTTCATCCACAGTTCCACAGCATCAGCATCCCCTGGGAGTTGGTTAAACATGCAGACTCTGGATAGAACCTGAGAATTTGTGTCTTCAGAAACTTTCCATGTGTTCCTTCAGTTCACTGAGGCTTGAGAATCTCTATGTTAAATGACAGGTGATTCATTTCATTGAATCACAGGTGCCACAGTTTAAACCTCCACCAGCAAACCTTACCATACACTCCAAATCTATTGCAGGCAAATTTTGTGTACCTGCGTTTGCTGGCTCCCTCTAAATTCTAAATGATGGCATTCATTTTCATAAAATTAAAGAAATTATAAAATACTACAATTCTAAAGTGAATTTTTAAATTTTAATTAAATATCAAATATGATGTTTTGCATTTCACCATCCCGTCGTAGATAACCCTCAAGACACTTCAAATGCAAATGGCATCAGTTCTCTAACTACTCACATGTATGATAGGAGCTCAGTACTGGTAAACAGGCATGAGCCAGGAGCTGGCCACAAATTCCAGCCAGAGGAGCAGTGATGGCAGTCGTAGGCCTTGCAGGGTATCATGACACAGGCCTGTGAGACCAGTTCTCAGAAAACAGACAGGAAGTATGCGTGTTCCAGGGCAACCTGGGCTACACAGTGATTTGCAGTATAGCCTGGATTATATATTGAGTTGCCAGACTGTCTGGTTTTGGTTAGAGAAAGAGAGAGGAAGGGATGAGGAGGCAGAGAGAAAAGGGGAGGAGGAGAGGGAGAGGGAGAAGGGAAAAAGAGAGAGAAGAAAAAGGAAGAGAGAGAGGAAGAAGAAAGGATGGGAGGGAGAGAGAAAGGCAACGACAGAGAGTAGAGGAAAGAGAAAAGAAGGGCTGGAAAGATGGCTCAGCGGTTAAGCACACTGGCTGCTCTTGCAGAGGACCCAGGTTCGATTCCCAGCACACACATGGCAACCAAGAACCATCCATAACTCCAGTTCCAGGGTATCTGACACCCTCTTCTGACCTCCATGGATACTGCATGACACAGGTACAGTCACATACATGTGAACATAACACTCATACATGTAGAACAAAAATATTTTTTAAAATGAAAGAGAAAAAATAAGAGAGAAGAGAGAGGAAGAGAAGGGGAAAGGAGAGAGGGAGAGAGAGAAGAGAAAAGAACAGAGCAAATTTCAAATGTTCATATGAGAGTCCATGGGAAATTCTTGATGAGAGCTTCCAAAAGCTTCCCTCTATTGAGTTCCTCCTCACTTGTCTTTGGTCTGCCAAGA
>NW_008340872.1:816550-860350 GCF_000622305.1 Nannospalax galili | reverse complement strand
GGGAGGGAGGGAGGGAGGGAGGGAGAGAGGGAAGAGAAAAGAACAGAGGGGAGGGAGAGAGGGGGGGAGGGAAAGTTGGCCTATTTGTTTTAGGGCATCTGTTAATTTCTAGACTTCCAAGTCCAGATATCAGAAAAAGGCTCCAGCCTATTTAAAGATTTTACTTGACCTCGATTCCCTCTTTGCAACAAATACATTAAGAGAAGCTGCTATGGTCTGAATGTGTCTTCCAGAAAGCATGTGGTAAAAACCAAATCTTAACAACAGCGCTGGGTGGTGGGATGCACTGAGAGGATTCATGTCGCTTTTCAGGACTTTGGGGCTAGGGTTCCACCTCCCCCAGGCTCACACCTTTGTGCCTTACCTTCTGTGGTGGAATGATACAAGAAGGCCTTCAGCAGACATGGCCTTGACCTTGGGCTTCCCAGCTCCGACACCATGAACTAGTATTTATTTATTTATTTATGTGTATGAGAGTTATGCCTGCATGTGTGTAAGTGCACCCATGATGTGCAATGCCCGCAGAGGTCAGAAAAACAGAGTCCTTGGACCTGGAGTTACAGATGGTTGTTAGCAGCCACGTGGGTGCTGGGATTCTAACCAAGGTCCTCTGCAAGTGCAGCCAGTGCTCTTAACCACTGAGCCATCTCTCCAGCCCCCAATTTTTTTTTTTAATAATAATACCAACTCTGAGTTATTCTCTTATAGCATTACAAAATAGACAGAGACCAAACTTTGAAACAGTGAAGCTTTTCTCTCCTTCCCCAGCCCTGGCTCCCGTGTCTTCTTCGTACCCACACTACACAGCAGTTAACAGCCATCACAACATCCACACTGTCTTTATGCTGGCCTCTGCCACCTGTGACACCTCCTCACATGATGGGCGTTCCCCCAGACTGTGTTCACTGAGACCTGGTCTCTAGAACATTCTTTCCTCTTGCTTCCAGTATAAATGTCCTACACTGTTTTGCACGCCGGAAGAGGCCTGTTATTAACCGCGTGTTTGTTCTGACACTGCTTGCTTTAGGAGACTCATAACAGTGAGAAGTGACATAGACACAGAGAGATGCAGAGCTGCATGGCCAGATTTCAAAGCTCAGCTGTAGACATGGAACCCTGGCAAAGAGTTTCCTGAACTCATATAATAATAAAGTAGATAAGACAACCAAGCAAAAATACAGTACACTAGCAAATACCATAGAGAGATGCTAGTCCTGGGGTTGGGGGGCTCTCAAAAAGAGGAAAGTTCAGATCTGGTGGGACATGCGCGTCAGGTACAGTTTCTCAGGGGAAGCCACAGTGGTTCTAACTAAAATTGTCCCTTTCTGAGGTCACACACGAAACAGAATAGATAGATCCATAGGACCCCCCGGGAACATGTGAACTCAGGCTGTGCTGGCTTTTCCTCTGGCTCTGCGCCGAAGGAAGAATCATGTGGCAGTGGAGACATTATGACGTGAGCAGTGGAGGACAGTAACTAACACCACTGTCCTTTCAAGTTGGGCCTCGTGATGATTCCTTTCAAATGTCAACTTGCCACAGCCTAGGATCACCTGGGACGAAAGTCTCAACTGAGGAGTTAATGTGTATCAGGTTAGTGTGTGGGCATGTCTGTGGGGGGTTGTTTTGATGGCTTGTTAACCCAGTCCACTGCGGGCAGCACCACTCCATGGGCTGGGTCCTGAACTGTGTGAGAGGGAAGGAAGCTGGAGGAACACAAGCAAGCAGGCAGCATGGGTGCATTCGCTCCCCTCCGCTCTTGACTGTGGATGTGATGTGACTAGCTCCTTGAGCTCCTGTGTCTGACTTCCCCAAAATGGCAGACAATAGCCTGGAATTGTGAGTTAAATAAGCACTTCTGCCCTAAGTTGTTTTTCTTCAGAGTATTTGTCAACAAAACGTAACTAGGACAGGCCTTCAGATGTGTGGCTCATACATTCTTTCACTTAACAGGTGCTTCCTTGACTACCAAAAAATAAGGGCCAACTAAGGTCTGCTGTGGGCCAGGCTCCATGAGGAGACTGAAAAATATAGACTTGTTCTCCAGAGTCTGTGTGTAGATAATCATAGACATTAAACAAGTAGCAGTGCAGATGTACAGGCTAGCTATGAAACGGAGGCTGTAGTCTCCACAGCTGCCACAAAGTGATTCCACTTGTGCCACACAGTTCCCACATCTATTTTTATTACTTATGTGCGTGAGTGCATTGCCCGCATGTATGTAAATGCACTCATGTCATGCAATGCCCACACAGGTCAGAAGAGGTCATCAGATTCCCTGCAACGGGAGTTATGGATGGTTGTTAGCTGCCTTGTGGGTGCTAGGAACTGAACCTGGGTCCTCTACAAGAGCAGCCAGTGCTCCTAACCACTGACCCACCTCCCCAGCCCAGTTCCAGCATCTTCTGCTACATGGAATAGGATTTTGACCACTGTCTTTGTACTGAGGTGTTGAAGTGTTATCTAAGTCCCATCAAGGCATTCCACCCCCTCAGCATGTGGGTCTCACTCAGTCTCTATAGCCACTGTGCCAAGCAATGGTTTTCATCCTGCAGGAAACCCACAGATCACTGGGGTACCATAGAGCAGACAGATGGCCTCGCTCTAAGAAATTCTGAATCAGCAAGTACATTGGAATAGCCCATGATGTATAAAAATCCCACCAGAGGGGTTCTAAAGCAGACAGAAGATGAGCTGTGCGAAGAAATCCTGTGACCCAGAAACAAATGAGCTATTTTTCTTATTCAGATACCTTAAGAATGTAATTTAATTGAGATGCTACATTAGCTTTAGAATGACTTTAAAATATGCACAAATATTTACATAATAGGATGCTTTTTCCTGCCTCGAAGATATTAGTATACAAAGTATTCTACAAATGAAGTTCGTAATTTTAGATTCTTTATAAGGAGTTGTGTTGCAATGTAGCCTAAACGTATGTGCCAAGTTAACAAAAAATGATACTCATTTATCATTCAATTCTTTAAACTTCTTATTAGTAAATCATTCTTTAAGGAAGCACGAATAATTACCTAAGTATAAGAATACACTAAGCCAAATACCAAAACACTGCCAGCAATTCACAACAGAAACAAAATCAGCCTCAGACTCCAAGCTAAACCACAGAGAAAAACAGGGGCTTTTTTACTTGACCTTCAAAGAAATTCTTTGATTTTTCTTTTATTATTTTAAAATAACTGGGAAAGAAATAAGCATATTTATACGCAATCTAATTTTACCCTTTTATGTAATAGTGACTCAAAAGCAGTTTTTATCAATAGTCACAGGTGGAAGAAAAGGATTTCCAAAGTTATGAATTCTACTGGAAATGAGATACCGAGTGTAGGTATAAGACGAACAAAAATTTTAGAAAAAGATAATTAAGGTTTAATACATGCCCGGAAGAGCATCAGCCCACATGAGAGCAGCAAAGGAAAGGGACAGCAAACAGTGTTTCCAAATACACTGAGGACGATTTGAAGGTTTATTTCATGAGCACGTGTCTGTGGGGGGGGGGGGGGGGTGCATGTGTGCGATGTGTGTGCAGTTGCTCATGAAAGCCAGAAGAGAGTGTGAAATTCCTTGGAGTTGGGTATTACAGGAAGTCATGAGCCATCCAGTGTGGCTACTGGGAACTGAACTAGGGACCTCATGATTGAACAGCAAAGGTTCTTGACCACTGAGTCATCTCTTGGGGCCAGAAAGAAGAAATGTTATGTAAAACTTTCCAAACAGACAACTTCATTCACCCTCTCAGCTCCCCCACCCTGTCTCTCCTCCTGGCATGGGCACTGGCCATTTCTTCTCTTGGCACCTCAGACTTCTGGACTGCCCTCTTGACCCAGACTCCCCACTGCTTCCTGATCCTTTGCACCCAAACCAACCAAATACCTCAGTCTGGTCCTCTGGAGCCCTCAGCCCCTGTTCCCTCCCACACCTCGCCTTTGCCTGCTCAAGACCAGCCCTCATCCGTGGCTGTCCCTGTCACCAGCTTCCTGGGGCCATCATCTTCCCTGGGTAAGTTCGTCCATGCCCACTGTGCCTTGACTCCCACAGGCTCGTTCACCCTCCCAGCAACTCCACCCCATCTTGCCTCCTGGTGTGGGCACTGGCCCATTTCTTCTCTTGGAACCCCAGACCTCTGGACTGACCTCTTGGCCCAGACACCTCACTACTTCCTGATCCTTTGTACCAGACCAACCCAATAGCTTGGTCTGGTCCTTCGGAGCCCTCAAGGCCTCTTCCCTCCCCCACCTTACCTTTGCACACCTGAGACCAGCCTTCATCCCTGGCTGTCCCACTCCCCAACCTGGATTCCTGAGACCATCCTCCTTCCCTGCTTGCTCTGAATTCCTGAGACCAGCCTCCTTCCCTGATTGCCTGAGAGTCCTGAATCTAACCTCTAAGTAGCAATCCTCCCAAATTGTACTGTGCCTGCTGACTAGAGGGATCCAGCCCTTAGGAAAAAGCCTGAGCACATCTGATCCTCATCCAACTTGGGCCTCTGTGGGAATTCCTGAGCAGTAGGATGAAAGCCATCTGGCCCCTCTAATATAGACTCAAAAGAGAGAACCTGAAGCCTAGACCTACCAGCTTTTCATTCCCAACAAGTAAACCACAAAAGCACACAAAGTTTACAAAAAGAAGCAGACCTAAACTCAACAAAGGAAGGCTTGAGTCCCACACAAGAATCAGAAACTACAAAAGAAATCCACATGTCAAAGTCACAATGAAAAAAATAACATGAAAAACCCAAATAATATATCCCCACCAAGTACCAACAGCCCTGTAGAGGAGTACAAAGAGAACACCCTAGAGATAACACAGGACATGGAACTCAAAAGAACAATTATAAAAATGATAAAAGAATTAAGTGAATTTAAAGAACACACAAAGAAATTAAAAAACTGAAAGAAGATAGGGATAAAATACTGAATGAATTCAGAAGAGAGTTAGAAATATTGAAGAATACTCAGGCTGAAATGAGGAAGGAAGTGAAACACTCAATAAGCCAATTGGAAAGCTTCACCAATAGGATTAATGAAATGGAAAACAGAATATCAAGACAAGAAGATAAAGTGGACGAATTAGACCACTCAAGCAAAGATTCTGAAAAATTCTAAAAAACACAAGCATGGGATATGCAGAAACTGTGTGACACCATAAAAAGATCAAACTTATAAATCATAGACATACAGGAAGGAGAAAAATCTCAGGACAATGGTATGGACCAGATCATCGACGGGATTGTAGAAGAAAATTTCCCAAAATTAAAGCAAGACATCACCATACAAATACAAGAAGCACATAGAACACCAAATAGACAGGATCAGAAAAGAAATTCTCCACGGCACATCATAGTAAAAACACTAAACGTACAGAACAAAGAGACAATACTGAAAGCTGCAAAAGAAAAACAAGTCACATATAAAGGAAAACCATCAGGATTACAGCTGACTTTTCAGTGCAAACTATGAAAGCCAGAAGAGCCTGGACCAAAGCATTCCCAGTGTTAAATGACCACAGATGCCAACCTGATTACTATACCCAGACAAAATGTCTATAATAGTCGAAGGGGAAAGAAAAACTTCCATGACATAAACAGGCTGAAGGAATTCATGCCCACAAAATAGTCCTTCAGAGACTTCCTAAAGCAATACAAAGAGCTGAAGAAAGAAATGACTATACCCAAGGGATAACAGAAAGTAAGTTAACAAAGGTATAACTGTGGAAACACACAGTTACACCCAGAATGTGAACAGAAATCAAAACTACAGGAATCAATACACATCTTTCATTAATAATTTTAAATATCAATGGACTAAACTCCCCAAAAAACACAGATTAGTTGAATGGATTAAGAAATAAAACCTGGGGCTGGAGAGATGGCTCAGCAGTTAAGAACACCAGTTGTTCTTGCAGAAGACCCAGGTTCGAATCCTAGCACCCACATGGCAGCTAATGACTGTCTGTAACTCCAGTCCCAGGGAATCCAACAGCCTCTTCTGTCCTCTACGGGCATTGCATGACACGGGTGCACTTACATACATGCAGGAAAACACTCATACACATAACATAAAAATAATAAATAAAATATTTTAAAAACCAAACCCATCTCTTTGCTGTCTGCAAGAAACTCATCTCACTTTCAAGGACAAGCACTATCTTAAGGTGAAAGGATGGAAAAAATATTCCAAGTAAATGGTGCTAAGAAAAAAGCAGGAGTTGCAATTCTAATATCTGACAAAATAGACTTCAAACTAAAACTAATCAGAAGAGATAAAGAGGGCCACTTCATTCTGATCAAAGGAACAATTGATATTACAATCATGATCATATATTCGCCAAAATCTGGTGTATCCAACTTCATAAAAACAGTACTACAGGACTTTAAGTCCCAGATTAATCCCAACTCATTAATAGTAGGGGACTTCAATACCCCACTGTCTCCATTAGATAGGTCAACAGGACAGAGAATTAACACAGAGACATCTGAATTAAACAACACCCTACATCAAATGGACCTAAGAGACATCTACCGAATATTCCACCCAAGCACCAAAGGACATACTTTCTACTCAGCACCCCATGGAACTTTCTCCAAAATCGACCACATACTGGGGCACAAAACAAGACTCAACAAATACAAAAAGATTGAAATAATTCCATGTATCCTATCAGACCACAATGCAACACCGGAAGAAGCCCTAATCACCACATGAACACATAGAGATAAACAGCATACTCCTGAATGATGAATGGTCAAAGGAGAAATTAAGAAAGAAATAAAAGTATTCCTGGAACTAAATGAAGAGGACAATACAACACAACAAAACCTCTGGGACACATTGAAAGCAGTCCTTAGAGGGAAGTTTATAGCTCTAAGTGCCTACATTAAAAAATCAGAAAGAAAGCCGGGCGTGGTGGCACACGCCTTTAGTCCCAGCACTGGGGAGGCAGAGGCAGGCGGATCTCTGTGAATTCAAGGCCAGCCTGGTCTACATAGTGAGTTCCAAGCCAGCTGCAGCTACAGGGAAACCCTGTCTCAAAAAGACCAGAAAAAAAAAAAATCGGAAAGAACACAAATAAATGACTTAACATTGTAACTCAAGACGCTTGAAAAGCAACAACACATGAAACCCAAACCCAGCAGACAAGAAGAAATAAGAAATAACAAAAATCAGAGCTGAAATTAATGAAATAGAACAATACAAAGAATCAACAAATCCAAGAGCTGGTTCTCTGAAAAGATAAACAAGATTGACAGACCGCTAGCCCAGTTAACCAAAAGAAAGAAAGAGCACCTCCAAATCAACAAAATCAGAGATGAAAGGGGAAACATCACAACAGACACAAAAAAAGATCATTGTAATGGAATTATAAGGGAATGCTTTAAAAACCTGTACGCTACTAAATTTGAAAAAAAAAAAAATGACAGATGTTCTCCCTCATATGTGGATCCTACCACCAAATCCTTGTGAGTATATATTCAGACCTAACTATAGAAACCAGGATAATGAAAATAATCCAGGGAGGTAAAGGAAAAGAAAGAACCTGAGAGAGAAGAACAGGAGGAAACAGGCCTTAATAAGGGAGATATGGATAAAAATGGGATTATTTTACTGGGAGGGGGGTTGGAAGGTTATAGAAGGAACCTTGGGGAAAGAAGGGAAAGAAGGAGCTCAAGAGAGGAGAGACCATAGGAGAAGGGTATTAGTAAGGGAGAAAGGGGGGAAATGGGAAACCATGGTGGAAGGGTTAGACAGTAAGAGAGATAAATAATTCCTAGCTAGTTTAAAAAAAGAAAAAGAAAAAGAAGGAGCCATATTAGTCCAACAACCTACTGACAAATTATACATACAGTTAGTTCAGGGAACAAAATATATGTCTAGTCAGGGTTTATCTGAGAACATTTGGTTTTTACCCAAGCTTTATCTAATATAGCACACGGTAATTAAAAGTACCAGACTGGTGGAACTAACCTTCTTGGATGTTTAACAGCCATACTTTGAGGCCTATACTAATCTGGTCAGAGGGACTTAAAGGACAGTTTTTGCTCCTTGCCCTCCAAGGTCGACTAAGTTCCAGGGAACCATCTCTCAAAATGTCCTGTAACTGTGGTGAGTCACCTGTCCTCTTGATCAAGGAGGCCATGGAGACCCCACCAGATGGACTTGAACCAGTGTCCAGTCTACAAAGAGGAGGGTCAACACAGAGGAAACATTTCCTCCCTGCTTCCAAGTGAAGCCAGCCACAGTTGAGCAGGGCCTTTGACTTTGAAGACAGGGATGGAGACTTTGCTCAAAGGAGGGGAGTATTTTGCAGGCATTGAGATATTTAGTCTGAGCAAGTCTGAGCCAGGCCCACCCTAGCTTGGGACAGTTACTTGTTAAATTTACATGGAGTCCTTCTGTGGCCTTCAGTTGCTCATCATCACACCCTTCCTGTGTGAGCCCTTCCTGGTCAGCCACTGCTCCCACTTACATATTTACAACTCTCCTGAGCCCAACACCTGCTGCCTAGTTTTCAGAATGGCAGTGGATTCTTCTGAATGAGTTCACAGGCTGGTCAAACTCAGCATATCTAAGTCTAGATCAAGATGTCGCCCTCCACCTTGACCCCAAACCCTTTAATCCTCTGCTATTTGGAGTGGCACAGCTACTCAGCCAGCTACCAAAGACAAAATTTACACATAGTTCTAGACTCACTCTATAACTGTCCTGGCAGGAGACACCTGGGCCTCCCCCTCCCGATCCCAGAGAATTGAAAGAATGAAAATTTCCCCCGGGAATCCCATGCTGAAAAGAGAAAGGCTGATGATGCCTGGTTTCAACCAGAAGAGAAACTTTCCTGTGAGGAAGAGACTTCACAGTTCTGAGGACTTCCAGGAGCCAGATGAGCTGGATGGGTATGTGGTCGGCGGGGCCACACCTCACCAGGACTGCTTAATCACACACCCTCTTTTTAAACCTGAGCCTCATAGCAGAATCCCAAAACTGGACTTGGCGGGGGGTCCTTGACCCCTTGGTTTGTCTTCCCAATATGGCCCTTGTTTTTCTCTATTTCTCCTCCCTTTATTTAGTGTACTGAGCATGGGTGGCTGAATCTAGCTTGTTGGGGTTGCCAGGGCCCAGGTTTGAACCCTAACAACTCTGATAAAAATTCTGCCAAATGTATCCCTGCCACCAGGCTGGAACTCTTCCACTTACAGATCCCAACACCAGTCTCCCCCAGCCTCCACCCCATGAATTATCCTTCCATATTTTTCCTGACACTTAAGCTCCAGCCAACCAGTGTATCCTTTGTGATCCTGCTGATAGATCAAGATGTGGTTCAGTTGGTACTATGCTCTTCCAGCATGCACAAAGCTCTGTGCTAACTCCCCAGTACCACATAAAAGTGGGTGTGATGGCCCACTCCTGTAATCTTACAATTGGGAGGTGGAGGCAGGAGGATCAGAAACTCAAAGTCATCGTCAGCTACAGAGCAAATTCAAGGTCAGTTTGGGCTACATGAGACTGATCTCAAAAGAAACAATAAAATAAAATAAGATGCTGATCTGTAATTGATGGCTAGTGAGTTAACTTCTCTGATTCAGGTTAAGTTCTGTTTCCTTGTGAGCTGATGCTCCTTCCCCAGCCTTTCCTCACTGTCCACAGGTACCACTGGGTATTACTACAGAAGGTATTAATAGTTCTAGCCACACAGCAACCTGCCCCATACCTTGGCAGGCACTGTCACATCTACCAGCCTTACTGCTGCTCTGCCAGTGATGCCCTCCTTCCCAAAGCCACCCCTGAGATCTAGGCTGGGTCAGATCACCTTATCTTCTGTGGAAGTGCTCCTTAGTCTTGGGTCAGCTATCTGTCTGCCTCTCCATGCAAGGCTGTGCGCTGCTCATCCCTATGTCCCTCCCAGCTACCAAGCAGCTTGTCAGAAGATTCAAAGCATGTAGACAATCTTCATGAATGAATGAACACAGTGTTTCACTGTTACTCCAATTCAAGATGAATAGTTAAAAACCTCTGGGGCACTGAGGAGATGGCTCAGTAGGGAAGACCACCTGAGTTTGAATCCCTGGCATCCATGTAAAAAGCTAGGTGTGGCCATGTGTGTGCTTTATAACCGCAGATCTGTGGAGGATGGAGACAGGAGGATCCCTGGAGCTTGCTGACCACTGGGCCAGTTCCAGGTTCACAAGGGGCCCTGTCTTTCTGACCTGATGCTACAGGGCACTTGGAATCTTTCTCAACTCTCCATGTGTGTGTATGGGCCCACATTCCCGCACATACAGACATGGCCATACAATACACACACATGGATATACACATACACAACACACACACACACACCACTTAAATGCATATATGCAAACACAAAAAAATACATAAGAATATAAATATGCAAACACAAACCTCAGAAAGCCTGTGACTATCCCATCAGTCTAAATTCTCAAAGACAGCCAACAACAAAAGCTTGCATTCTATCAGAACAGCAACATAAGAAGGTTTTGTCAGCCAGTTGTTTTTGTCTCCCAGGTGCTAAGTGGCTGCTTTGACAGTGTTCTCCCTTGCTCTTACACTTGTTTAAATCTTTCTATTACCTGGTGCCTTTGGGGGAGGTTCAGTCAACAAAGCTGTCGTTCAAGCATCATACAGGTTCAACCTACACAGACCAGCAGATCCCACTGAGGGACAACCACCAACCCTCAGTACTGTTTTGCATATCCACCTCCTACCAGGCTGTTGGATAGGTATGTCCTCTGAGAGAACTAGCACTGAACCCTAAGAGACTCCATAGACAGAGGGGGAGACAGTCACCCCTCCCACCCAATCAGTCAGCTTCAATTGCATGAGGAGGAGGGTCTAAGGACAGACACTGAAGAAGCCGGGAAGCAAAAGGAAGTCTACAACTGGCGGGGCGCTGGCCAGGTCCTGGCAGGGCACTGGTGGCGGTGTATCTCAAGAAGTTCGGCCAAGATGTGGAAAGAGCCCATGGGTGTATGCCTTTGTAAATAATTCTCTTTCAGACATCATAAACAAAAACCCAAATGGAATGCCTGGTGTTGGTTTCCTCGGTCAGGCGTTAGGACAGTAAGAGCCTGGGAGTCAAGAGAGCATGTGGGGGCCTCCCGGGGGAGAATTTGGCATTACACAGGCCCAAAGCTCTATCATTGCTTCTCAGAGCACAGCCCAAATCACCTGAGAATCTTGCTTTAACAGTGCAGACTCGGGGGCTGGAGAGGTGGCTCAGCGGTTAAGAGCACTGACTGCTCTGCAAGACCCGGGTTCGATTCCCAGCACCCCATGGCAGCTACAAACCATCCTTAACTCCAGTTCCAGGGGAATCAGACACCCTCTTCTGACCTCTGCAGCATTGCACAACATGGGTGCACTCACATACATGCAGGCAATATACTCTTATACATAAAAATAATAAAATTGTTTTTTAAAGTGCAGACTCTCATGCCTCACCTAAGATCTCTAAGATATCCTAATCACAACTTCTAGAGGCAAGACCTGGATGTGGGCTTTAAGGTCAGTCTTACTGATATTTATCCAAACCAAGGTTTGAGAACCACTGCTCTATTCACTGCACAGTCAGTCCCTCAGCAGGTAAAGAGAAGGATGGAGAAAGTACAATGATGGAGTAAAGGTGGTCAAAGGGGGAAGGCTCCGATGAGCTAGAACACAAGGAGAGCTACTGACAGAGCCTGGTACAGTGGCAGCACACAAAGGAGTTTCTTCTCCACATAGTCCAGCATCTATGGTCCTGGGTGTCGTTGTGTCAGATACCCAGGATTCTCCCACCATGCTGCTCTGTCACCCCTTGGGTATTTCTCTCTCTCCAGGGTCCAAGATGGCTCATCACCCCATCCTCATTCCAACCAGAGGAGAAGGCAGCAGGCAAGAAACTCCTTCCACAAAGGGAAGAAGGCAGGAGTCTTCCTGAAGCCTGTTCATGTCCACAGCTCACCCAGGAAGCTCCACCCACTAAAGGGACAGAAATGTATTGGGAAGGACACATCATGAACTCAGCTAAAGGTGAGGGTTCTGTAACAACAGAGGAAACGAGAAGTAAACATGGCATCAACTTGCAGTCTGTCTGTCACCAGGGAGGGGAAGAATCAGGGGCAGGAAGGGAAAGAAAAAAAAAATAATAAAACACAAAATCAAGCCAACTCTTGTCCATTTCTGAAAACCTCCACCCAGCACTTCTGCTTACGGCTTGTGTTCTTGATTTTCTACATTTCTTTAATCAACAGTATCCAATCACTTTCTCTCATTCCCCTCAGCCTTGGCCTTGGACATTGATTTTGATTAGAAAATAATCTGCTGCCAATTTTTCTAATATTGTGGGGATAATGGGCAACAGGCACAAGCTGTATCTCCAAGTTCTCTGCTTCATATTAAATGCATGGGCTAGAGGATGAATTATAAACAGCATTTTCCTTGATTGTGGTTAAATATGGCACCGTTACCAGCCTTACCCTGGCACCCTGGACCAGGCAGCATTATGGCCCTGTGCTCTGGTAAGTGAATTCACACATAAATAATAGTCCTGACTCAAAATGCATATGGAAACCATGCTGGAGGTGGAGGAGGCCTCAGGCCAAAGTGACAGGCAGCTTGAGGGCGATTCCTGCACTCCAACCACCTCCCTTGCAGAGTCAGAATAGCAAGGCCTCCCTCTCGGGATGCAGCCCTCCCCCACATCCTTCATGGGCCTAAGATGAACCATGTGACATTCACTCCACAGATAAGACATCAGGTCAGATCTTATTGCTTTTGGACAAAGGCCACTATGTGACTTACTGAGTAAAGAATAGGTACAATCCAATCCTCAGAGGACGTTTCAAAGCTAGAGGGCATTTCTAAGCATACAAATATGCAACACTTTGGGGGTAATTTCATGAAAAGAGGCATCGGACCTGTAGATCACTGCCTCCATTTAACTGTAATCTCTAAAAATAGCTTCAGCTCTCATTGCTGAGCTCCAGAGTGAAACTCGAAACGCTGCATTACACTCAAGTTCTCAGGAGTCAATACGGAACCTAACTTCTCCCAAACTGAACTTAAGTATAATGCAGTTCAAGTTACATGCCCCAAGGACATGTCCGGAGATGCAGAATCCCCAAGCAGAGTCAAAGACACTGTGGCTGTATTCCAAGGCTCAGACTTAGACACGGGGCAACTCTCCTCCCTCCCTCTCCACATTCACAGTTACTCCATTTAGTGGCTTCTAGGCAAAAATGACATGCCACGTGGTGGAAAAATCACAGGAGGCCTGGGGTAGCGATCCATTCATTTGATAACCTGCTGAACGCTCCCTCCTTCTGCCCAGCAGTATTCCTTCCTGGGTAGCACTTCATACACATTGTGATGAGATGAACGGATGGAACTGTGCTCAGAAAAAAAAAGACGGTGCGAAAAAGATACACAAGTCTTTGAAAACGTAAATAAAGGTAGTGTTTTCTTTAAATGTCTTTTATGGAAAACATTAGTTGAAAAACACAAATGTGCTGAGTTTTTACGATGGTAGCGCATGACCCCCCTGGCCCCGGCACAGACCCCTCTGAAAATGACACCAAACTGACTGATAATGAGGCAGGGTACCTAGAAGCCTCTTTGGACAGACCATCTCCTCTCCAGAGGTTTCTGTAGGATTCCAGGTCTGGCTGTGGAAATGTGAGCACACTAGAAACACAGGTCTGTTGACCACTGACATATGGGCACATCCTTGCATTGAGTATTCTAAGACTGATTTTTTTCTCTCCTTAGTCATTCTTGTCAGGATTTATCTTCTTGATGAACTTTGTGTTCATAGAACACAACAAGGAGCTGGAACCACTGATGGGTCATGATGAGGGCACCGTTAAACCCAAGGTCGCCTACCACTGTGCAAGATATCCCTGGGCCATGTGACCAATTCAAACACAGCCACAAAATGCCGGGGCCAGGCTACTCCCAGTTAGGAAAGTCAAGCAGACTTTTACATTGCTGACAACGAGTCCTGTTTTGTTTTGTAGGCCTGGGGATTGAACCCAGGGTGTCACTTACACTAGTCGGCCACAGAGCTACATCCCCAGCCCTGTAGCAAGTATCGTAAATATGTCATTTCTATTTTATTTGACTTAGTACAACTACTTAGAAGAAAGAAATGGAAACTTTAAGTGAACAATTTCCAGCTGTCAGGTCTAATCGGCATGACGGCCCCATGAGCAGGAAATCATGGCGCTGGCAAGCAGTTCTGCACAAATCAGAAAGAGGCTGATGGAGGCTGGTCCCTGTTCTCCCCTTCGCTCTTCCTCAGCCTCCTTAGGAAACAGCACCCCATTCTCAGGATTCTCTAGTCAAGCAGGGGGACAAAAAGACAAATGTATACTGGATGACTTCTAAAAATATTTTATATCAATGTCAACATTGTAGGAAAATAATAATATTCCATTAACAAAAGAAGGGGAACATTTTCTTACGTGATCCTGTCTGTTCACGCCCTGTGTGTTCTCTGTGTTGGACAAAATTGACTCATTCTTCTAGGGGAGCCGGTTATTTACAAAGGCAGATCATCATGCAGACACTCTATTGCAATGAATTTCCGTGTTTTCCTTCTCAGTTCTGAGGGAAGAAGAGAGTAAGCACAGAGGAATTCTAGGCTGTAAGATCAGGAAAACAGATCTGTGGTCAACTCAAGGTTGAGCACCAAGCTCAGGGTCTCACACACACAGCAGTTACTCCATGTGTCTTCGCACTGT
This sequence comes from Nannospalax galili, assembly GCF_000622305.1. Lineage (NCBI taxonomy): Eukaryota > Metazoa > Chordata > Mammalia > Rodentia > Spalacidae > Nannospalax > Nannospalax galili. The sequence goes on along the minus strand of NW_008340872.1, from coordinate 845,595 downwards.
ATGTTGAATGACTGAGTTATTTTCCTACATCTCTGAATTCCAGGCCATAGCAAAGATCATCTTGAAGACTGCGTGTATTTAATAAATTCTATTGAATGATTTTCCTGGGTGATTTCCATCTAACAGTTTCCCACTGTGCTTTTCCTTCTAACCAGCTTACTCTTGCTTACCCAAAGCTCATCCTTTTGGCTCTTTAGTGGAGCACAAGGACTTTGAAATCAGTCAGGCACAGGCTCAGCTACCTGGCTCTCCTGCCACTTGTTCTGCGTTCTCATTTCTCTGAGACTCACTATGAAAGGTATAATATTTATTTCACAAGGATGTCTATGAATTCAATGGACAATATCGATAAAACAGCTAGAAAAGAGCCTATTAATGATGACTAATTGTTCTAGTTTGTTTCTCCATTGCTGTGACAAAACACTCTGACCACTGCCAACTTGGGGCGGGAAGGTTTTATTAGGCTTACATCTCCTGGGTCACAGTTCATCAGGGATCCCAAGGCAGGAACCTGGAGGCAGGAGCTGGAGCACAGGCCATGGAGGAACACTGCTTACTGGCTTGCTCCCCTGACCTGTGCTCAGCCTGCTTTCTTATACAACATAGGCCTACCTGCCCAGAAGTGGCACCACCCACAGTGGGCTGGGCCCTCCCACATCACTCAACAATCAAGAAGATGCCCCATAGACATGGCCACAGGCCAGTCCTATGGAAGCAATTCCCCAACTGAGGCCCATCAACCCTGGTGTGTCAAGTTGACACTAAAGCTATCCAGCACACTAATTACTATACTCATGACCAGTCACATCTGCCTACAATTTGATATCATAGCATGCCTAATAAGTGGAGCATATTTATATATTTCATTGAGAAAATCCTTTTACTCATTACTTATAAGCTGTTCCTTTATGCTATATGATATCAAAGAAAAATAGCCTATAGTTTTGATAGTGTCCATGGAGATATGATATTTAAGTATATAAATTATCTGATGCCAATTTTTCTTGAACTTTCTGGGTTAACATATAATTTTTTTAAATGTTTGTATTTTTGAAAATCATCATCACAAGCTAGCTGTTATTTCTCAAAGTAAACAGCCTGTCAGAGAAGCCTGAATCTATTGAATGAGTTCTCTTGAACGATTCTCCTGGGTGATTTCCATCTAACAGCTTCCCACTGTGCCTTCTTCCTTCTAACCAGCTTGCTCTCGTTGAAAGAGTGGTAGACATCTGTAGGTCCGCTAAGGTCTAGGAGGAGAAAGCATTCCATCTGACTGCACTGAGTACTACCTCTGGGAGGCCCCAAGATGAGAGGAGGCAAAGATGGAAGTCACTGAGCAGTCCCAACTCCATCCATACCTGCACCCCAGCTGCTGGAAGCAGAGGCTTGGTACTCTACTTTCTATTCAGAAACCCTAATTGAGCATCTGCAGTGTACTAAACCTGCTCTGTATCCGCTGATAGAGATGAGGAGGCAAACAAAAGCCAAGTGTGGTGGTTTAAACAAGAAGGGGCCCTCATAGGCACAAGTATTTGAACACTTGATCAGCTCGTGGTGCTGCTTGGGGAGGTCATGGACTCCATAGGAGATCTAGCCTTGGCAGAGGCAGGCTTCGAGAGTTCATAGCCTTGCCCCACATCCAGCTTGCTCTGTTTTTGTTTGCTGTTGAAGATGTGCGCCCTCAGCTTCCTGCTCCTGCGCCATGCCTGTTGCTTCCCGGCACGCCTCCCCGCCATGACGGACTCTTATTCCTCCGGAACCTGAAGCCCAAGTAAACTCTTCCTTCTCTAAGTTGCCTTAGTCATGGTGTTTTATCACAACAACAGAAAAATCACTGCTGTCCTCACGGAGCCTACCTTCCACAGCAGCCGGGTGGTGAGCGACTAGAGACTGAGCCATAGACCTTACAGATGGTATATGCTGTAGCTGTCAGACCTTCCTGAACAGCTCTTGGTAACTCCATTCTAACTGCTAAGCCACCTTCTATTTCTTCTGGAAAAAAAAATGATATGACCAATCCGACACCAACTCACCACCCAAAGGCCATCTTCGGTGTTCACCAGCATCTTTGGCCAAAGAAGGCATGCTGTGGGAAGGGCCATAGCGAAACAGTGATTTCAATCAGTTCTTTCAGCCAGTTTCAAAGACAGCTACAACAACATGTCACAGCTTTGCTAAAATATTTGGTTAAACACAAAGAGTACTTTGTTTCCAAACCTCCAGGAAATAAAGAGAACATCCAGATGCTAGACCTGCTCAGTAAGTTAAAATGAAAAAATTAAAAAAAAAAAAAAGACACTGAAACAGTTGCTCTCTTCTCTGAAAAGAAAGCCCTCAATAGGAGACCAACTCCCAGTAGGTAGACAGAGTCCATGGTCTTCTGGAAAACCTTACACAACAGAGAATGGCACACTGTGCACAGCCCACAACAATGCTCAGGATAGAAAACCATGTCAAAACTTAAATAGGAATTATTGGGAGCATTTGGGTTTTGGCATAATATGAAAAAAGTGTTTTACATTACTTAAATGTTTCAATAACTATCTTAAAATTGGCTCACTTGAAAATAGACCTATCCAGAGTAATAAAAAAAGTAATGAAAAAAGCCAGGCATGGTGGCGTACACCTTTAATCCCAGCACTCGGGAGGCAGAGGCAGCTGGATCTCTGAGAGTTCAAGGCCAGCCTAGTCTACATAGTGAGTTCCAGGCCAGCTGGGCTACAGGGAGACCCTGTTTCAAAAACAACAACAAAAAAAAAACAAAAAACAAAAAACAAAAAAAAAAACCAATGAAAAGTTTTTATCACTTGTTACTTTCAATGCAATCATAGATTTAAAACTCATGATTTTTCTACAATTTGCTATATGGCATTGATCTTTTTTAATTTTTTTATTCTATGTGTATGAATGTATTGCTTTCATGTATGTAAGTATACTTGTGCCATGTAATGTCTGCAGAAGTCAGAAGAGGGCATTAGGTCCCCTGGAAGTGGAGATATGGATATTTGTTAGCCATCATGTGGGTGCTGGGTGCCCAGGTCCTCTGTAAGAGCAGCCATTGAACCATCCCCCCAGCCCCATGCATTAATTTTTTAAATTATTTATTTAATAACCACATACTTAGAAGAAGCATTTCATTACATCAGCATTGACATATTCAATGACAATTTTCTGAGCAAGGCTGCATCTCTTACAAAATTGGCTGTACATTTTTAGGTTTACAGTTGAATTATTACAGTTATACAATATTGTACTCAGTATAGACCCTATAAGACATAAAATTAAATGAGCTTTTAACCTTTAAAAAAGATCTCCAGGGCACTGGACTAGCCATGGGATCATCAGGGACCTTTACGCAGAGAAAATTTTTGGGTCACACCTTCGTGTGCTGAATCAGAAGCTTAGACATCTGCATCGCCACTAGCCCTCTAAGTAACTCTGATACCTGTCACATCTTTAGAGCCACACCACTCAAGCTAAGCATTCACGTACCCTGTCACCCAGAAATTACACCCTAAGGTATGCCTAACAGAAATGCGACAACCATCAAAAACAATGCACAAGCATTTTCTACAGCAGCATCCTTAGAATAGACAAAAGGTAGAAACCAGTCCAATGTGGTTATCAGCAGAATAGATATTCATGACGTAGTCAATAGAAACCTATACAGCAATGAAGAGGAGTGGCCTGCAACATCATGCAACAAAGTGGATGAACATGAGCTTCATGCACATAGCATTGAACAGAAGCCAAACACAAGTGACATCCCTTGCCTGATTCCATTTGCATAAAGTACGAAAACAAACAAAATCAGAGTCAAGGTTTAATTATGGTTGGGAGAGGCCAATGGACAGACTAGAAAGGGCCTTGGAATGGGCTCAGGATGTCACTGTTCAGTCTGACTCTAGACCTGGGGTCAGTTACATCAGTGCAGATTCTGAAAAACTTCACTGCACACTTGCAATGTGACCCCTTTTCTGTATGCTTACATCAATTTTTAAAACTTCTACTTTGATTAAAATAATTCCTTTTTGCTTGAGGTAGAACATTTTGCATTGGAGAAGTTTAACATATTGAAGAGTAATGTTCTAATATACCACCCTGGGGAACGCTCATCAATATGACAACAGACAAGAAAAAACTTACAGGGTCAAGTATCAAAGAATGCTTCCCTGGAAGACCACATCAAGGCACTAAAAATGGTCCCTGGGGGCAGTGGAAACACACCAGTGGGCGTCAATCATCAGTAAATCTCCACCGTAATAATTAAATGTATGCGCTATATCTGCATATCACTTATCTCCACAGGAATGTTCCGAGGTTGTAATTGCATTAACCTACTCCTCAGTCAGGTTAAGAGCCCTTGGAGAATACAGGGAGCAAAGGGGAGGGTCAGGCAATTCAGTAGTTCACATTTGCTGCTAATATTTTTGGTCAAAGCTAGTGGCTTTTTTAAAAGGAGTGAATGTCACACCATCCCTGAGGTCAGCAGAGCCTTGTCTCCACAGTGAACTCCCTCCTGAGTAGCTTCAAGGTTCCAGTTTAGCCAGGGCTCAGTGAGGGCCTTACCAACAAGGATACACTGAGTGTGGCCACTTTCTTGGCTTCAGTAACTCAGTGTGAGCAACAGAGCTACATGTTTGCCCTCTTAGATTCTTTTGGTTTTGTTTTTTTGAGCCCACGAAATAGCTCAGTGCATAAAGGCGCCTGCTGCCAAGCTCACCAACCTGACTTTGATCCCTGGGACCCACACGGTAGAAGGAGAGAACTGACACCAGTAAGACATCTTCTGACCCCCCACACACACCACTGCACATATGCACATCATAGAAACATATACACAAAAAAATTTTAATTTTTTGAAAAGGTAATTTTCTCACATAGTTTGAAGTTCAAATGACAGAATTTTATAGAAACCTTGTATTCCATGTCATTAAGTTTCCCTCTCTGAACACAACCAGTATTACCAGTTTCCCATATAATCTCCAAAGGATTGAATGGGAAAAGTCTCCAGCTGCGGTAATACATTCCATTCTGTACCCGCCTCTTTCATTCTACTGAAAACGCACCATGCAGCTCTACATTTACACCCTCAGCTTCCAACCGTTAAAACGGGGCATCGCCGACGTTTCTGCAGCTGCGCAGTATGCCACTGTACGAATAATACGCCGTAATTTAAGCAACTAAGATTTGCCTGTTAGTCTTTCCTCACTGTAAAAGACATGCTACTGTAAATATAGGTGGGGGCGGGCTGGAGACACGGTTCAGCAGTTAAGAGCAGGAGCCACTCTTGCACTGGACCTGGGTTTGATACCCAGCACCCACATGGTGGCTAGCAACCATCCATAACTTCAGTTCCAAGGGCTCTGACACCCTATTCTGGCCTCCACCAACACTGCACACATGGGTGGACTTGTATATATGCAGGCAAAACACTCACATCATACACATAAAATTAAAAATAAATACATCGAAAAAAAATTTTTGGTCTTTTTTTGAGACAGGGTCTCCCTGTAGCCCCAGCTGTCCTGGAACTCACTATGTAGACCAGGCTGGACTTGAGCTCACAGAGATCTGCCAGCCTCTGCCTCCCGAGTGCTGGGATTAAAGGCGTGTGCCACCACGCCCGGCTTATTAAAAAATTTTTAAATAAATATTGTTTTACCCATTTCTCTGTAAACACGTGTGTATCTCAGAATAAAATCCAAGTTATTGCTCGTTTTCTTATCAAACTCCCAGTTTTTAAAATTCCAGACATACGGGAAAATAATGATGTTACACTGAGCTATAGCTAACATTTTTAAAAACTTCAGCAGCAGTGCAGGATAATGAATTTTATTTTTATTTACGGGTATGAGTGTAGTGTCTGCATTCATGTAAGTGCACCCATGTCGTGCAGTACCTGCGGAGGACGGAAGCAGGTATCAGATCCCCTGGAACTGGAGCTATGGGCACCATATGAGTGCTGAGATTCAAATCCGGGTCTTCTGTAAAAACAGCCAGTGCCTTTAACCACTGAGCTATCTTTCTAGCAACAAGGCTACTGACCAGTTTTATAGCCAATTTTGTGCACTTATTTATTGGGGGTGAGCAACTTGTAGGAGTCAGTTCTTTCCTTCTGCCCTGTGGGTTCCAGGGACTGAACTCAGGTCCTCAGGCTCAGTGGCAAGCACCTTAACACTGAGCCTCCTTCCTAGCCCCACTACTATTTATTTATAGAAGGGGATATATTGTGAACCATGAATCCTAAGAAAGCAAGTCAATCTGGCTGTTGGAACATATAACATTAAAACTTGTACTCTTACTCGACTTGGGGGCATAGTCTGTACCCCAAGAAGTCAAGCCTAGACACCCTCTCTTGAGAAGCCAATCAAAACAACCAAAAGAAAAAGGAGATTCATTCAATGTGGACACTTTGGGAAGAGAGACAAAGAGATCCAGTTACATCTTTGGAGTGCTGAGGGAGATTATAGTTTAAATAGACGGCCAGGGATTTACACATCTAAGCAATCCTAGGCAATGTGTGGCCTTGCCCTTCAATGACCCATCACTATCTGAGCTCTGGGCTCACATACAGTGGTCTGACAAGTTATTAGAACTGTGTGAAATCACCAAGAGGCAAGTTCTCCTTCTGGCTGACTCCTTTTCCTTCTCCCAGTATGAGATTCTTGATGACATTCCCATTTCTTGGGGTCCACTGTTTTAAACAGCCTAATAGGCTGAGAGACAAAAGCATCTCTTTAGAATGTCTTCATTTCTGCCACACGGGTTATAATACCACAAAGGAGGACAAGAAATATAGAGGGGGAGCTGGAGAGATGGCTCAGTGGTTAAGAGCACTGGATGCTCTTGTAGAGGACCCAGGTTCTGTGGAGGCTAACAACTGTCCTTAACTCCAGTTCCAGGGGAACCCAATGCCCTCTTCTGACCTCTGTGGACATTGCATGGCACAAGTGCACTTATATACATGCAGGCAATACACATATACACATAAAATTTTAAAATAATTTTTTTTTTTTTTGTCTTTTGAGGCAGGGTCTCCCTGTATCCCCAGCTGGCCTGGAACTCACTATGTAGACCAGGCTGGCCTCGAACTCACTAAGATCTGACTGCCTCTACCTCCATTAGGGGAGGAGATGACTCCTTTAACACCTTCTTCAGTGAGACAGGCGCTGGCAAGCACGTGCCCAGGGCAGTGTTTGTAGACCTGGAACCCACGGTTGTTGATGAAGTTCACTCTGGTACCTACCACCAGTTCTTCCACCCTGAGCAGCTCATCACAGGCAAGGAAGATGCTGCCCGTGGGTGCTACACCATTGGCCAGGAGATCATTGACCTTGCCTTGGATGGAATTTGCAAGCTGGCTCACCAGTGCACAGGTCTTCAGGGCTTCTTGGTTCTCCACAGCTTTGGTGGGGGAACTGGCTCTGGGTTCACCTCCCTGCTGATGGAACGGCTCTCTGTTGATTACAGAAAGAAGGCCAAGATGAGTTCTCCATCTACCCAGCCCCTCAGGTTTCTACCACTGTTGTTGAACCCTACAATTCCATCCTCATCACTCACAGCACCCTGAGATTTGATGGAGCCCTAAACGTAGATCTGACTGAATTCCAGACCAACCTGGTGCCCTATCCCCAAATCCACTTCCCTCTGAACACATATGCCCCTGGCATCTCTGCTGAGAAAGCCTACCATGAGCAGCTTTCTGTAGCAGAGATCACCAAGGCCTGCTTTGAGCCAGCCAACAAGATGGTGAAATGTGACCCTCCCCACGATAAATACATGGCTTGCTGCCTGTTGTATTGTGATGATGTGGTTCCCAAACATGTCGATGGGAACCATCAAGGCCAAGCATAGCATTCAGTTTGTGGATTGGTGCTCCACTGGCTTCAAGGTTGGCATCAATTACCAGCCTCCCACTGTGGTACCTGATGGAGACCTTGCCAAGGTACAGTGAGCTGTGCATGTGCTGAGCAACACCACAGCCATTGCTGAGGCCTGGGCCCATCTCAACCACAAATTTGACCTGATATATGGCTAAGCGTGCCTTTGTGCAGTGGTATGTGGGTGGGGGCATGAAGGAAGGGGAGTTATTTGAGGCCCATGAGGACATGGCTGCCCTAAAGAAGGATTATGAAGTTGGAGCGGATAGTGCCGGAGGAGATGATGAGGATGATGAGGGTAAAGAGCATTAGCCTATATGCTGCAATTTCGTTGTTTTAAAATTCCTCCGTGTGTGTGTGTGTGTGTGTGTGTGTGTGTGTGTAACTGTCCTAAGATATCAGTAAAGTTGATGCTTCCATTATAAAGAAAAAAAATACAGAAGAAGGTATAGAGTCTCCCAGGAACAGCTAGCCACGCACGGCTGCCCCTGAGTGCCGTCCTTCTGGCTTCAATAATGTATCAAGAAAGGCCTTCATGTTTTAGTTAATTCTAGATCCAGTCAAGTTGACAACCAAGATTAGCCATCATACTGCTCAAACGTGTCAGGTCTGTACTGCTAATATATGCCCATTTCAGAGGCTGGCTTATACCCTGTCTTTGGATGGTAACTGAACCGCACACAAGAGCAGCTACAGCGTCCCCTTGGAGGCAGGGGCCTGTCAGGCTTGTAGGTCTCTTGTGCCCACATGTATGTGAGAAAATGCATTATCTCTCTTCAAAGAGAAAACAACATGGGGATATTTGGACCCTCACACAGGGAAAGTACATCTGAGCCTCCCAAGTGGCTTGGCTCCTACAATGAAGATCCAAACTCTCCCTGCCAGTTTCTGGAATGAAGTCTTTGTGACTAAATTCCCTGAAGCGAAGTATTGTTGTCTCTTGAGTGAGGTGTTTTATTTCACTGGGTGGTAAGTCCCCCCAGATCGCAAGGACCCCGGAGGATTTCCTCACTGACTCCGAATGAAGCCATGCTCTTGCTGCTCCAGAGATACACAGCCATGGGAGATAAGCCAGTGCCTGCACAGGATACTGTACTTGGGACTAGGGCATCTTCTTAGAGTCCCATGTCTGGACAGGATGCTGTAGTTGGGTCTGGTCTGGAGTATCTCCTAAAGACCTATGTCTGGGCAGGATGCTGTAATTGGGTCTAGAGTCTCATAAAGGCTCATGTCTTAAAGGCTCATTCTCCCAACTTGGTATGTTGGAAGCTGGTGAAACCTGTAAGAGGTTGAGCCTAGAAATAGGTCTTTAGGTTGATGGAGGCCACCTTGGAAGCAACTGCAGGGCCCCTAGTTCCCTTACTTTCCCTTTCTTTGCTCACTAGCCATGAGGGCTTCTCACTCCTTGATGTTATGCTATGCTCCCTTGCTACAGGTCCAGAAGCGGTAAGGCCAGTCAGTCATAGTCTGAAACCTCCCAAACTTGAGTCAAAACAAACCTTTTCTCTTTGTAAGATGATTGCCTCAGGTATTTGTTACGGTGACAGAAAGCTGACTGACACACAGGGAGTCACTGGACTTCCTGTTGTTTTTCTTCACGGTTTCACACAGCAGCCTCGTCTCCCTTCCTTCCCATCCATGCTTCATGCTTGTGTTCCTTTCCCTCTTGCCTTAAACCAAAAAAAAAAAAAAAAAAAAAATCAACGAATAAAGACCTATGAGGGTAGCAAGACATAGCTATCAATGAAGAAAATGCCCTTCCTATTTAGTACTTTCCTTCATTCTATTATTGAGTCATTACTTTGAGAGCAAGAGCATGTATCCTTCATACGTTAAGAATCAGAGTCCTGGGGCTGGACAGATGGCTCAGTGGATAAGAACACTGACTGTTGTTGCAGAAGACCAGGGTTCGAATCCCAGGACTCACATGATCACTAACAACTGTCTGTAATTCCAGTTCCAGGGGATCCAACAGTCTCTTCTGTCTTCTGCAGGCATTGCATGACACGGGTGCACTTATCTACATGCAGGCAATACACACATACACATAAAATTTAAAAAAAAAGAAAAAGAATCAGAGTCCTCCTAGTCATCACGTTTTAAGTCCAGATTATCAGTTTATAGTAACCAGAGTAGTACCGGACCTCCAATATTTTATTTTATGATTTTAATCTCAAAAAGTTTCTTTATTTTTGACATCCATTTAACATTTATGTAGTGTGTGTGTATGTGTGTGTGTGTGCAAATGCCCCACCATGAGTCTGTGGAGGTCAGAGGACAACTTTTGAGTGCTCTCTCCTTCCACCATGTGGGTTCTTAAGAAGATTAAATCCGCTTTATCGGGTTTGGTGGCAAGCTTTATCCACTGAGCTATCTCACCAGCCCAGGAAGTTCCTTTAATTGATACCTGCCAATGACTTAATATGAGTGTCAGTTAAAAGCAGCACATCACTGACCATCATGTAAAGAAAGGAAATGAGGAAACACTAGCATGCAGGCTTGATACAGAAAAGTCAAGTTTGATGATCAACATAATAAGTGTTTGTTGCGAGGGTAACTATAACATATTCCAACCTCTCATGCCCTCTCAGGAATAGAAGAAAGCACAGTGTACTAAGTACCAAGATAAAGAAGCAGGATTTCTCCTTGACACATGTCATTAGAACATGGTCACACACCTACAGTCAGTTTCTTCCTACATCAAATGGGATTACCCTGTACACGTGCCAGGGATGAGAAGAGGAAAGGAAATGCATCATGGGGAAAGGTCTTGAAATCAGCTGAGTGCTCTGCAAAGGCATATCCATTGTTATTCATAAAAAAGTAGGAATGGGGATCACCTCCATTCACTCAGAAGTCTCTCCACCAGGCAAGATTTCGTGTTATCTTCATGGTCTATCAAATCACTGCCTCCAATATCCAGTCAACAATGTGGCTTAAACTATCTATGCACACCATCAGATCAATGGCTGACTACCCACATTTCCTTTGTCTTTTTATCTGGGATGAGATTTTGCTTTACTATCGAGCCATCAAAAAAATTCTGCCATTTTGGGGCTGGAGAGATGGCTCGGCAGTTAAGAGCACTCACTGCTCTTACAGGGGACTGGAGTTTGGTTCCCAGCTCCCAGCACCCACATTGGGTGGCTCACAACTACCTGTAACTCCAGCTTAAGGAGATCCAATGTCCACTTCTTACATCTGTAGGTATTCAGCATATACACTCATACACAGACACAGTTACAGTTACACACACATGCACACACACACACACACACACACACACACACACACACACACAGTAATAAAATAAACCTTAAAAATGTCCATTAGCCTTTGGCTCATCTGTTAACTCCCCAGGAGTTGAAATCTATCTTCCCTCTTTGGAATCTCCTTTTCACACTGCCAGTTGAATAGAAAATTAAAAAAAAACTTAAAATGTATTTGTCAGTCAACTGATATGGAAGATTCTAAGGATGTTTCGTTGCTCCCAAAATATCAGAGTTCAGAACCATAGATTAGGAACCTTACACCACAGGCCAATGAAAAGCTTTCCAAGTTCACGGTCTTTCTCAATACCCAGCCTGTCAGTGTTGGCATCCTTCCAATAACCCTTCATACAGTGTACAATGTGTACAATATGCCTCACATAGACCCAGCAGGGACTAGATGAATGACAGTTTGGAGTACCACATATATTCTTGAGCCAACAATCCTGAGTTCCAACCTTGGAGCTGGGCCCTTACTTAATGTTCTGAAGTCACTGAATGGCAGCATTCCTGAGAATCACTTCCTTTAGGGATATCGGTCATGGTTTGAGCACATAAGCACATAAACACACACACACACACACACACACACAAAGATGTGCATATGCACAAACATATGCCCCAATACATTTCTAAAGCACTGCCTGTGTTTAGACAGCTACTCTTTCATTAGTCCAACTTGCCCTAGATAATCCAGAAATTCATATCTGAAACCTTCTTTGAAGCAAGGGCTCAGAGATGGTGGATTCAACTCACTGTAGATCATAAATATTGCAAAAACATTGGGCTTTGCTTGTCATTACTCTCAAACAAAACAAATTTACATGGCCTTGACATTGTATTAGGAAACAGTAATTCTGGTGCTTTAATGGGGTATGGATAGGTTATGCGCACATACTAGGCCATTTTACATAAAAGACTTAAGCAGCTATGGATTTTAGTATACATGGGAGGGGGGTCCTGAAACCAATACCCTGAGGATCCTGACACATGATATATGACCTGCTCTTCGTGAATTGGACAGCTCTGGAGAGACTTGAGAGCAACAGAGGGCAAGGTGGGGAGGCGTGGGCTTCTGTGAGAGTTGATCTTGTCAATTCAACATGATTGAGAATCACCATGGAAACAAACCTCTGGGCGTGTCTGGAGAGAGTTTCCCACTAAGGTGGAAAGACCCACCCTACATGTGGGTAACAGTATTCCATGGCCTGAGGTCCCAGACTGAATAAAAAGGAGAAAGTGAGCTGAACACCAGCATTCACTGCTCTCTGCTTCCTGGCTGCGGACACAGTGCATCCAGATGTCTCAAGTTCCTGCTGCATGGCCCCCCACCCGCACTGCCCAGCCCCATCTTGATGGACTATATTCCCTCAAATGGTAAACCCTTCCTTCCTTAAATGAGTCTTTTCTGGAATTTTGGTTATATCAATGAGAGAAAAGTGACTAAACATAGGCGGTCCCCTTGGACTGTAATGTATCTGGTCTTCGATGCTCTACAGCTCTCTGGTACCTCTGGAAATATGCTTGTTGCAAATGTATCAAGTATCTGTTTCTTTGTACTGTGGCAGACAGAGCGCACTGGCAGAACCTTCCCGTCTCACCTCCCAGAGGCAGCCCCCACTTCTCCTTGTGACAAAGAATATAACCAGCGAGTTGATACCCATTAGATGTCCTGAAATTCTTTCATTAGCGACAGAGTAAACTAGGACAAAAAAAGCATGAATCTCTCCATCCGTGATTCTATGGGACTTCTAAATGGTGTTCGTTTCGGGCTCAGATCTGAAGAACATTACATTTGGAATAATAACCCTTCTCACAGACAGATCAGGTTGACAGAATTTAAATCACAGCTTCTGGTTCAGGTTCAATCTAGTCATTTCGTTTATATAAACCACATATCAAAATAAAGCCATTATGACAGAAGAGAACATTTTACCCCTAGGTTTTACCCTTGTGATTAAGACATGCTCACAACGAATTCTTTGGGTTTTGTTAAAATAATATTGATTCAAATCCCTCCCAGTCAAAATATCCTTAACACTGACATATCAGAGAAAGAACCGATTGTCTGTTAAAAAAAAAACTGGAAAGCAGCCAAATTTACAATAGATCATTCTATTTACCAAAAGCTACTAAATATGATTATTGTCGGGCTTGTCTCCAATCAACTGTACACACAAAGTACTACACCGACAGAGGTGGAAAGATACTGATATTAGGATGTACAACTAATCGTTGCATTATAAGGATTTGAGGGCAGTATGGGAAGGACTTCTTAGTCCTTTGTCCCAAAGACTACCTCAAGCCTTTCTTGTTTAAAGCTGTGAAAAGCCCTTCTCATATTTAGATCAAAAGCTATATGGTGTCCATCTTCCTTTCTGAGCCACTCTCATCTCCATGATGATTTCTTCTCAAACTCCTCTGCCACCACATGACTGATACCTTCTTTTGTTAAATTGCAGAGGTCCTCCTCAAGGCCTAACTCTGCAAAGGTATTCCACCCACATGAAATTTTCAAGGAAGCATTTTAAAGCTTAACAGGGAAGCCAAGCCTACCTTACCAAATGCACAGTACCAAGCCCTGCCAAAGTAATTAAGGAAACGTGTGGTTCTTACGGGACGGGCTGGCAGAGGAAGGCCAACATTAATTGTTCAACATCTCCGGCCTATTTTTCAGCTGTGCCATCTTTATCCTGTCACTGCTGGTGAAAAATTTAAAGGCCACTTTTATTCTTTCAATCAAGAGCACGGCAGGTAAAATCTGGAAAAAATGCAATCGCTTTAATGGATAGGCTAATGTACTGACAAATTGAGGTCTAGAAGCCTCATACCTGGCACGCACACACACACACACACACACACACACACACACACACACACACACGATCTCATTCCTAAAAGAGTTCTCCCCCTCCCATCAAAGGGTATGAATTATTTGTCCAAACAATCTCCCACTCTGAACTTAATACAAAAGCTTAGTCGGTGTTGAAATCTGGGTGGGGCCCCCCACACCTAAGGCTCTACTTTACAGTGGGAAAGAGATATAGTATAGGAGATCAAATTAAACCAAAACACCAGCTCCTGCCAAATCCTTCCAGCAGCCAAATACGAATACAGCACAAGAGTGCGCTGGATGGCTCAGACCTCACAAGGTCAAAGAATGCTCCTAAAGATTTGTCTGTATTGTCCCTTCACAAGTGGCCTGTTTCTTAACACTTTCATCAACCAGAGCTTAAAATGTTTCAAGGGCTTAGAGTGTGTGAGCAGTTTCTCTGTCATTTTATTTTGACATAAACACATTCATTTATCATTACTGAAAGTAGGAGAGATACAGCATTTTTAGAAACATAAATGCTTTCAATTCCATAAAAGATGGTACTTTGCTATATTTTTGCTCACATGAGTGAATGAGTAGGTCATAAAAAACTGTTCATCTTCTTTGTTATGTCCAGCTCTGCCCAAGTGGTCCATTACTTTCCAGGCACCCAGAACCAGCTTAACCTCAACCAGGTGAACCAAGCCAAGTTATGCCTGAGTTTGTGTTTCTCAGTCATCCGACTTGTAAACTCCAACCTCTGTTCTTCACGTCAACCATTAGCCATCTCCAAAAACTTCATCCATATTTTAACAGTTCTTTTTACCATGTACCTTATACCTGAAGTCCCCTGCCAACTCTCAATGTTGTAACTTAATCTAAGGTTGCATCAATGTGTTGTCTATTGTGTGTGGTACTCAATGCCACATGGATTAGGAGAGATCATGAGTTGGCCATGCCCTCCACCCACACAAACATAACCACACAGAGAAAAGATCCTGCATGGCACAGTGTGTTAGAAGGATATTGCTTTTGGCTCCCTACTCTTGTCTTTAAAAAAAAAATCCACCATAAAACAACAATGGCTAACTCTGCAGATCATCCTAACTTTACAAAGAGCTTTCCCAACCATTCTCTCACCGGAGCCTCACAAAATTCAATGAAGCCACCAAATCAGACATTATATTATGTTAAAAATAATCCATAGCCAGAAAGGCCAGCTACCTTCTCGGGGAAGTAGCTAAGTCTCAGAGGGTGGGTGGTTCTTGCATCACATGGCAGGGCCTTGGAGAAGGCTGAATACTGTAGCTTTAGCACAGAGCAAGATGTACGGAAGCATTAGACTCTGCAATCATTAGTAAAGACATCTCTTGAAAGTAAGCCTTCTAAATGTGGGGCCAAGTTGTTCCAAAGCACAAGCACCTTAAAACAGTCCATTACACTGTTGTGCTAAACTTCTTTCCCACAGCTCTTCAACTTTTTTGCCTCTGCACATTTTAGGTATTATAAATATCTTATCATGTTACTGGGCTTGGCAAGGTCTGTTTTATTCCTCAATTAATGATGCAAAGCAGTCTCAATAGTAATAAGGGCCATTTATTTGCAGAGCTCACTCTGCTTTGTAGGAACCCTGCTTTTGTCCCATCAGCCCCAGTCCCCATTTAATATTTTAATGGTTTTGTTCATCATGAATTTTTATGCTTCCTTAATAGTACATGATTTTAACATTCATCTTGATGACTGATTTCTTTTTGTGCCCCTTAAGTTTTGTGCCTGAGGCAAGTGCTTCACACCCCCCCCCAACCCTAGCTCTAGCTAGGGTGTTTCTTTTAAATTCTTTTTATCTGCTTAAAAACAGAAAGATGCCTAAGGCTGTCACACAAGCCTAGACATAAGGATACCCCAGCTGTTGGGGAACTGTATGACCTTGGCCATTGCTGAACTGCTTTGGTCTTCCATGATCCTTCAGGCTCTAGAGTCACAGATATATTTAACTCACAAAATTAATTCAGAGATGTTCACCAAATGCATGGCCCCCGGTAAACACACAAAACATGATAGCTTCTGTTGACATCATTACTCCTGATTTCCTTTTCAAATTCTTTTTATCTCTTTTTGGGGTAATATACAAGAGAGCTATCATCCTTACCACTTCTAAGTTCAGTAATGTTAAGTACAGTCCTGCTGTGGTGCCACCATATCCAGAGCTCTCTTAATCTTGTGTAAGTGAAATGCCAACCCCACTACACAACACTCTTCAGCCACCTTCTCTCTCTATGAGTTCACCCACTCAGTGGAATCATACTGTCCTTGTCTTTTACGCCCCTGGCTTATTTCACTTAGCAAAGGTTCTGAAGTCTCATCTGTGTTATAGGGTACCTCAGGGTCTCCTTTATTCAGACTAAATGCTTGGCCATCGTGCGTAAGTGCTACATTTTTGTCCTCCGTGAACCTGTGGGTGACATCTGCTTTGCATCCATTTTTGGCTACTGTTAATAATGTTCTTTTCTCTATTGTCTCCGGTAATGCAGAGAATGAGAACTTCTTCACCCAGCAAATGATAAAGCCATGCTCAAATCATGCTGATGCTAACTTTGGTGACAGGGTCTAACTTAGAGAGGGGCAGACTGCAGGAGTTAAAATTAGCAACCCCTCATCTACTAGCTAAGCGTAAGTTGTGATGAATGTAGTTGTAGATCAATTCAGCCAAGGAGTGGCCAACACAGAAACACCCAGTGCTTAGAGTTCTTCCATCGAGCAGAGAAGCGGCTACAGGAAGCTGACTGTGTCTGTTGACCAAAAGCTTTGGCAAAGCTGTTAAAAATTCAAAGCACTGTCAAAATGTGTAATAAGAATACTAGGAGGTGGAGGCAGGCACTATGTTGGGTACCAGAATGAGTAGATCCAAGTCCACTGAGGCACACATGTAGTGAGATCCTTTAGGGCCTCCCTCACGGACAGTCATAGAGAGCTTCCATCAGAAGCTGTTCACAGAGCACCTCAGGAATTTGTCACCATTGGTCCTGGACATTTTCTTCCCTCTGGCTTTGAGTAGTTTAATGGACTTATCTTTTATTTATCACCTAAGGATGAGTTAATTTTATGGGTTGTGTATCAGTGTTCTCCAGAGAAACAAAGCCAATAACAAAGATCTTGATGGAGGTAGAAATAGAGATGATATGATGAGGATGAAGATAGAGACAGGACCTAACTCTTCACAAACTTGCTTGTCAGTTGTGGGGCCTAGAAAATTCAAAATCCATGGAGCAGGCTAGAGATTTAGATGAGAATCATGTTGAAGTCTTAAGTCCAAAATCTATATGACACACAGGCAAGATGGAAACTCAGTAGGGTTTCTAAACTGTAGTCTTAAAGGATAGAGAATTCATTCTTTGGGGAAAGAAACCTATCTTTGCTCTTAGAAGGGGTTCAACCAAGTGAGACCCACCCACATCATGAAGACTTCTCTGCTCTATCCAGAGTCACCTCGTAAATGACAAGCACAGATGTGAATATACACAGAAACATCTACATTTCATTAAAGAAACAACTGGGTAGGAGGGTAGGATATCACAATGCAAGGTCAAAATGACAGTTAATCGCTACTATATGGAAATCATATCTCAACTTCTAAAAATTCAATAATAAGAAAGCAAATCATACATTTTTTTTAGATAGGTCTCACTATATAGCCCTAGCTGGCCTAGAACTTGCTGTGTAGAACATCCTAGGCTGGCCTTGGTCTCACAGCAATCCACCTGCCTCTGCCTCCCAAGGGCTGGGATTAAGGGCATGAGCCATCACACCTGAAAAGCACACAATTTTTAAAATCAGAAAAATATTTTGAATAAGCACTTCCTTAAAAAAAAAAAAAAAAAAGTTGGCAAGGAGCTGGAGGGATGACTCAGCAGTTAAGAGCACTGGCTACTCTTGTAGAGGACCTGGGTTTGATTCCCAGCACCCACATGACGACTTACAACCATTCATAATTCCAGTTCCAGGGATCCAGTGCCCTCTTCTGGACTCTGTGGGCATTGCACAGCATGAATGCACTTAAATACATGCAGGAAACACACTCATAAATAAAAATAATAAAGTTTTTTTTTTTTGGTCTTTTTGAGACAGGGTCTCCCTGTAGCCCCAGCTGTCCTGGAACTCACTATGTAGACCAGGCTGCCCTTGAACTCACAGAGGTCCACCTGCCTCTGCCTCCCGAGTGCTGGGATTAAAGGCGTGTGCCACCACACCCAGCTAAAGTAAGATTGGCAATATGGATCAATGGGTAAAGCTCCTTGCCCCCAAGCCCGAGCACCTGAGTTAGAGCCCCAGGAGAGAATGAACTCCTGCAAGTTGTCCTCTGACCTCCACATGTGAGTCATGGCATACGTGTGCCATCCCCACAAGAATAAATACAATAAAATTTATTATGTTATATGCCTTATATATTATAAAAAGTAAAATGAAATAAAAATTTTAAAGATATACAGATAGCAAATAATCACATGAAAAGATGCTTAGCGTCATCAGACAAGGGAAAAAATCTTACAAAGCATGTTTAAGTTCCTTTTATAGGAATCTTAATTCAATTTTCATCGAACTGAAATGGATTGAATCTTGCCATGTGAGATAGCACAGGCCCCAACAGACACCCCATCCACTTAAGTTCCTTAAGGCCTTCATGTGACTCTAGTGATTACAAGCTTTATAGCTGTCAAGGGTTAACACTGTATTTGTGCTTTTCCATGCAGGATACATGAAAGTAAACAACACAGATGACTCGCAAAGCCACAGCCAGAAGACCTGTCTCAGAGTCTTTCCACATGGACTCACTAGTGACATCCTTAACTGGGCCTAAGTGCCCTGAGGATAAGCTCCACTGTGGGTAGTATTATCTTTATTATTAGGACCAGACAGCTAATACAATATGTGAAGCTATTTCAACAATCGTGATTAAAGAAATATCTACAGTACATTTTCATCCACTTCACCTCATAGTTTCTGTTAAAGAATTGCTAGTTCCCTTTTCAGGAAGAGAAACTGAGGCATGGGTGCTTCCAAACTGTCCTGGGAACCAGGATTCTAGTTCAAAGGAAGAAGCAGGACAGCCAGATTTGCAACTCTCACCGAGGATGGATGCATCTAGGGACCGTCTCATGATTCTTAGCTTGAGCACACCGGCACACAGCTGCCTCTGGATTACAGCCATTTTTACTACTAATAATTTATTTCATTACAGCAACTTGGGACTCTAAGTAACCACTAAATTCTCTCCTGGCTTTAGAAGCTCTGTATGTGGAGGCAAGCCCCCCTTTAGCAAAAAATCTATGTGTGCCCGAGATGCTTGAGTTCAAGTCCATGTCCTTCCGTCTGTTATGTGGCTCTGGGTGAGTTATTTGGATACTGAGTTCCTGTACGGTCCCCTATGAAGTACAGATAATAACGGCTACTCCATAAAAGTGAGTGAGTGTTATGGATTGAATTCCGTCCTCCACGAGTTATACCAGAATCCCAAACTCCCAAAGCAACTCATTCAGAAAGAGAACCTTTGCAAAAATAATCATTTCCCATGAGGTCACTGAGGTAGGTCAAATGCAATATGATGGTTTCCTTAGAAAGGGGGAAATTTGGGCCTAGAAAGATGTGCGTATGCAGGAAGACAATGATTTTGGAAGCAGAGCTTAAATCAGGTTGGTGTCGAAGGAATGTGTGAGGCAACCAAAAATCTGATCTGGGAGAAGCAAGGGGAGAGCCCCCTCTTCAGGCTTCTCGGAGGGTGTGACACTGCGACTGCTGTCATTTCTCACGTCCAGTCTCCAGAACTGTGAGGCAATAAATGCCTGCTGTTCTAAGCTACCTGGTGTGTGGTACTTGGAAGTGGCAGCCCTAGCAAACTAATAGAGTGAAGATTCAATAAGATAATGGAAAGAAAGTCTATAGCTGGATACCTAACCCATAATGGATGCACCAAAAAGGCTGTGGAACATCACTGTTCTTTTACAGTCTAGATATCACTTACTGATCCGGTAGGGTATGTTCCACTACAATGATTGCGTCTGTTCTCATCAGTAATTCTTTCAACAGTGCTCTGATACACATACAGGGAATTTTCAATCCCATCCACGTCATAGACAACGAAGTTGAATACATCTGGGAAGAGCTCACCGCCTGTAACAATAGCATTGAAGAAATCAAGTCATCAATACTGTTTTAAAGCATTTCCATATAAATATCATTCTGAAGCACATTCCCCCACACATCCAGTGGCACACCATAGTCTTCTAGAAGTTTCTATCATTTAATTCCACCAAAAGGATAGGTGCTAGGCACCCCAAGAATATGGTAGGCATAGTGATGCGCTGTTAGCCAGATCTTCTAAGAAGGGCTGTTGCATCAACTGGAATTAACTGAGCTACAAAAATCCCTGGCCCAGCATCCTGGCCATGGGCTACGCAGGAGGACTAGCCATTTCTGGCCAAGGCTAAGCCACTGAAGACCTGTACTCCTTTAGAACTGCCACCTCCCACACAGGCAGAGGTATTATCAGCCCATAACGTCTTCACTTTATGTTACTACGACAGAACATCACAGACTGGGTATTTTATAAAGAAGAGAAATATACTTCTCCCTGGCCTGAAGGCTGAGATGCCCAAGGTCAGAATGCATTTGGTGGCTGGGGAAGAGTCCTTCCTGCTCCTTGTTCAGAGCAGAAGTCAGGACAAGAAACACTGGATGTTGCTTGAAACCACTTTGATAAGGGCCTTAATCCCATTCAAAAAGAAGCCCTAATAGCCAATACCACTCAAGGGTGATTACTCTTAGTATATGGATGTTGGCAGCACCTGAACTTTGGGAGGCCTGGACACCTAGCGGCATCTACCCAACATGGCTTTTCCCTCCTGTTCTTAGGCATTGTTCCTTAGACACATACTGCATACCGTAAGAAATATTAGATATTAGTCTTTTCTTTCAAATCCTGTGAAACTTGGAAGTTGGTGTGTGTCAAGGAATTCTACTGTTTTAATCGTTCCACATCCTGTAAGACTTTTGTTTAAGGAAAGACCCTGATGCATTCCTGAGCTTGGCAGTGGAGGTCTTCTCCCTTCATGCCCATTCTTCTGAACTAGCCAACCAGGAAAGACTGAGGTTGGACCCCAGCCAATGGGGAAAAGACATAGTTCCCTTGTGTTAGAGATAAAAGCCCTCCCCAAGATTCTGGATCTCGTGTGTACTTGCTGGATCTGACTGACCACACAAGGCACTTTGCCTTGCCAAGTTATTTTGGCTTTGTCTAAGTGTTCTTTGTGAAGTATTGATGGGGTCCTAGGATCTCAGATTTTATTTCTAACAACACCCACTCCCATCTCTGCATCTACTTCCAGAGAACTCAATGGATTGTGCACCTTCTTTCAACTAACAAGAAATATTATTTGGCCCAGACATGCACCTGAGAAGAAATATATGAGGCAAAATGATCCTGAGGCCTAGGCCCTCACCATCTGAGTCCAGAAGGAAATGCAATGAGGTGTGAATCAAGACCTAAAACTACCACCTTCCACCCTGTCCACGATAGCTCTGAGGTGCCATTCACATACAATGGAAGGACTCTCCATGTCATAACATTAAGATGTAGGAACTTGGCCTGGAGAGATGGCTGCTCTTCCAAAGGGCCAGGTTCAGTTCCCAGCACCCACATGGATACTAACAACCACCCTTAACTCTAGTTCCAGGGAATCTGACACTCACTTCTGACCTTTGTGGGCACTGCACACAGATGATACGCTTAAATACATATTAAACAAAACACTCAAACACATAAAATAAAAACAAATTTTTTTTAATGCAGGATCTCATTTTCCCTTTGTTATCTGCAGAAACAAATCTTCAAGGCTAGAAAACCATATTTTTAAAAAGAATATGTGATTAAGTGTGTAGAAAGTTGATGCTTCCAATGACACAGATCAATTCCACAAAACATAATTAACGCGTAGTTAAGAAAAGCTTATTTCGTGTCAAGCCCCCTCTATATTTTATGTTTATACCCATAGACATATGCAACTCTCAGCTCTAATCAGAGAACCTTTTCTTTACACAGGCTTCATAGGGTGCTGAGAATAAGTGATGGATGAATGCTCAGCCTGAAACAAGACCTTAATACCATCCTCCCTAAGAATCAGGGAACATTGCAGAAGAGGGGGAGGAAAGAATGTAAGAGCCAGAAAGTAGGGAGAAAGGCATAGCAATTACAGTCTTGAACTCACAGTAGCTAAGGCTACCAGCACTGGATCTGCATAAGAATGGGCCTGTTAACAGTCAGGCATAGCTGAGAGTCTCAGAGTCTCTTCATTGATGAACTGTTTGCTGTTGATAGATTCTGAGAGATGGTGAGCCACTGCCTTCCGCTGTGTACTCGCTGGTGCCCCCACCAGGTGCCCAAGGACATTTCACACAACTGGCCCTTGTTAAACTAAATGGGTCAGAAAAAAAATCCCAAAGTCAAGGAAATTGTGAGGCGGCTTGGTGGGGATGGGAGGGAAGCTAGAGAGGAAGGGGAAGGGTACTCAGAGTACTGATCATATTACAAATTAATCAATTTTAAAGATTTTTAAATAATAGTGAAAAGAAAATAGGGCAGAGAGATAGTTCAGAAAGTAAAAGCACTTGTTGACCAAGCCTGAGGACCTAAGTTCAAGCCCCAGAATCCACAGTAGAAAGAAAAAACTGATACTAAAAGTTGTTCTGACCTCCACAAGTATAAGGTGCCATGTGCCTAGCCTCACCATCACCCCCTAGACACACACACACACACACACACACACACACACACACACACATAAAATAAAATTAAAAGTTCAAGAAAATAGCCTATTTCATTGGCAGTTCAAATTCTTACCGCTATTATGAGAAAAAAGAAGAGATATTAAAAAGCTTGTTACATGTGCAAAAACTTGGGAGATGGTAATTGTTCCCTAAATAGTCACGTTTCTACTTAAGGTCAAGGTCAAAAGAAGCTAAATATGCAAAGGGGTAGGGAAGGGTCCTATTGTTTCATCTTTAAAATTGCGCTGAGTAAACGGTGACAGTGAAAATCCCTCCCAACATAATCATCCCAGACCTCTTGGTACTTTTGACTGCAACCCTGCCTTTTGGGCTTCTGGTTACCCCTTATCAGACATCATTAATATCTGATAATAGCAACAAATTGGTTGCTCAGTTCGATCTTAATTCCTAAAGGAAAAGTCTCCTCTTCACCCTCCCCCTCCTCTCGCTCCTTCTCCCCCTCCCTACCCCTCCTCATCTTGTTTACCCAGTAGACTAAAGCAAGCTCAGCTAAAAGCATTTGCTTGCTGCTCTCAGAGGTCTTGAGTTTGAATCCCAGCATGCACATCAAGTGGCTCACAAATCCCTCTAACTCCAGCTCAGGGAATCCGATGCCCCCTTCTGGTCTCTGTGGTCAGGAACTCACTACGTAGACCAGCCTGTCCTTGAACTCACAGAGAGCTGCCTGCCTCTGCCTCGCAAGTGCTGGGATTAAAGGTGTACACCAGCCCCCTTTTGTTTTTTGAGACAGTCTCCTCTATCCCACCTGAGCTGGTCATGTTGCAGGTAATAACCTTACACTCCTGGTCCTCCTGCCTGGCAATGTGGTTGCAGACAAGTATCACTACTTGAAAATGTATAGACACTTTAAAGATAATTCTGAATAACAGATCGATCATCAAAGAAGAGTGGAAATGAAAAGGGTATGAAAAATCCACTTTGAAAAAAACCTGTGGATAGTATAGTCTAGAATATAGTCTCTTCCTAATCTTCATTTAGGATGAGTAAAAGTTAAAGATACAGAAGGGGACTGGTACGTGAATGCCCCTCTGACCAGCAGTAGACAGACTTTTACCAGAATGAGGAAGAAGGAACGACTTATTGATATAAATCCAACCCCCACCTCTCCAGAGCTCAATTCTCACCAGCCTCTGCCCTCAGAACCCAGGTCTGTTTGCACCAAAATCAGCTCCACCAGGCCCACGCTGTGTGGGGAACAGGATTTTAGACAGTTATAATCCCCTCTAAGTCTGGTCTTCTGCTTTTATCTCAAGGAGGACATCAGGGAATAGAAGAGGATGGGAACAAGATGGGAGGGGCAGCACCACACCGAGGCTGAAGGTGAGTCAAGAGCCTCAGCAGGGCTGCAGGGTGCAGGGTCAGACCTCCCCACTCTATCAGCTGTCAGGAGCGCAGAGTGCTGGGAGAGAAAAACTGGGGTGAAGTGCCAATCAAGTTATCAAAGATGAAAGTTGCTGGGGGATCAGGAAGGACAGCAAAGTAAAAGCATTTAGTATCTTAATTAAAGATCTGCCTTCTGTCTGGTAGGAAGCCAACTGGACCACATAGATTGAGCCAGGGTTTGGAAGGAAAGTTGGGTGTTCAGGATGACTGAGATCAATAAGGAATGAGAGACCCCGAACTCTACCCAGATCCACACCACCAGAAACCCTGGATTCTTGAGGAGGAACCCAGAGAAGTTGAAAAGAAAGCTTTGAGGGGCTGGAGAGACGGCTTAGTGGTTAAGAGCACTGACTGCTCCTGCAGAGGACCCGGGTTCGATTCCCAGCACCCACATGGTGGCTGTGAACCGTCCTTAACTCCAGTTCCAGGGGAATCCGAAGCCCTCTTCTGACCTCCGCAGCATTGCATGACATGGGTGCACTCACATACATGCAGACAATATACTCATATACGTAACATAAAAATAAAATTTTTTTTGAAAAAAGAAAAGAAAGTTTTGATATGAAACAATTAGTGGAAAGTTCAGGGAGTCTAATACCAGAGTACGTGAAGAAGAAAGTTTACATTTGACATTCCAGCCTTAAGTGATAAGGGAAGACCACACCAACATCTCAGTCACGAATGGATGGGATCAACTCTCCAGCCAGAGAAAACGAGGCAGTGGCAGCTCCTGATACAGAACAGAACTAAGCAGCTTTGGTTGTCCTGCCAATCACACTGAAAACTAAGAGGCAATGCAAGGGTGGTTCCATGCACATTAGTCAGCGGGGACACTATTAGAACCAGTACAACTGGTCAAGACATGACAGAAATAAATAAGCTTTGTTATACAAGAGGACGACTTGTATTAAAGGTGGTCTACACTACTGTTATAAAAATACAGACCAAGCATACATAAATACAAAACACCTCTCAAAAATATAGACTATGGGGGCTGAAGAGATGGCTCAGTGGTTAAGAGCACTGGCTGCTCTAGCAGAGGACCTAGGCTTGGTTCCTAGTACCCACATGGAAGCTAACAACGGTCCGTAACTCAAGTTCTAGGGATCCAACACCTTCTTCTGACCTTTATGGGCATTGCACGACATGGGTGCACTTACATACATGCTGGTAAAATATTCATGCACATAAAATAAAAATAAATAAAATTTAAATATATATAGACTATTTCTTAAAAGATAATTTATTAATGAGTCTGAATCTAAGGCCCCAGTTTGTATATACTTTTAAAAATGATATTTATATTAGTTCTTTGAGAATTTCATACAATGTATTTTGAACATAGTTATTTAGCTCCTGTCCATCAGCTCCTCTCAGATTCATACCCAATTCCCTACCCCTGTGGTGGTTTGAATGAGAAATAGTCTCCCATAGGCTCAAGTATTTGAAAACTTGGTCCCCAGTTGGGGAAACCATGGACTCTTTAGGAGATGTGGCCTTGCTAAAGGAGATACACCCCTGGGGGCAGCTTTGAGAGTTCCTAGCTTTACCCTACCCTCTTGATGCCCTCTGCCATGTGTTTGTGGTTGAATGTGTGATCTGATCTCTTGACTCCCTTTTCCCACAATTTTCCATGCCTCTCCCAAAGTCACAGACTCTCCCTCTGGAACCATGAGCCGAATATGAATTCTTTCTTCCATAATGTGCCTTTGTATGGTGTTTCAGCACAGCAACGGAAAGTAATTAATATAAGCCTCAACTTTGAGTCTCTTTTTTTAAAAAAACAAAAGCTTGTTGAATCTAATTTGCATTCCTTAAATAATTTTCTGGATAGGTCCATCTCCTGGAACACGGCCAACCTACCCAGCATCCCAGCATCACACCCTTGAAGAAAACTGACCCTTCCTCTCCCAGCATCTCTCAACTGCCAATTGCTCCTCAGCTACAGCTGGGGCTTCTTTCCCACCTCTCACCTCCATGCTAGACATTATCTGGCTTTAGCTTGCACAAGTCCTGTGTCTGCTGTCACAACTATTATGGGCCCCTATGTGCAAGTGTCCTGCTGTACCTAGAAAACAGTTTCATTGTAGTCATCCACCACCTCTGGCTCTTACAATCTTCCCACCCCTTCTTCTGTGATGTTCCCTGAGCCTTTGTGGGAGAGGTACGAAACAGATGCCTCCTTTAGAGCTAAAGACTCCACAGTCTCTTATTCTCTGCACCTTGACCAGTTGTGAGTCTCTGTTAATCTCTACTACAGAAAGATGTCTCTCTGATGAGAATTAAAGATGCATTCATCAATGGGTCATTAGGAGATGGTTTAATACTATGGTTTAATACTATTTAACAGAATAACAGTTGTAGAAGCTCCCCTAGGGCCTATGATTTGTCTAGCCACAGGTTCTTGACCCTGATAATGTTGTCAGGTGTGGATTCCATCTTGTGAAGTGGGCCTTAAATCCAGTCAGAAAGCATTTGGTTAATTCCATAGCAATTGTACCATGATTGCATCAATGGGCATATCCTGCCAAGCCAATCATTACTATAGCTCCCAGGTTCACAGGTGGGTAAGACTGATGATTAATTTTCTCTTCCAGTGGTATACATAGTACTTTCCAGCACTATGAAAGCTAGCCAGGAGGGATGAAGTGTCCACATCAGTACCAGCTTGATTCCTCCATGGAACAGAAGGGGTTAAATGGGATGGGGGATGAAATGGCAGGGTAGAGGAGGGAATATGGGGAGGCATAACTAACACTACAGACCTTTGAGAAAGTCATATGGAGAGCTACTACTGCAAAAGCTTCCTAAAATATACACATATGCGTATGTATAGTTTAAATGGATCTATCCTGTGGGGGGGGGGGGTGACCCTACCAGACACCACTGACTAGCAAACATAAAGCCCGGTGCCTGGAATGGGCTACTTCATTTGGAATTGTTGGTCAGGGGTGTCTCACAGACCAGACCCTTAAACAACGCTGGCTATGGCCATTGCTCTTGGTTACCCTCCAGTTTATATTTTTAAATCTTACAAGTGATAATAGGGAACGGAGAATGTATCATACCACTTCCCTGGTAACAAAATTTACTTTTAAATGATCTTATTCTTAATTTTGATTGTAGAAATACATAATCTGTGAGGTTTTCATAAATGTAAAGAACGACTAGTAAGTTAAAACTACAACACGAATGCCAGGTGTGGTGGCACATGCCTTTAATCCCAGCACTCAGGAGACAGTGAGATCGAGGCCAGCCTGGTCTACATAGTGAGTTCCAGGACAGGTGGGGCTACAGGAAGACTGTCTCAAAAAAGACAATATAAATAAATAAATATATAATTTTTTTAAAACTACAACACAAGCCAGGTACAGTGATGTATGCCTTTAATCTCAGCACCTGGAAGGCAGAGGCAGGAGGATCTCTGTGAGATCAAGGCCAGCCTGGAGCTACAGGGGGACCCTGTATCAAAAAAAGCTTACAACACATTTACACATGAAAGTATAAAAATACATAAAAAATCAGAAAGCAGTAAAACCCTTTAAAAAACACAGAAGAATCATGGCAAAAATATAAACATTAAAAGCTGATGAAATGAGTCTGTAAAACTAAACATAGTTGTGTTCACAAGATAAGACTGAAAATAAAATGACCAAGAAAAAAAAGTTTTTAATAAGCAAAGATTTTTCTTTAACATAGAAAGTTTGGGGCGGGAAAGATGGCTCAGTAGTTAAAGCACTAGCTGTTCTTACAGAGAACCCAGGTTCAATTCCCAGCACTCACATGGCAGCTAGCAACTGTCTATAACTCCAATTCCAGGGGATCCGACTCCTTCTTCTAACCTCTGAGGGCACTGCATGACATGGGTGCACTTACATGCAAGCAATATATTCACACACAATAAAAATAATAAATAAAATATTTTTTAAAAATAGAAAGTTTAACTATAGCTACTTCTGACAAAGTTTAATTCCAGATAGAATACTAAACAGGACAAAGACCAAAATTTTTTACCAAAATAAAAAATCAAAAGTGAAGGCACACCTTTTCTCTAAAATGACATAGCATCAAATCAAGTGACAGTTATTACAAATGACTAACATCTAAAGAATAAGAGTCATCACCTTTAATCCCAGCACTTGGGAGGCAGGGGCAGGTGGATCTCTGTGAGATGGAGGCCAACCTGGTCTACATAGTGAGTTCCAGGCCAGCTGGGGCTACAGGGAGACCCCGTCTTAAAAAAAAAAAGAATAAGAGTCATTATACAGAAGTTAATAAATATATTCGTCAATATTCAATATGTAGATAAGGCACAAGAAGTGACTTCAGGGATTTCCTGATGCAGTTGAACATCTTGTTCTAATAAGTCATGGTGTGTTGGAGCCATGCAATGCTTCATTTTAAACTATGGATCCCACATATAAATCTTATTATGGTGATTCAATCTCCTAAAATATGTATGCATTTTAGTCCCATAAATTACTCCTGATTTTAAAATATAAAGTAATAAGGTAATTAATTTTTAAATGTTCAAAAATGTAATGCTGTTACTGTCAAAACTTTGAGCTTTGAAGGCTCTTATAGGAAAATCCACATTTTCATTGCTAGAATTATGAAGGAATGAATAAAATTAAATGAACTAAGAGTCCTCAATCTCAAAATCAAGTAAATTTGAAAGCAGTTAAAAAATACTTTTTAAAAATAGTGTTGTTGTTTTTTAACTTTTACAAAAACTTTATTGAGAATTTCATACATGCATATAAGGTATTTTGATCAAATCCATGCCCACTCCCTCCCTTCCAACACTTCCCATATCTCCCCATCACTTTTTTCTTTTCCTTTCTTTCCTTCTTTCAA
>NW_008340872.1:734678-816493 GCF_000622305.1 Nannospalax galili | reverse complement strand
GATACAAGCTCCCAAATACTTTTGACACTTTTGGCCTGTATGTTGCTAACAGTCCCAAGGACATTTTTACTTTTAGCCAAGAAACTGGCTACTTTTCTTTGGGGTCTTTTTACCCTAACTACCTAGAAAATTCCTACCTCCTATTCTTATCATGCCATCCTCTGAAGGGGTTACCCAAATTACCAATAGGGAATAGGGACACAGACCACTCTGGTTTCTTCCATGCTGAACAGGGATGCAGGATGAGGCAACTGGAGCACTCCTTCAATGGGTCTGTCTAAAAGACTCCCAAATTGCATAATTCTTATCTCTAGGGGGGAAAAGAAAGTCCTTGAATCATGAATAGGAGATGTGAAGGAGAAGTAAAGGCAAGAGTAATTAGCATTATAAGCTCTAGACAGAGAACTAGAAAAAAGTCAGAACAGGACAATTTTCAAATGTTCATATGAGAGTCCATTGGAATTTCTTGACAAGGGCTTCCAAAAGCATCCCTCAATTGGATTTCTCCTCGTTTTTCTTTTGTCTTCCAAGGGTGGACTCTACAGTGATGGATTTAGGATTTGCTTTCAGGTATTTTGATAGCTGTTGGAGTGGTTAGAATCAGTGACAGTTCCCTCTCAAAGCCTTCAAGATAACTGAAGGGTTGCTGAGGTGTATGTATGACCTGATGGTATGCACACTGGATAGCCTTTACCCAGCATGGGTCATGCCTTCTCTTCCTAGCCTTCTCCAGATTGTATACTTAAGCCCTCCCCAAATCCAGGAGGCCATATGTGATTAGGGTCAAATTAGAAGAGCGGCTGGATAATCTGGTGAGGGTCCAATGACCCTGCTTGGCTCTTCTTTAATAAATGAGCACAACTGTCAACAAGCCCAGTTGTGACAATGTTTAGCAATCAGGCTCGGCTGAAGTCATGATGATGGTAGTTATTTCATGCAGAAGGGACTGATGTACAGCATCATCTTATTAAAAGGACCTGGAATTTAAAAGGAAAAAAAATAGTGTTGTTAAACTGGATCGAAGAACAGATGAACCCTGGAGCAGAGTCTTTATAACGCACAAGTGCGAATCTCTAGTCATCTAAATGAAGAACATAAAAGCAGAGGTATGCA
The DNA here is from genome assembly GCF_000622305.1 of Nannospalax galili. Lineage (NCBI taxonomy): Eukaryota > Metazoa > Chordata > Mammalia > Rodentia > Spalacidae > Nannospalax > Nannospalax galili. Next base: position 815,380 of record NW_008340872.1, on the reverse strand, counting down.
ATGGAAAAGTAGAAAGGGTCGGCCTGTAGAAACGTCCGTGGGGGATTGTCTTAATTAAGTTGATTAAGGTGGGAAGGGCCAGCCCAGCGTGGCCAGCACCGTTCCCAGCACCGTTCCCTATACAGGGGGCCCTGAAGCATGTGAGAGAAACAGGAAATAGAACTGAATATAAGCAAGCGAGCAGGCAAGCACACACACATGCATTTTCGCCTGCTCTTGACTGGATGTGACTAGCTGTTCTCAGTTCCTGCCTTGACATCCCCACAATGCTGGAGTGTAACATGCAAGTGTAAGTTAAATACACTTTCAACTTACTTTCGAAGTTGCTTTCTGTCAGGGTATATTTGTCAGCAATAGAATGAAAGTACAGCAAAAGATATAAAAGCATATTTTCTATAGAGTCATGTTAACAAAATCCTTACCAAGTAACAAATTCTGTACAGAAAATACTCATCAAAACCGAACCAAGGGTCCACTATGGGGAATGTGGACAAATTACTCAAAATCTACCTCCAAGAAGCCATAGACTACAATGGGTCTTTAGATATGCACTTTTTTAAGCTGAGGACCAAACCCAGGGCCTTGTGCTTGCTAGGCAAGCGCTCTACCATTGAGCTAAATCCCCAACCCCTTGAGCTAAATCCCCAACCCCTAGATACGCACTTTTAAATAAGGAGTAGGTGATTTTTATAAATTACATCAGAACACAGAACATAGAAAACCTGCCAGCAAGGTTTACATAACTGACCTAATCCTGAAGCCAAAACCAGATAAGAGGAAGAACAAAAGGAAAAATTTATAAAGCTGGAGATCAGCCCTGCAACTACAGAATCAAACCCTCTAAATAAAACCCACCGTATGCTTTTCATGTTATTTTAGGCAAATGATCCACCATAAGATTTATATTTGGGATCCACCAACCTTTACTATGAAGCATTGTATTAATACATTAATCATGACTGATTCGAATGACAATAAGATACTCAACTGTACCAGAAAAGTTCCACAAGTCACCATCTCATTTCCCATCTAGCGATTGAAGAGTAAACATTAATGTCCAGATATCTAGATAATTCTTTAAGGAATAAAAAAGGTCAACTTCTAAAATCAGGTATTCATTTAAATAGATTCATTTAACTTCTAAACTTCATTTAACTTCTAAACTCGGGTATTCATTTAAATAGATTATCACCTGAGAAAGAAAAGCTGAATACCATAGAGGCTACCTTATCACCATGAGCAATAGAAACTACTCATTCCATCCAGGAAGTCCCCTGGAGCTCCAGCTTTACTGGCCACAGGTCAATGCCCCTCTGAGGGCCCACAACACTCCAGTCCCATGTCATGCCCTCAGGAAGTTCCGGCTGATGCCCTATCCCTTCCTTGCCTCAAAACTCCCAGGCACAGCTCTCTGAATACTCTCCCCTGACCATGATTTTCTTGTCTCTCTCTCTTTCACACCACAAGGCCCTGTGACCCTGGATTGTGCCACACAATTTCATCATCCCACTCCAAGACACCAAGGAAGCACTCAATGAGTGTTGATTCCTTGCTTAATTAATCAATATACCAAAAATTTGCAAGTACATATCTGTATTGATTTCTGCTCAGGAAAGCCATGCTAAATTAATAACACAGCTGTATTTTCTTGCAACAGATCTGCCCAGCACAGTACTCACACACCTAAGGCAGATCCGCCCAGCACACTCACACATCCATGGGCGCACATTCAGATGAAGCAAGTTTCAAGGGATTTCCTGATTCCAGTTTCTGAGACTCAAATCTAAGGAACAAAAGCTAAAAAGCATTCCACTGTCTTTTTCATCCTGGTTCGGTTTCATCTCTGGAGACAATAAAAAGATACAGCTAGGCTTTATGTAGCCAGGTTCCCACTTCGATTACTCACTGGTAAGGGGGTGATCTTCAAGTGAAACCTTAACCCAAAGAATTTGCCTAACTCAGCTAATGGTCTGAAAGTCTCCTTTGACAAAACCTAAGCAAATTCCCTTGTCCTTTAAGAGGCAGTTTTCTATTCCATCACATTTCCTGTACTGTTATATTAATAGAGACCCCCATTAACAGGGCCTCCTTCCACTGACTCACAAATTCACCAGTCTTCATGGCTATAAAAACAGCTCTAAGAATTCTAAATACAGCATATATTAATTAAAGGATAAAGAGTCCCTCATAAAAATTATAAACATGGACAAAACCTCTGCAATACACCAAGAAATTGACCCAAGTAAACAACCAAGGACCTGTCAATGGGAACAGTTCTAAAGAGTTTTCTGCTCTGTTCTCTAACTGGAATTTTTTTTTTTTTTCCTTCTTAAGCAATCAGGACCAGTCCTAAAAGTTCAGGTAAACAGAAGAGAGCTTGATTCAGCATGGGAGGATAAGTGTGGATTGTCTGAGGAAAAGCAAGGCAGACAGACGAGATTAGAGTTAACTGCTGCACGTCTGCATTTTAGCAGGAGGCAGAGGAGGCTGGCAGGGCTCCAGAAAGCCTGAGCTATGAAGTCAGCAGATCCTAATTATTCGATACAAATCCCCACTTGCAAAAGATGGGCTGGTTCCATAAACATATCCACAGTCCTGTCAACTAAATTCCTAGATGCTCACCTAAATATTTAGATGTGGAACTACAACATCTATTGAATTAAAAAGCCATTTTTACCCATCTTTTTTATATCACAAAGCAATTATTGCTCAGTCACCACTTTAATTTGTCCTGACAACCTACTGTCAGATACCACCAAGGAAAACAAATGAAAAATAGAAAGAATAGTTAGTCTCCCATATGATATATGTTTGTGCCAAAAAAAGATTAGTCAAAAATCCATCTTCGTCCACCTGAACTCAGAGTCTGTTTGAGGGAACTGTCAAGAAAATCATTACTAATGAAGTATCAGACTATGTGAAACAATGGTTAGAAAGGAAGTTTAAAAGATAAATGCAATTCCAGATGTCACAAGTTTTTCATTAGTGAGGAAGATACTAGGAAACGTGGTGCTTTTGGAATAGCCTGTGAAGATTACAAGTAACCAGAGCATCAACTCTTATCCAGTCCCAATTCCCCATCCAGTTCGCAACCTCTTTCTTCCCAGACTTAAACTCGTCCTGCTGTCTTTGGGCACTAGCCTATTCCAATCAAAATTAGAAAGTGGAGATGGCTCGGTGGGTGAGGAACTTGCCAAACATGCATGAAGCCCTGAGTCTGGATCCCCAGAAACCATGTAAAAAGCCAGATGTGGCAGCACGTGCTTGAAATCCCAGTGCTCCTGTTGTAAGATGGAAGGCAGAGGCAGGAAGATCCCTGAAAGCCTGTGGACCAGCTAGGGTGGTGTGCACAGCAAACAAGAGACCCTGCCTCAAACAAAGCAGGTGACAATGGCCACCCAAGATTGTCCTCTGATCTCCACACACATGCCATGGCATGCCCACACCCATACCCCCACACACACAATTCACCCCTACACACAAAAAATCATGATTTGTTCCCAGCAAGCATACTTTTGGGCTAACATTGTCTAAGACATTAGCAATCTATTCATCTTTGAATCACTCATTCAAAATTACCTATGAATGTGTAAGTCATCTTATCTTACCTAGTTGTTGCCTAAGGCATCCCAAATCCCAGTATGGGACCCACAAGGAGATGCTTTGCTTAGGAAGAAAATGGTGCATGGTCTGAAGATGTTCACCAACTAAATCTCTGACCGCTGGGTTCTGGGTGGGGGATTAGGGAGCAGTGATCATCTGAAGAGAGCACAGAAAGAAAAGGAGTGGGCATGAAAGCCCATGGCATCGTACAAAGTGGGACCAGGTGATTCAATTTTATGTATCTCTAACCTTACTGTTCTAGTTTTTCAATTGATGTGATTAAAAACACTGACCAAAACCAACTTGGGGAAGAAAGGGTTTGGCTTACATCTCCTGGATCACAGTTCATCATTGAGGGAGCCCGAGGTCAGAACTCAGGCAGGAACCTGGAGCACAGACCATGGAGGAACACTGCTTACTGGCTTGCTCCCCTGGCCCCTGTTCAGCCTGCTTTCTTATGCAACACAGGTCCAACTGCCGAGGGGTGGGACCGCCCACAGTGGGCTGAGCCCTCCCACATCACTCAACAATCAAAAAAAATGCCCTGCGGATATATGGCCACAGGCCAGTCCAATGAAGACAATTCCCCATTCTACCCAAGAGGGTCCATCTGACAACTGAAGCTATCCAGAACACCCACCGTACCCTTTGTCTAATAGCTTGATCATTTAACTGGGGTAGGAGCCTGGCACTTCTTCCAAGGACTAATGGGAGAAGCTTCATTGAGAAAAAGAGCAAGAATTCACTGACCCTAAACTGTTCCTGGAATATTCTAACGTCTATTTCTTTTAAGTGTCACGTCAACCTGAGAATCAAAAGAAACTTCCAGAGTCTGTCATCTTTCACCTTCTCCCGAGGTTCAGGCATTGGCCTTCCTCATCTACTTGGCACTAAGGAGCCGAGCAATTCTATCTCGTGTTCAGACTGACATGTAAATGAGTGGTTTGAAATTGGTTGGCTTCGTGTCCACGATTCCTACAAAATAAAAACACTCAACAATGGCACTAATGGACACCTTCCTGGTGAGGGGCTGTATTCCTACAAACCAGCTGAAGGCTTTTGAAATGCACAAAATGCCTATAACCAAAAGCTCCACAGCTGTGAGATTGCTTAGTGAGACCCCAAAGCTAGTCCACACCCCTACAGATTGGAATTCACCTCTGAACTCAAAACATTCCTACTGCATTGCATGCAATTTTGGTTAGAAGTAATGCGTGTCATGTTTCACTGTTGGGCAGTTAGGATTATTTTGCTTTGAGTAAAACTCATAAAGCTGAAAAGTCGGTTCACCTGTGCAGAGCGGGGCGCGAACTCTGCCAAGGACTGAGAACTGAGCGCCGGAAGGAAGCCGATGACTTCCAGAAGTCTGAGGACTCTACACTGCTCCAGGATTCCAGCCAGTGCCAAGACCCAAGAGCCCGAGGGTAGGGATGGATGCAAAACTAGAGGTACAATCCCTGTGGAAACTGGTGCACAAACTAGGGACCGAGGAACACTGTCCTCGATGGACTGTTCACCCGAAGTCTCAGGAGTGACGGCGGTAAAACTATGAAAACTACTGTTGGGATGAGCAGGTCAGTGAGGCGCTGTAGAAGGGACCGGAAGTCACAGCTGGCCCTACTGACCAATAGCAAGGACTACTCTAGACACTGTCCGAACAGGCTGAGGGACAGAGTGTGGAGATGGACGGGCTTTTAGCACCCACAGGGGTACCAGTGGGGTAGAGTGACTGTGATGAGAAAGATACTGAGATACAGGAGGACGGTAGCCCAGGTCCACTTCACGTCCATAAGGAAGCTCCGCCACTTGGAAGGCTGCAGACAGCGTCGTGATTGCAGGAGCTGCCCCGTCGGCCGAGGCATGGACCGAAAGATGCACTGACTCAATCTGGGAGTCCATGCCCCCAGTTCCTTACCCTGCTGAGCTCATTCAGGATGGTGACCTCTGAAAGCATGCCAACCCCACAGCAGGTCAGGGGCTGCTCACAATGCCCACTCACAACTTCTTACCTTTTGTGCTGAGAAAACTTCTTACCTTTAACAAGAGAATCCCAGCAGGGCAGTCAAGATGCACATAAACCACCCCTCCAGGCATCTCTTTGTAGCCTAGTTTTATCTCCAGAGCTGTTTTCTATTGCCAAGTTCACTTTCTATGTAGCATCTTTACTTTGAACATTTTTATAATCTATTTAATATGGATGATGTTAAAGATATAGGGTAGGCTTCAGGGTCTGACATATTTTATAATTCCTCACTTTGGAAATAATATAATTAACAAGGAAACTATACGATTAATAAGGAAATGTTATAATTAATAAGGTTTTTTTCAGTTGATGCTTGGTGTCATTTTCGTACATCTGGCCTACAGTTTCCAGATGCAGCTGTGAAGCCCACTTCATACATTCTCCTTGCTCTTAGGGATAGCATGGGTAATACTTCAGACTCTGAGGAATACGTGAACCCTTTTTATAAGGAAATAGTTCTCAACTTTAGACTTCACATGTACTAAGTGTTTGAGGGTGGAACAGCCTGTGTGCTGTGACATGCATGTTTTGTACGTCTGTGGAGTGCACTGATTAAACACTATTTCTTGCAAGTCTGAATCAGCAGTCTCTGGAAACCAGCTCTCCTTCCCCAGTGTGGGTGAGTATAATTCAATCCCTTGAGTACCTGAATTAAGGAAAGGACAGAGGGTAGCGGAATTCGCCCCTTTTGCTACCAACATGACTGCTTGAGCTCGGATAAGTCACCTGAACTGCTGGAAATTACAACATTCACTCCGCTTGGTTCCTGGGCCTTTGAACTTGGACTAAACTACAATCATCAGCTCTCCTGGGTTTCCAGACAGCACATTATAGAGTTCTAAATATACATCTCTTGATGGATAGATGACAGGTGGATGGGTGGATGGGTGGATGGATGATGATGATTAGATAGATAGATAGATAGATAGATAGATAGATAGATAGATAGATAGATAGATATGGATGGATGGATAGATAGATAGATGATAGATAGTTGGATGGATGGATTGATGGATAGATACAGTATATAAGCATATAAGATATATATCTTTATATAAACGCATCCATGTATACATGTAAGCATAAACAGCCATATGTTGCCTAATGACAGGGATATGTCTTCAGAACTGTGCTGGTATGATTTTATCACTGTGAGAACATCATACGATGTCCCTATACAAACTAAAACAGCAATGTATCACTAGGTGATATGTCCTTATAGGACCACTATTGTGTGAGTGATCTGTCATTGGCTGCTGGACACTGTCACATGGTACAGGTCTATACACACCTGGATGGTCCATTGGGTTTGTTTCTCTGGAGAACTCTAATTTATGCAGGGTTGTGAAGTGATTTTTCCTCAGGGCCAAATGCATCAGATCTTCCACATGGGTAACTTGTTTAAACGCTGTTTCTTAAATGGGAACATATCAAAAGTAGGAACAAATTTCCTCTGGTTGGCATACTTCTGGCACAATAAAATTAAAGTAACATTTAATCAATTCAACCAAAATGGTGAACACCATAAAATTTCAAAGTAATAGGTTGCTTTAGGGGCTGGAGAGATGGCTCAGTGGTTAAGAGCACTGACTACTCTTGCAGAGGACCCGGGTTTGGTTCCCAACACCCACATATTGACTAACAATTTATAACTCCAGTTCCAGGGGATCCAATGCTCTCTTCTGGCTTCTTCAGGTATTGTATAACACAAGTGGACATACATGCAGGCAAAACACCCAAATAAATAAATAAATAAATAAATAAATAAATAAATAAATAAATAAATAAAAATAAATAAAATTTTTTAGTTGGTTGCTTTCCCATAGCAGGTCACAGTGGGACTACAAGCTTGGCCTGAACCTGGGCTGCCCACACCTCATGTGCCATGAGCTGTGTGACTGTCCCCAGGTGCTCCCTTCCCCAACTGCCCCAAGTTTTGGCTGGTACAGCACTAGGTGACAGTGTGGGTCCCACATATGGAGAGAAATCTGTTTCTACCCCAGGACCACGCCTGTTTCTTTTGTACTGACGTGTGACAATTAATGCTGAAATCTCCAGCGCTTTGCTGGGTCAGCTTCTTTCTACCACAAGATGTAGACAATGTTTGCCATGCTCCAACTGCCAGATTGGTTTCATAATGGGGCCTCTCACTGTCCCTAATTTTAGCATCTCTTCAGTTCTTGGAATCACAAGCCCAGATTGTGCTGTAGATCAAGAATATATGTGGGGTTTAGATTCTAAAGCAAGCAACCAAAATTTAAAAAAAAAAACCTACATTACCTTTGAGGTTTCCTAAGGTGCTAACTGAGCCTGAGATGCCGAGGTTATGAGCATAGTCCTCACAGGACAACCTATCACTAAGTTTGCAAACTACTGAAACAAGACTTCTAGGGATGAGCGTGTGTCCCTCTGAAATTCATATGTTGAAGTCCTAACCCCAGTGTTGACAGTATTTGGAGGTGGAACCTTTGGGAGATGATCAGGTCATGAGGACAGAGTACTCACAAACAGGCTGAAGGCCCTTATAAGAGACTTCAGAGAGTTCCCTCACCTATACCCATTGAGGATTCAGTGAGAAGACAGCTTTCTAGGAGCCGGGAAGCACGTCCTCACCAGACCCTGCATCCTCTGGCCCCTTGATTTTTCCATTTCCCAGTCTCCAGAACCATGAGAAATCAGTTTTCCCTATTGGTTTTTAAGCTACCCAGTCTACAGTACTGTGTTACAGCAGCCTGAGGTGACTACGACATAGACTATAACCACAGTGAAGTGGGCTCTCTACTCATGTGGATCCAGGTCACCCATGTCAGACAGGTGCGGTCACCAGGGGACCAGCAGAGTCTGAAAGTGAGCTTGCTTACTGGGAAAACTGGCTCCATTCTTTTCTACTATTGAACTTCTAAGTTTTATATGCACAATACATATATTGTGGGGTTAAACACGAAAACTGTAGGGTTTCATCCTGGGACAAGTCCATAAAGAACACTGTTAACTGGACACGAAAGCAATGCAGTTCTGAATGTTCAGTTGGTCACCTTTCCTTGTCTCTTAACTCATGCCAAGAAATATTTTGCTAAAAATCTCTTTTACAGATAAAGTTAACTTGGTTGAAAGAGCCAATTCCATATATATTTACTAAAGAGAAAGTAAATCTTATTAAAAATCAAGTATAGCATCCTGTGCTAAAGAATCAGATTGTCATAAGCTGAGGATCAGAAGAAATCTATGGTACATATAAAAGTGCCCTATGGGGGCTGGACGTGGCTCAGTGGGTAAAGCCCTTGCCTCACAAGCATGAGGAACTGAGTTCAAATCCCCAGAACTCATGTGAAAAGTCAATTGCCATGGCACACACTCTAATCTTACCATTGGTTAGATAGGAGATGGAGATAGGTAGGTTCCTGGAAGACCGTTGGTCAGCTAGCCTGGACAACTTGTGAAAGTTCCAGGCCAATAAGCTAGCCTAAACAACCTGTGAAAGTTCCAGGCCAATGAGCTAGCCTAGACAACTTGTGAAAGTTCCAGGCCAGTGAGTAACTTTGTCTCAAATAAGAAGTGGAAGTTGCCTGACACCCAAGACTGTCCTCTGACCTACACACACAGTCACATATACATGCACAAACAGCTGAACACAACACATGCATGCATACACACACACAACAGTGCCACATGGAAAGAAAAGGAATGTTTATTAGGATAGAAAAGCTGAAATATAACAGATCAATTACCTTTAATCAAACTAAGGCAACAATCAAAACATTTGGTCTGTATAATTTCCCTGAAAACATAATCACATTGTGTGTTTGAGTGCTTATAAAGCAGTAAAGACTCTGCAATAAATATTCAACCCAAGAATCAAAATGATTTAAAAGATAACATTAGAAATGAAATAAATACAATCAAAATGATTGATTTGGTCAAATTTTTCCCAGTCTAGTCATATCTGAAAGATATTTTAACAGAGCCACAAGATGATCAGTTTGGGCTGTTTTAAGCTTCTAATTTGTGGCAACTTGTTATATAGCGACATAAAACTAACACGTGATGTTTATAACAAATTATATATATATTCATAATTGTTTATACCATGTGGTGGCTATAAACCACAGGCTGTGGTGTCAAATAAGGTCCATCCCCTACCGCCCCACTCACGTGCTTTGGACAATCAGTCTAACAAATTCTCTGAGCTTTGATTCACTGATCTATAAGACAGAGATAACAATGTTAACCTCCAAGGGTTCAACAGAGACTTTAATAATATCAAGATAACAGTTGGCAGAGGGATGGCTCGGAGTAGACTTCAGTACTCGGAACTGACAGAGTTTTATAGTTGCTATATGTGTGACTGTTTTCTTCATGGGTTTATGAACTAAGTGAAGAGCGATACTATGGCTATTTGACTAGTTGTCCTCTTTTTAAAGTCAAGCACACAGCTTGACAGAATAGACATTTAAGGGACAAATCAATGAATTGGTCTATATGTAAATTCCTTTGGGTACAAAGATACACAGTATACCCAGGTGGTTCAACAACACCCACTGAGTAGCTGCTGAAGGGGGAACAGAGGGTATTATCTTATTATCTACATGCTTACGGTTGTAAACAGACCCTAGACAATGCAGGCCAAGGGGCATGAAGGTGACAAAGCTCCAGGGTACTTTAGAGGTAGGAGGAGATGAAATGGCCCTCTGTACCTTGGGTGATCTGGGAAGCTTTCCTGGAGGTGTTGAGTGAGAAGTCAGTGAGCCTTTGAGCAAAGGAGAAATGTTCTGGGTCAGTGGCATTCATGGAGGCCCAGGGACCAGCAGGATAAAGATGCACACAGGAGTAGCTGTGACACATAAAGGACTGAGGTTGAGCATGGGACAGGCTTCTCCAAGAGTCAGTTTGAACCAGTGTTGAGGTGGCTTTGAATGCCAGCTAAGGACCACAGATTGCACCCCAAATAGAAAGGAGGGTCAGTAAAGATTTTTGAAGGAAAAACATACTGAATGTCTACATGGTCCTAACAGAGCCAAATAGCTGTACAAAAAAAAACTGTTCTGTTTAGCACTTCATGTGTTAGTTCAATTCCTACTTTCGAAAGGCAGGGGGTGGGCTGGAGTTGGGGTTCAGGTGAGAGTTCAGTCAGTAAAGTGCTTGCCTTGAGAACTTGAGTCAGATCCCCAGAATCCACATAAAAAAGGCCTGGGTGTGGAGGCAGGTGCTTATAATTCAACACTGGGGAAGCAGAAGCAGGTGGATCCTTGCGGCTCAGTGGCTGGCCAGCCTAGATGAATTGACAAACTTCAGGCCAATGGGAGACCTTGTCTCAAAGAGCAAGATGGATGGCATCTGAGGAGACATCAAGGTTGACCTCTTGCCTCCAAAGGCATGTGCACACATGTATGTGCACTTTCATATGCACATTCATCCACACATATACAAACATATACACAAACACATATGCAAAATATAAATATACAAACAATGAGAGAAATGGAGTAAAAATTGAGGGGAATACTGAGCTTACCTTTCAAAATGTCTTTTAAAATTGCTTTCCCTGGACAGGCTTATTATCATGACCCACTTCGTTTGCTAGTAGGCCTGAAAAAATATATCATTGTATATTCCCAGACCCCAGGAAGCGGATGATTGGTGTTGTAGTTTTAATACAAAATGTCCCACATAGACTCATGGATTTGATAGTTGGTCCCCAGCTGGTAGTCTCTTAACAGAAATGTGGACCCTTTCAGAGGTGAGGGCTGGATGGAGGAGGTAGGTCCCGGAGTGATGGGCCTTATGGGTTATAACCCTCCCTGAATTTTGGCCCACGCCCTTCTGCTTCGAGGAATCCCGGCCACACTGCTGTGACCGTGAACTCCCTCATACCTTTTCCACCAAGATGGACTGCACCCTTTCAAACCACGAGCCTGGAAAATCCTTCTTCCCTTACTTCTTCGGTAAGGCATTTTGTCACAAGAAAAGTGACTTGTACAACTTGGGCAGCTCTCATTGGAGGTTCCTGCAGTGAATTTATTCAAATGCCCCTGTTGGAGATGTTGGCAGTTCAGTCTTGCGTTCTCTGACACACAGCCTGGGCCTGAGTTACACTAAGTATGAGGTGTTGAGGGTGATGTGAGGAGCAGGCCCTGACCACACCAATCTTTGCTGGGACCGCAGCATCTTAGTCTGTGGGTGAAAACCTTCCTGGATGGCCCCAAAGAGTGAGTCTGTTTCCATCAGTGGCTGACAGTAATAGAGGTATTGGAGCCTAGCTCTCTCCTGGGTACCGCTGCTCCCAAGCTGACAGGTGCTCTTTCCTTGAGATGCCAAACTGTATCATAAAACATTGACTTCATAAAGGTACCAAACTGGAATTTATTTCTACTACCAATGGCATTCAAATATTTTCCAAATGGTTTCTGAAATCAGTTATGTGCACTGTTTTAAATGTCTCTAACCTCTTGAAATTTGTAGCGACTGATACAGGTTTTAAGTGGGTTATTACTGTGCACGTCACATTGTCTCCTTGTTTACAGCCTTCTGTGGTATTCTTGATTGGCAAGTCATTTGATTTTATCTTTTATTGAGGGCCTTTTGATTTAGCAAAATGTTGAAATGATTCATCAATCAAAATAAAAGGCTTCAAAGGGATTCAAGCTAAACTTTAGGATTTCGAAATGCATGCCGGGCAGTCTGCTTCTTGTATTTCAAATGCAGAATAACCAGTGTAGTGGAGAATTCTGCTAAAAAGACCTAATGAGTGTGTTAGTCACATCCGAAAACCATCTGTTGCCCACATGTTCATAACCATACACACACACGTATATACATATATATATGTATATATAACATGTGTGCATTTCATCCAGCATCCATTTATTATATACCCAGATATGTTTGAGGCTAGTCACTTCCACTAATCAATTCCCTGAGCCACAGAGATCACCGTAAAAGAAAAGTAAGGTGAAGTCCCTGGGTATGGGGGGGTGGCGGTGATGGGATAAGCCTGAGCTGAACAAATCCCAAGAAACCACTCAATTCCAGCTTTGCCAATGCAAGCTGCAGTTGACGCATAGAGCTGAAGTTCATCCAGTGAGGGTTGTTAAATCAGCAATTCAGAAATATTTTTCAGTCTCACTTGTATGAGTTCCACATATATTCTCAAAGTAGCTAAGTGTATTAAATTCTCTAAAAGATAAATGATAGTCTTTTCAATAGTGTTAATCAAGACTAGAAAAAATAATAGGGAAGGTTAAAAGGCAGGGGGCTCTGGAGAGATGGCTCAGCAGTTAAGGGACTGGCTGCTCTTTCAGAGGACCCAGGTTCGATTCCCAGCACCTACATGTATGGGGTGCGCGGACCGGGAAGTGCGGTGGGTCCCGCAGCGCGTCTGTCCTGCGTTACTGGCGGGCCCCTGCTTCTCCGCTGCTTCTCCGCTGTGGGTCTCTGCTACCAGGGCTGACCCGGTCGAGTTCTGCCCCAATTTCACCCATGCACTCTCTCTCTGAGTTTGGCCCGTCAGCTGCCAGGTCACAAGGAGAGGTGCAGGGCGGCGAAAGCTAGGGTTCCGTGAGTCGATGATGGAAGGATAGCGCCTCCGCTAGATCGTAGGCAATAAGACACAGGACTCAGCTTAGTCCGTGTTACAGCTCTTTATTCAGTGACTCTGCTCGGATCCAAGTCCTGGTGATCCAGCTCCAATTAATTGGGGGAAACCAGGATATTTATACCATGGAGTGGTAGTAAAAACCTTAACTGATAGGTACTTTTAGGATGCCCCATTTACATATAGAAGTGGGCTTCTATCAGGCTATCAGACAACGCCTGATTAAAACCTGGTAGCTCCTGTGCCAGAGGGCATGTATCTTGTGACGGGCATTTCAAAAGTAAGTCAGGGAGGAGAGCAGAAGGCGCCCCGCTGAGAAGAGGAGTCTCCCCAACTGCGCCGAGCCAGCTTGTGGCTATCCGGACATGGGGAGACTGCTACCCTAAACCGCAGGGGTCCCCAACAGACATGGAGGCTAACTACTGCCTGTAACTCCAGGGCACCCAACACCCTCTTCTGACCTCTACAAGCATTGTACAACACAGGTGTACTTACATACATGTAAGCAATACATATACACATTTTTAAAAATTTTAAGAAAATACACAATCTAAGCAAAAGAACTCACGTATGAAATACAAATTGAAAATATACCGTCTATACCAGTTACAATAGAGTAAACATGTAGCTACTAAATACAGGCACTGAGAAATATAAACAGCACTAGAACACGTTCCTAAAGGCATGTTAAAGTAAATGGATACCTAAGAGTCCCCCAATGTGGGCAGGCTGTGACAAATCACCAAGCAGAGGGATAAAAGCACAGAGACTGTAAAGCAAAAGGGGGTCTGGAAGATCTCCACAAGGTAAAGACCATAAAAGATAAGCAGGATTTCAACACTGGGTACAAAGATTCCCGCCATAGGCATGAAGTCAGACGGCTGACTCAGAACCCTTGGCCAGGCCTAGGGCATGAAAGCACCTGCTGCTGAAATGTCAAATTGAAACCAGACTGTTGAGTCCAAGAAGTGAAGACATTTCCCCACAGGAAATGAATCCACAGAAGAGTCTAAGCAAAGTACATTAGGTAGATGAAGCTTGTTGGGATCAGGCAACACCCTGCTCTAAATTACCCATATTACATAAAACAGTGTTGTTTTTCTTTGAGGGGGGGTTATGCCTTGCCCTGAGAGTCTACATTTTACATGCAGCTTTTGTGGAAAGACACAAGCATGTCTTTATGTTTCTGGCGTATCGCACTTATGACGGTTTGATGTTAAGCTGAAGGACAGTGTGAAAGCTGTGAAGGAAGATGCATTCCCTGAGCTGAATTCATGGACCATGCGATGATCAGGTGAACTAGAAGATAACAACGGAGACGGAGAAGAACAGGCACAATTCAGTGGCAAGTAAGCACGTGGTGACTGATGCTGTGTCGGAGGGTCAAAGCTTCCTAACTGGTAAAATCCAGAGAAAGATCAGAAAAAATGGGGAAAGCAAGAGAAAACCAGATCATGAATACGATTACCCTGGGTTTCCTTTTAAAATAAGTGATACTTGATGTGAGTCTTAAAGTTCACTGGTCAGATAAATCTATAGAAGAGGAGGAGAGGGCCACAGCAGCAGGAAGGGAAAGAGAGAGACGAGGCAGAACCAATCACATCACGTCGAATGACAGCTCAGATACAGAGAGAGGGGAAGGATGGGGGACCCAGAAAGTCTCTTAAGCACCAAGCTTAAGTGATCGCTGGGATTTCAGGCTCACATTTGAAATGAGGGGAACCGGAAGACACAGAGAAGAGATGCAGATGGGGAGATGGCTCAAGGCAAGATGACTCATACCATATTAACACGCTGAGTTCAGTGACCTAGGGGACAGAAGCACAGTGTCTTCCCAGAGATACAAACAAGAGCAGCACTGACCCCAGGGAAACAAGAGTGTGATAAAGATAAAAGACACAAGGGGCCTTGCTATGAACGCAGCAGATGAAACCGCAAGGGAAGGCTGCTCAGAGACGGCACAGAGCCCTCTGTAGATACATCCACCAAAGGTGAAATGCTATCTACATTGAGAGAAGAAATACTCCTATGATGCCATTGTTAGATTGTAAAGAATCAATGACAAGAGTGACAAAGGACAGATCACACTTCCCATTGCTTGCCAAGCACTGGCAATTTTTTAATTGTCTGGTTGAACAAACTTTGGGCCATTATTGAAGTCACCAACTCCTTCCCACCTGTAAAACGCCTTTGAGTTATAACCAGGGTACCTAGAGTGTCACACCCTGTTTTAGGTACAATACACGAGTAATCAAAGCCTCACACACTGAACAACATCCTAACAGGATACAGCAGCCTACACACCAGTGACATTAAGAAATGTCCATCCAATGCTCAATGTGACAATGAAAGTAGTTTAGGTGTCCTTTATTAACAAAACTGTCACTTTTAGAAATCTAAGAATGGCTTTTGAGTGGGTGTGGGACACATACACATGTGCACAGCCATGTGAAGGACAGAGGTCAGCATCAGGTATCTTCCTCAATCACTTTCCACCTTCTTTTT
The DNA here is from genome assembly GCF_000622305.1 of Nannospalax galili. Taxonomy (NCBI): domain Eukaryota; kingdom Metazoa; phylum Chordata; class Mammalia; order Rodentia; family Spalacidae; genus Nannospalax; species Nannospalax galili. Next base: position 799,658 of record NW_008340872.1, on the reverse strand, counting down.
TGAAATAAGGTCTCTCACTGAACCTGGAGCTTGCTGACTGCTCACTGATTAAGCTAGACGGACTGGCCAGCGGGCCCCAGGATCCTCCTGTCTCTACTTCCCAAAACCTGGTATTACAAGGGATCCCGAGCCTGAGCCAACATGCCCAATTTTTCAGTTCTGGGCATTAAACTCAAATTCTCATGTTTGAGTACCAAGCACTTTGCAAACAGAGGTATCTCCCCAATTCCCCTAAAAATATCTCTAAAAAAATAAAGATAGAGAAACAGAACCAGGCTAAATTTTTGCCACCAGGATTCATCCGGGACGGTTCCACTTGTATAGGTAGGCATGGAGCTCTCTTTTTGAGACATGCATAGATGACGTCACCTGAAATGAGTGCTCTGTGAAGGGCTGACACCACCCTTCACAGAAGGCTGGAGATTCAGTAACTCAGCCCGGTTCTATTAGTTCTGTCACCCACAAGGTTTATAAAAGAATGAACGTCAGGAACATTTGGATCTTCACTTACTAAATGGAGCACCTTATGTTTGTTACCCAAGTAACCCAATGGGTTTGCTGATCCCTCTGTGAAAGAAACAGACAATGGTCCAGAGAAGTGAGTGATGGGACCAGGGCTTGGGATGGAGAGGACAGGAGGTGAGACACAGATTAGCCCTTAATCAGCTCATTCACAGTTTCTCATCAGTTTTGCTCTCTCTCTCTCTCTCTCTCTCTCTCTCTCTCTCTCTCTCCCCATGCCTGTCACCCCCCCCCACACACACACACATCCCCAGGGAGTTTGTGTCCTTCTTTCATTTCTTGTGTCAGATTTCAGGCTGACACGTGGTAATTGATTCCACTGCTGGTTAGACGGGTGTTAAGTGGGAGGGATGAAGTTTCAGTGAAAACAAATAGCACTTCATGGGGCTGACCTTTCCGAGCTGAGCTTCTGTTGTGGTCAGGGTCTGGGGTGTGCAGTTCAAACCTGTGCAAGCCAGTTGTGTCTATGTCTGCACTTCCCCTAACTCACCTTCACCAGCTTCAGGTACGCTGACAGATACATAGTCTCTGTCATTTCTGCCTCCATGACAGCCCAGTGGTAGGTGGGGGCTCCAATTCAAGCCTGAGAATTGGTGTTCAAACGATAGAGATGGTGGAGAACTGTCCCCACTTTCAGGAGAGGTCACCTTCCTAGAAAAGATGTCCATTCGGAAAGAATGGAATTTGTATGACGCACATTTGTTCCAAGCGCAGATTCCATTGTGTGGCACAGTTTTGACGTTCTGTTCCACTCATAGATGGAGACATTAGCACTGACCTGTGACCCATGTGAAGGTCAAAGCTCCCCCAGTAAACCCCTGGGTTCTGATCATGGCACCCACATTTCCCAGACCTTCCTTGAGGACTAAAGGATGCTGGGAGGATGTCTGGGGAAACAACCAAAGCTGAGTCTGCTGCAGAGGGAGCCACCTTGCCCAAGATCGCAACTTTTCTGTGACAGTTGACATCAGTAACTGATTGACAGGTCAGGAACATGACAGTCTGGCCCTCCAGCCCCAGCTTAGCCAGATACTAACCGCTACACCAGCTTCCTGCAGGATGACAAAAGTGCCGTTTGTGCTTACTCGGGCATTCTCTCCAGGAATTCACCCCACAAACATCCAGGGAGCTGATCCCCCTCAGAATCCACCTCCTCAGGACACACAACAGGACTGAGAGCTACATCCCCTACAGCTCAGGTACCAGTCAGAACCCCATTTTTTTTTTTTAGCAATTTCCTCATAGATAAAAACTTTCTGTCTTGTAGAGAAGCTCATTAAGACAGGATGCTCTGAAAGGAGGTGGACAACTCAATAGTTCAGGAAGTCCCTGAAACTGACCAGGTTCGTGAGGGTCCTTCCTCCCCAAACATCTATAAGCCCTAAGGACAGCTGAGAGGTGCTTTCAGACCAGCTGAGCTGCCCTGATGAGGTTCAGACTGAGTTACAGGAAAAGGACATTCTCCAACCTGTTGGCTTTCTGAAGGCTGTGAGGGGCACATTGTGTTTCCAGCTTTCACTAGCTGTCCCCCATGCTGGGTGTAGGCTTTCTGTGATGCAGCTGTCTTTGACCTCCCATAAGTAATTTCTCATTCATTTTCCTGTAACAAACCCACAAAGCAACTCACTGGTTCACCAAGTTGGACTTTGGTGGTACCCTCACTGAGGTCTGTCATTGATTCCCCGTTTTGGATGAATAGACATTTGCCAGTGTCTCCCCAGGAATGTTGTCACACAATACTTACCACGTTACGGAAATAATCAGAGCTTAACAGCCGATATCAGGTGAGGAGAGGGAATTTAATTTGAGGCTAGGGGACTGACACCATGAATCAAGAAGTCAGACCCTGTTGTTCAAGTTTTGGGGGATTTTTATACTCAAGCGAGGAATGCAAGCAAAAGATACAGAGCATATACACGGTAATTAAGTAACAGAGTGGGCAAAGGTAATAGAAATGCAAAGGTTACAGGAATGCAAACACCTTAGGTCTATACAGGAATGTGATGGTTTTGGAAAACAAAGACTTCTTATCCCAGATGATCAAAGGGGGCAGGGGAAGATTCCCGTTTACTTCCCCATTCTGGGAGTTCTTAATTATCATCACATTGCAAAATCCTTTAGCATCTGATAAGTTCTACCTCCATAATAACATACCCCACAGTTGAATGTAGCAGTAAAGTTGCTGTGCCTTTCCCCAGGATGGTGGTCCATCAGAGACAGGAACTTTGTGGGCCTTGGTAAGCATCAGCTGTTTGAGAAAGAGTGATAGCACTGATGGAACTCCGTGGGGAGTTACTGAGGGCAGCTCATGTCTAGGAGAGAGAAAAGGAAAGGCTAAGGACATGGGCTGTGGATTCAACGACACATGTGAAACTCAGGGGCCTCCAGGTCATCATGGCAAAGACTCTGTTTCTCACATTCAAAAAGCAGAAAAGGGGTAAGGCTGGGTCCCAGGACTTAGTCATCACCACAGCAGTGCCCTGCTGTGGTTTGAGCACCTCTTCCAAAGTTCCTGTATTAGACACAATCCTCAAAGCAAAGGTATTGGGAGGTTAGACCTAACTCTACGTCCTGGGCTCTGCCTTCATTATTCATGTCATCCTCACGGGATGGAATCTTTGTTGTGGGAGTACGTTTGTTATACAAGTGAGTTCAGCTATCATTCCTCTCACTCACATGTTCCAGTGCTCTTGTTCTTTGTTTTTTGGCTATGAAATAACACAACACAAAGACCCTCAATCAGATCTCAGGCATCCCAACCCCCTAGAAACCCTAGTTCTTTATAAATTACACAGTCTCAGGTGTTGTGTTATAGCAGTACAAAATGAACTAAGACACATTGGAAAAGGATGGTACCCTGACATATAGGATGGCATCATCTGGACAGAAGCACCGTGTGCTGCCATAATGAAATAACATTGTCGTAGAAGTTTAAACAACACAGATTTATCATCTCACCATCCTGGAAGCTAGAGTCCAAGGTCAAATAGATTAGTCAGAGTTCTCAACTAAACAACCTACACATACAGATATATACAAAGAGATTAATTATAGAAATTGGATCACTCTTGGCTATCTCCCAGAACTGGAAGATAAGACCCTCCTACTGAAGACAGGACATACTTCAGCCACAAAACTTGGAGCAATGGAGCAGGAACTGACCTGGAACCCTTCTACTTGAAGTTTAGCTCTCATAGTTCTGCAGGACACCATGCAAGCTGCTAAGGGAAAGAACTCAATCAATGGTCCAACCCAGCCCTAAGACCTAATAACCATAACGACCAGCAAACTACCTCTACTGGTGCAGCAGTGGCACTTTTATCTGGGGGGGGGGGGTGCAATCAATAGCTATCTAATTGTAATTCCCAATGGAAGTGAACTTATGGATGGCACTGTAAACACAGCCAAATACACATGACTGGGGAGGTCAAAGATCCTGGAGAAAACTCTACCTCTGTCATATCTCTAGACAAATGAAATTTCTTACCATATGCTAAATATGGATCCTTATACTTACAGACAAGTCTACTGTACACCACTCATCGAAGAAGCTTCTTTTTGCAACGGATGGAGGCTACTGCAGAGTTCCACAGCTGGTCACAGAGAATATACGTCTGAGAGATGCCCAGCCCTAGGTGACATATCTAAAGTGGAGCCTCTATACCTAATGCTCAAGGAACATAGTGGAATGGGGGTAGAGAGAAAACTAGTGTACCCCTCAACTCTCACCAGTGAAGCTTCCTAATACGACAGAGTGTGACACACACAAAAGGCCACAACTGGCCAACTTTTAAAGAATGAGAGACTGCAGAGTGTGTGTCCCTGGATAGGACTCCTCTATCAAACCTCTCCTACCCACAGCTCAGGGACAACTGTGGAAGAGAGGGCAGAAAGATTGTAAGAGCCAGGGTTGGTCCGTGAACATAGAGAAGCAGAGGCTTCAGGTCACTGGAAGCTTGCACATGTGAATTTGTGGCAATGGTGGCATCAAGCATAGGACCCGTGCCAACTCAATCAGACAAGAGCCCAGAGTGGAGGGAGGGAAATTGGTGGCAGGTTGGCCTTGGTCAGGGAACTATTAGAGACTGATTACTACTGGGTGAGGGAGAGGAGGTGTTACCAACGACCTCTAGATAGGCTGACTAGACTCCAGTGGATGAATTTGCACCAAAAGGCATCTGAGTACAAATGCTTGACTAGATAAATCTAGACTTAACATGTATGGCAGAATACATGAGGTCTAGTAGCAGGGCCGGGGCCTGGATGGGGGATGGGGTCTAAATTTGATTAAGAACTGTTGTATGAAGTGTACAAAAGCTCAATAAAAGTATTTTTTTTAAAGAAATTGGCTCACATGATATGGAAGCTGAGAGGTTGTACCGTCAGCCATCTGTAAGCTTGAGACCCAAAAAAGCAGATGACATAACTCAGACCAAGGCAGGGGCGCTGAGAACCAGGTGGAGGTGACTGATGGTCTACATTCTGGCCTACTCAAGATCTAGGCAGTCCCACGATAAGGGCAGAAGAAGGTGATGACCTTGCTCAAAAAGAGAGAAGAGAGGAATCTTCCCTTCCTTCTACACTGTCTTCTGCTCTGACCCTCAGTGGACTGGAAGGTGCCTGTCTGTATTGGGAAGGACTGTTTTCTTCACTCATCCTGGTTCAAATGCTAACCTCCTCACAGACATTCAGAAAGGTTTTACCAGCTACGCAGACATTCCTTAATCCAGTTAAACAGACAACCATCCCACAAGACGTCATGCATACTGCTTCTTCCTGAGGCTTCTCTCCTGGATTCCAGATGGCCACCTTCTCCCTGTGTCCTTTCATGGCTATCCTGCATGTGTCTGCTCTCTACTCCCTTATTCTAAGGGCACTAGTTTTATCAGATTAGGGCCCATCTTAGTGACCTCACTTTAACTGCATTACCGCTTTAAAGACTCTAACAGTCACATTCTGAGGGCCCTTAGTCCAATTTCCAGACCTAAATAGGTGTTGGGTCCCAAAATGATTAACATTGATCTTGGAGAAGATCATCCTCATATACATGCCATTACTTCCCAGGTAATCAGCAGCATCCAAGTACAAGTCTGGCTTCTACTAAGTTCACTAGTTGCTTAAACCATCCATTTCCATAGTCTTCCAACGTCTGCTGGCAGTGAACATATTTGATAACTACAAATACACATATCAGGTTTATCTAGTGTGTCAGATAAGACTTCTCAATGAGACAAACTAAGGAGAAGTTTTTCAAAGTGCCCAGCCACAGCCAAATCAAAAAGCAATATCACATCCTGGAGGGAGGTAATAGCAGGGCAATCAGTATTAGAACTATCTGGAAAGACATAAAGGTGCTTAGAACTATCTGGAAAGACATAAAGGATGCAGAGATGTGGCCCCTGCCAAATCACTTTTTGATTAATCAGTCTGATCCCTACAGAAAACAGACGAGTGCTGGGGGATAATAGAGCCCCCCCAACTTAAACAAGTAGCATTTTACAGCTGGCTGGAGTCTTCCTGCCAGATGCTGTGTCTTCACTAAAACCCAGGCTCAGGTACATGGTCCGCAGCCTTTGATCTTGGGAGTGTGTTCTTTTCATCTCTGCCAAACAGGAAGGTTGCATTTTCCCAGAACAGACAACAGTATTTCCTTACAGTGTTGACCCGGGGCTGTGTTAAAACTCCACTCTCTGTCATAATACAGTCTGAGGAGACAAGACCCAGCTGGGCCCCTGCATAACATCACCATGGTGATGACATTGTGTAAGCCAGACCTGAGGAACAAGAGGTGGCAAGCATGCTGGGGGCATTGGTAAGTCACGCTCATGAGTAAAGAAAATGGGGACTACGGGGCATCTATGCTCCCAGCAAACGAGCCCTTGTAAAGATAGAGCCCTCAACCATAAGGCACTCAGGGCTGGGTTCCATCACACCCACAAAGCCACATCACTGGGCAGACCCAGCAGCATCTATTATAAGATGAAGATCATCTGCTTTAGTTTGTTTTGTGGCTAAAACTAAATACCAGAAACTGGGTAACTTATAAAAAGCAGAAATTTCTTTTTCACAGTGGAGACTGAGAAATCTCAGGGACAAGAGTTAACAGGTTGCTTGTCTGTTAACAGGTTGCTTGTCTCTCGAGTATCTGGCCCCTGCTTCCAAGATGGTGCCTTGCATGCCACATCCATCAGAACTGAGTGTGCTGTGTCCTCACATGCCATGGAGAAAACAGAAGGACAAAAGGGCATACAGCCAAGTGCTGCATGGAGCCTCTTTTAGCAGGTCCTTTAATTCACAATGGGAAGCCCCCACAGGATCTAACCAATTCTCAAAGGCCCTACCTTTTAAAACCATCACATTAGCCTTTAAGTTTCAACACCTGGTAGCTTGGAGGGCACACATCTGAATAACGACATGGAACATGAACGTCAAGGCCATAAGCAAGCTCCTTAGCAGACATCCCAGACCGTGGTGTTGCGATCCACCAGCGTTGCAGCAGCGTCTCTCTTCAGCACACACCTGTGGCTACACAGGAAGTCTATTATGAACAGCTGACCGAGGAGGACAAAGCCCGGGCTTGGTGTACTGAGTCATTTCATTATACGCATTCTAGAAAGCAAAAAGAGCCAGTGGCTGCGGTGGGGCCTCACTGAAAGCCTAACCTTGGAAGACAGTGATGACAGGCTGAGGGAATGGCTCAGGGGGAAAAGCATTTGCTATGGAAACATGAAGACCCCAGTTCAAATCACCAGGACCCATGTAAAAAGCTCAGTGTGGCCACATGCACATGTAACCCTAACACTGTGGAGGGTGGGAACAGGAGGATTGCTGAGACTTGCTGTCAGCCAGCCTAGCTCCAGGTTCAGTGAGAGATCCTGGCTCAGGAGAATAAGGTGGTAAGCACTGGAGCAGGTCACTTGGTGTCCTCCTCTGACTTCTGTATGTACGTGAGTGACCAGACACACCATGCACACACGAAGAAGGAAGGGAGGGAAGGGGGGAGAGAGGGCAGGAAGAAAGGAAGGAAGGAAAGAAGGAGGGAGGGAGGGAGGGAAGGGAAGGGGAAGGAGGGGAAGGAGGGGAAGGAGGGGAAGGAGGGGAAGGAGGGGAAGGGGAAGGAAAGGAAAAATTCTCAATGGACAGAACTTTGGATGGTGCACACTTTATGGAAAATGGAAACCAGAAATTACTAGTGTGCAAATGTCCTTAGCTTCTCATACTTCAGCTGGACTTGAGAAGATGCATAACCACAAGTTGTTCATGTCCTCATGTGAGCACTGAAATCACCTGAGAAGCTTTAAAGCACTCAGAACCCTAAACCCCACATTGTGCAGAAATAGAAGCCCCTCATACAGAGTTCAGGAATCTTCATCTTAAGATGCTGAGGTGGACCTGGGCATGGTGGTATACACTTTTGGTACCAGCACTCCAGAGGCAGAGCCAGAGGCAGGTGGATCTCTGTGAGTTGGAGGCCAGCCTGGTCTACAGAGCAAGTTCCAGGCTAGTCAAGGCTACATAGTGAGACCTTGTCTCTGAAAAATAAAGATCCTGAGGTGATTGGATATCACTTTGAACTGGTGTTAGGAAATATATCTAAGAGATTCCCAATGTCGTCATAACAAAGAATTAAATAATAATAACTGTAAATACTATGTGCTTTTATCTACTTTTAATCCCTGCAGCCATCTTACTAGGTATTAATTATTATTAACCCCATTTTATAGATGAGAAAATTGAAGTCGAGTGACTTACCCAAGGTCACATAGTGAGCCAACAATACAGGCAGTATTTGAACTTGATCTAACTAGGCCTTCTGCATACCCAGGATGCCATAGTTTAAAAAGGTAGTCATGGAGAGAAAGAAACAGAAAAAAACATCTATAATCCTTAAAGTACATGCAGCTTGTAGGACCAGTTTCTCTGGGTACCTAAAAAGACTGTTTTTCCAAATAGTTGTTCAATGTCAGAATCACTTGCAATAGCATATGAGCGCCACCTAGTGACCATACAGGATTGCTTGACCGGTAAGAGCTGTCTGGAATTGCATAGGTTCAGCTCTGTACAGACGTGCTACTAAAATATAACAGATGCAAGCTTCTAGTTCCAGGAGGATGGATTCTTTGACTTTCAGAAGACGCTTTTGAAATATAATATGATATCAAAGTGAAAGCCGAAGCCAGGCGTGGTGGCGCATGCCTTTAGTCCCAGCAGAGGCAGGGATGCAGAGGCAGGCAGGTCTCTGTGAGTTCAAGGCCAGCCTGGTCTATATAGAGAGTTCCAGTCCAGCTGGGGCTACAAGGAGACCCTGTCTCAAAAAGATACCCCCCCTCAAAAAAAGGGAAAACAGTTTCAATCAAGGACTGGAGAGATGTTCGGTAGTTAAGAGCACTGACTGCTCTTGCAGAGGACCCAGGTTCAATTCACAACACCCACATGGCAGCTAAGAACCATCCATGACTCATATTCCAGGGGATCCGATACCTTCTTCTGACCTCCACAGGCATTGCATGACACAGGTGCACTTACACACATGCAGGCAATACACTCATACACATAAAATAAAAATAATAAAAATTTAAAAACACACTAGATTTTTTTAAATGAAAACAATTAAAAATCATAAAAATGTCATATGCAAATCATTGAATTGTATTGCTTATAATTTATTACAGTTATACACTCTACATTAAAAACTTGCCATGACTAATCACCTGTTCCACTCTTTTCCCGTCTGGATCTTTAAGATGCCATCTGAGTCCATCACCATCCCATGAGGCCTCTGGGCCTCTAGACAAGATGAAAAGTGCTGGGGGGTTAAAGCCTGTCCTCTCAGATTTCTGTGAGACTCATTTTCTTTCAAGACCTTTCATCTTTCAGATGAACAAAGGCAAGGTGTTGTGAGAATTCCTTCCCTAGAGAGACATAAACAATATCTACCCCCTCCTCCTATGGTCCAACAACAAACCAAAGCTTGATGACACCAAAGTTCACCCTGAGGACACTATGAGTTTATGGGCCTACTTACTGAGCACGGTGACGGGTTACTGGTAGGAGGGTACGTGACCCCAAAGCAGGTTCGCTGGAAAGTCCTCACCCAGCACGGATGGTGGCTTCCTCATAACTGCGTAAATGGAGCCCCTTGTCAGTTAACTTTTCCCAGACTATACACTCTAGCACCTCCCAAGACCCAGTCAGAGGCCACATGTAATTAGGGCAGACTTGCTTACAAATAACTGGGAGACATGGCTAGAATCTCGGGTGAGGGGCCAGTGACCCTCCCCAATCTCTCTTTTTATGAAGGAACCTCACCAGTCAATAAGCCTAATCATGATGGAATATTGATCTGATGGAGATGATGGCTGTTTTGCTGTAAGGACAATGTTCTACAACACAAGACAAGGCAGCCTCACAGATGGGCAGCATCAGAACCCAGCATGCTCAGCACCTGCTATAGAACAAGGTGGAAAGAAGACAGTGGTAGCCGTGGCCAGGGGGTGATGGGAAGGAGCCAGGAATTATAATTCAGGCCAGAGCTAGGGTAGAAGCAGAAGACAGACAGGGAAGCAGTGATCAGAGCCCAACCCCCACAGCCTCTGAAGACCTGCCCAGGGCCTCACTGGCATCAGGAGCCATCCTGTGTCTTCTTAAAGCTTCTACTCAGCCTAAGTAGGGGAAAAAGCAGCTTTGGCATGACTGACAGATGGGTGGACTTTGAAGCAGGATGCTAAGTACAGGAAGATGGATGCAGCTAGACTATGGAATATTCCATGTATACAAAACCCAGAATGGGTCAATCTATTAAGTTTTAAATGCATATACGATAGATAGTATAAAAACACATATACTCTGGATATATGCACACATACACACACTGTATCATATATACATCCTTCTGTGGTCAATCAAATGATTCTACCCCTTATGCTTTTAGAAAAAGAGATTCTAACTTTTGAATATTGTAATGATTGGCTTGGAGCGTCAACTAAACCAGATTGGGGGTGATATGATAACAGATAAAGCATTAACAATTCTCTGTTTTCTTTTTCCTGGCAGTTCTGGATATTGAACCTAGGTCCTCACACACAATAAGCAAACATTCTACCACTGAGCTACAGCCTCAGCCCTTTCTTATAGGCTCATGCCTAGTCTTTTGTGCTGAAGGAAGATAGGAATCTCTGGGCTCCCAAGGGTGTCCATGAAGAGTTTCCAGAAGGGATCTCTTTGTATCTGTAGACTGAGTACGGAAGGCTTGCCCTCCATATGAGTGGGCATCATCTAATAACCTGGGGCTCAAATAGAACACAAGGGTTGGAGAAGGGCAGTTCAAGCCACTTGTTGCCCTAGAGTGCCAGATCTCAGTGTCTTTAGCCTTTGAGTTCCAGGATTCACATACCAATGACCCCACAGCTCTAGGGCTCTTGGCCATCAGCATCCCCAGGTTCTCAGGCCTCTGAACTTAGACTCTTAAACTGTCCCACATGACTGACTTTACTGGTTAAGTGAGTTGATTCTCCTAAGTCCCTCCTTATAGTTCTCTCTCTCTCTCTCTCTCACTCGCTCTCGCTCTTGCTCTTGCTCTCTCTCTCTGTGTGGATGGATGGATAGATGATAGAAGACAGACGGACAGACAGACATAATACATAGGTACTTACACATATAGATAACACAGAGAAACAGAGACATGGCAAGAGGAACTAAAGAAACAGCTACATCTTCTAACAGATCCATCTCCTATGGAGACTCCCAGCTAGATACATCCTCAAAGAGAACTGTCATCCACATCATTCGGAGAGTCCAGGCCACACTGGACAGTGAGGAGGTTGCTAGGGCCTTCCTGTGAACAGGGTTGGCAGTAAGAAGTTGAGAAAATAAATGATGTCTGGACTGCTGGGATTGCAAAGAAAGTTCACCTCCAGCAGTAAAGTGCCTTAGAGAAGCAACTGGAAAACAAGCTAGTCAGACTTAGCAGATCATTGCGGTGTGGAGCTGAGGGGCACAAGCCTTCTGCCACGCATGCAGCAGGTCTGGCCCTCTCTCTGGGAAGCTTCCCTGGCAGGAGTCTGGATGCATCCAGGGCCTCATCTGTGAACCTTTCTCTCCAGCATCAGAAAGAACCCAGCAGCTAGCCAACAAGATCACATTCCAAACACACGCCCAGCTAATGAAAACCACACACAGGAGCAGAAGAGATGCGTTCTACCTGCCCGTGACAATCCAGAGTGGAGAGGGCAGATGGAAAATGGCCTCAGGAACTTCATTCTGAAGCCGCTATATCTAAGGAGGAATTGAGTTTCTCAAAAATAAAGGCTTTCTGTTTACAAACATACTGCTTTTGCCAAGGAGAATTCTTTATTTTAGGTGCTTTGGGAGAACTGCAGAGTCCTCGAGTTTAAGGCCAAAGACGCCCAAATGTTGCAATCCTAAACCTCTGGCAGTAACAAAAACATGTTTGCAAGTGGAAAGTTTTCTGTGTGGAGCTTCTGGTGTTGTTTGGTTTGGGTGTGTGTTTGCTTGCTTGCTGCCAAAGGATTTCCTCCACATCTTCCCAGAACTGGGGAGCTGGGGTCAGCACTCCTTAGGATGTTGGCCTCAGACCACCCAGGCCCCTCCTTGGACATCCTGTAGTTTGAGGCAAAAAAAAAGTTTGGGGAGACATCTTTTCCCTACCTTCAAAGCATTTTTATATGTGTGTTTATGTGCATGTGTGTGTATGTACTCATGTATGTATGTATTTGTGTGCACATGGTGTACACATGCATATAGAGGCCAGAGGTCCAACTGGGGTGTCCTTCCTCGGGTGCTGTTCCTCTTGCTCTCCCAGACATAGTTTCTCACTTCTACCTGAAACTGGTCACTGTGGCCACACTAGGCTGGCCAGAGCACCCTGGGGATCTGCCCGTCTCTGCTTCCCTAGTATTGAGATTATAAGCACATATCTGGGTTTTTTCCCTGTGGGTTCTGAGGTTCAAATTCAGGTCCACCTTATTGACTGAGCCGTCTCCCCAGTCCTGCCTTCAAATCTGAAGTCTCAGAGAGGTGACCTTATGAGGGCTGAATGGATTTCCACAATTCAGTCTGAACTCACTGCTGATAGACTCCAGTAGTCTTCCGTTCCCTTTCCTCCGCTCTCAGCTACCCTTTGTGCACAGCTTTGTTCAATATAGGGCGGCTGGAGAGATAGGTCAGCCGTCAAGAGAACTGGCTGCTCCTACAGGGGACCTGGTTCTATTCCCAGCACCCACATGGTGGTTAACCACCACCTGTAGCTCCAGTTCCAGGGGATCTGACGCCTTCTTCTGACTTCCGCAGGCACTGCGCACATGACACAGGTGCACTTACACACATGCAGGCAATACATTCATACACATAAAATAAAAACAATAAAATATTTTTTTAAATAGTTCAATATATTAGCAATGACTTCTAGCCTATCAAAACTAGGCATTCAGAGAGGACTCACCCCACAGAGTGTGAAATGTCCAGATAGCACTTTACATAAAACAGGGTCATACTGGTAATTGAGCCCTTAGACCGCAAGTCCAGTAGGTTGGAATTCATAGTCAACCCTGCTCCCTGTATCTAAAGTTTAGGCCATAAGAGAACAAAAGAAGGGCCCAAGTGCTCCACCCAACATTGGACAGAGACACAATGAGGCAAAAAACATCTGGAAAGGTCAAGGCAACACTCAAACCCAACTGCCACCAACTCAGACAGGAGTCGGGGAGAGCAGAACTGCACCCTGGTTCAGTCCCAAGACTCCAGGGAGCTCCAGGTTCAAGGATCTCTTTGCCGTGTCGATAGCAGCCGTCTACACTGATGGCATGCCACCTGCCCGTCTTCCCCAAGAACAATGCCCAAGCTGCCTCTGAGTCTGGTGTGTGTCTCAGCACCTCACATTCAGGAAACCCCAAGCTGATGGCCATCGCATCTGACCCCTCCACCACTCAAGCCGGCCCTCCCTCCTCACAGGTTTGCCGTGGCAATCCCATCTTCAGAGTCAGTCGGAGGAGCCTGCCACCAGCTTTGTTGTCTGTCTCCATCCACAGCTCATCTGTTATCTCACGATGGATGCCACCCAACCCGAGCCAGGAATCTCATTGCATCCCGAGGGAGCTAACTGAAAGCCTTCCAGTATCCTTAGCACCTTTCTGCCTATAACACTCACGTCCCACCATCTAACATCTGCTCATTATAGATGTCATATGTACCACTTCCTCCAGGAAGGCGGCACATTTTCACCAGCAAAAGGCAGAACCACTGATTCCCATTGACTGAAGTAACAAGCAGACAGATTTAAGGGACCTACTCCCAAGGTAAGGTGACAGGTGGTACCACTCTGTCACCAAGGATCCTGTCTCATTCCACTTTTGATTTTGTTTTGTTTTGCTGCTGTCCCTGGCGTTAACTTCGACTTTGGCTGGGAACAAGATGTTTGCCTAAGTTCCATACACTAAATTTCTAGACAAGAGTGTTTTTCCCTTCTTACCTCCTGTCAGGCATGAGGAGATATTTCTAGAAGCACCCATTTCTTCCTGTGCCCACCAGAAATTCCTTTACATGAGAAAGAGAGAGAGACAGAGACAGAGAGAGACACGGAGCAAGAGACACAGGGGGTGCATGGTGCATGCGAGTGTATTCAGCACATTAGGAAGTCAAAGGAGGACGTCAGGTGTCTTCTGTCCCACCATATTGCCTTGAAGCAGAGCCTCTCACTGTAACCGGAAGCTCAATGTTTTGACCAGGCTGACTCGCCAAAGGGCTGAGGACCTGCCCGTCTCTGTCCCCCAGTGCTGGGGTTTTAGGCACCACAGCTATGCCTGACTTTATGTAAGTACTACAGATTCAAAGTCAGGTGTTCATGCTTGCAGAGCAAGTGCTCTTACCCGTCAAGCCATCTCCACAGCCCCTACACATTTTTATTGTCTAAAATTAGTTCATGTGTCTGTCACTGTCAGTCACTGGCAAGGGGTGTGGTATGACTGGCATCATCACAGGGCCACCTCTGGGGCTCTGTGTACTCGGCTCCCTCTGAGGTGATTGGCTGAAAAGAACATGGCTCCCTCCCTGACCACTCGGAAAGAGGCCAGAAGCAATAGTTGATGTCAACAGTCCTTTATGAGTCTTACCTTCCTTCACTTCCTAGGTACTGACTAATGTGAAGATAAAGGGCTAGTTTCTTGCCCACCATTCTCACAGGGTGGGCCCCTACCCCTCTTCATACCAGAACCCCAGCTCTCAGACCCCAACCTAAGGAGCCTTCTCTGAGCCTACCAGCTGCACATACTATGCCCCAGTGCTGTGATTTATACCATTCTAATGCCGTCACAGGGTGCCCTTTCTCATCGTTTATGTTAGGGTGTGACTTCTTTAAAAGCCCCCAATGGGAAAGCAGATGTATTACCCCTGAGCTCCTGCCATCACCTGTCCCTATGCCTACACCTATGGGAGTTCTGTAAACAGCTGCGAGGGCACAGAAGCCTGAACTCGGCATCCACGCTGGGGCATTTCCACCCGAACTTCAGGCCCCTCAAAAGCAAAATAAGACTTTGGGATGTTTTCAAGACCTTTACAAATCTCATATTTGCTTACTAGAATTACCGCTCAACAAGTGGCCACAAATAAGGAAACTTACCAGAAATCTACTCTCTACCTATCTGGAGGCCAAGAGTCAAGATGGTGGTTGATTTGGCTCCTTTTGAAGGCCTTGAGGGAGGAATCTGTCACATGCCTCTTCCCTGGCTTCTGGTGGCCACTAGCAACCTATGACATTCCTTGGCTTCTAGCTGCATCACTCTACCCTCTGCCTACATCTTTACATTGATACCTCCTCTGTGTGTCTATCTGAAATCTTTCTCCTTTCCCTTATAAGGATACCAATCAGAGGAGGCTCATGCTAAATCTGTGTTCTCAACCTAAGATTCTCAACATGAAGATGACCTGTGCAGAGATCCTGTTTTCAAAAGATGCCACATTCTCTAGATGTCAGTCAACTTCCACTGCTGTGACAAAGCACCCAGATAAAGAGCTCGAGAGGAGGAAAGATTGCTTTTGGCATGTGGTTTCAGGGGGTTCAGTTCAGGGTCAGCTGGCTCTGTCGTTTCTGGGGCTGGGGTGAGGCAGAACATCACCAAGGGAACGTGAGATGGAGGCGAACTACTTAACTTGTGGCTACCAGAAAACTGAGAGAGAGAGAAAGTAGCTGTGAACGAATGCACCCTTCCTCTAACTGGGCCCCCCTTCCTAAAGTTTCCACCAGCCCCTGATCACTCATCAAGTTACTAAACCACAGTGGATCAATCCACTGATGACATCAGAGGCCACCTTATCTAATCACCTCCCCCATCTATGAACAGTCATGTGTTGGGGACCAAGCATTTGGGGAATATTTCAGAGTCAGCCAGATACAGGGGGTGAGAGACCTTCAACATATTCTGAGGGGGAGTGGATAATTCCATCCACAACCAGCTACAGAACTGTCAGCTGTTCAAGCCAGGCTATAGATTATGCACAACACAAAAGCAAGGACCACGCAACACTGAAATATCTCCTTCCAGTGTTTTTAGTTTAAACGATCTATGGGTCTACATTATGATTATTGAACCGCCCTGGATCTGAAGGCTGAGAGAGTTCTCAGATTTGTTTTTCTTTTATTTGGGGGGTAGGTGGAATGCCTCTGTTAAGTTAGGCACTACTTTTTAAATATTTTATTGATTCTTTGAGAATTTCATGCAGTATATTTTGATCATATTCAGACCCCTTCCCCATCCCCACCAACCTTAGTAATCCCCCCTAACCTCATATCCTCTACTATTATTTTTAAAGGTCTATCAAGTCTAATGTGTGTGTCCCACATGCTCTTGGATATGAGTCCATCTCCTAGAGCCACACTAGAGCCATCCAGCATCATACTCCTAAAAAAAATTGACCCTCAGGAGGCAGAGGCAGGCAGCTCTCTGTGAGTTCGAGGCCAGCCTGGTCTACATAGTGAGTTCCAGGCCAGCTGAAGTTATAGGGAGACACTGCCTCAAAAAGATAAAAAGAAGGAAAGAATAAAGGAAGGAAGAAAAGGAGGAAGGAAGGAAAGAGAGAGAGAGAGAGAGAGAGAGAGAGAGAGAGAAAGAAAAGAAAAGAAAAGAAAAGGAAAAGAAAAGAAGAGAAAATTGAGTCTCCTCCCAGTACCTCTCAGTTGCCAATAGATCCTCAGCTCGTCAGCTGGGCTGGGGTTTCCTGCCTACCTCCCCCATCCATGCTGAGATTTTTGTCTGGCTTGGGCTTGCACAGGTCTTGTGCATGCTGTCACATGCACTGTTGGTTCATATATGCAACTGTCCTGTCGTGTCCAGAAAACATCGTTTCCTTATATTCATCTACCACCTCTGGCTCTTACAATCCACCTCTCTTCTACAAAGATCCCTGAGCTTTGGGAAGAGAGGGTGTGATGTAGGTGTCCCTTCTAAGGCTGAGCAGTCTGCAGTCTCTTATTCTCTGCACGCTGATCAGCTGTGGGTCTCTGTGTTAATCACCATCTGCTACAAGAAGAAGCTTCCCTGCTGAGAGTGGAGAGATGCACTAATCTCACTCAGGATGATTCTTTCAATTATTTTAATTTTCATTTTTTAAAATGGCAGCAGCATGCCAGCCACCAGGTTTCAGGTTCTGGTTTTGAACCCCCTCTGTGCTATACAGAAGTTTTATTCTGGCTTCCATTACTGACCCACAGCCTAATTCCCCAGAAGCACAGTCCAGAAGCACAGATGGCTTCCAATTGACGTTTCATTTCTGGTGCTGCAGGGTCCTCCCGAAGGGCAGATGAGATGGCTTGGTAAATGAGGTGCTGGCGACCAAGCCTGACAACCTGAGTTCAATCCCCAAATCCCACATGGTAGAAAGAGAACTGACTCCTGAAGTTTGTCCTCTGACCTACAAAATGCACTGTGGAAGGCACTACCTCAGCATACATGCAAAAAACACAAAATAAACAAATAAATACAAATCAAAGTTCCCCCATGAAGAACAAGCCCCTTGGAACCCTTGGAAGAATCACTTGGAGACCTTTGAGCTTACCAAGCTCTGGATAAGAGGAATCAGATCAGTCTCCCACTGGCCACAGGAAGACCAGGAGCACCACTGTGGCTGTGGATATCATAGAGTATTCCAGCACATTCCAGACAAGGGTCATGTTTTAAATGCATCCCCAGCAGAGGGCTTACTCCTCAGAATTTTCTAAGTTGCACGGAGCCATGCCATTGATGAATGGGGTGGTGCATTCATTATGGAACAAACATGGTCATTTTTCTTTCTTGAGGATCACGGACTACAGGCTTCCTGACTGGCAAACCAATCTTCTAGAAGCCATGTCCTCAGAGACAAAACTCCACAGGGAAGCGAGTTCAAGCTGTATGCGGCTCTTACATTACGTCTATTTTAAAAGTTGACTTTGGCAGAGGTGCTGACCACTTTCACGCTATGATGTATCTGCTCCCTGAAAAGATAAGGAGGAAGGGAAAAATCAAACACTGGCTTTTCTCTAAATTCTCACTTGGAGGCAAATACCTTGGCTTCCCAAGAAGAACATAAAACCCGCCTCTGCAGTGATGAACTCATTGGAATGCATCACAAAGGAAAGATTGAAGCTATAAATAATATGTTTTTAAAGAGCCTGTATGTTAACATATCTCCTGACTGGCAAATTTTAAAGAATGGGAGTCTCCTGATTATATTCTATCCAAGGCAATGTTTTTCCAGAGATAATTGGAATGTGTCTACATAATGAAATAAACTCAACAATCTTTTAAGAGTCACTGTGAAAGGCTACTTGGTACAGATGGAGGATGTTTCATAAACAGAGCTGTGCTTCAGGCACAAGATGAAGCAAGTAAATCATCCAGGATGAGAAGATGCTACTGCCAGAATACACTGACTGAAATAATTAGCAACAGGCTGGTGAGATGGCTCAGAGGAAGGGTGCTTGCCACCAAGCCTGACATCCTGCGTTCGATCCACATGGTGAAAGGCAAGGACAGACCCCTGCAATTTGTCCTCTGATCTCCACACATGGGCCATGACAGGCAGACACACATGTGTACACAAACATAATAAATAAACAAATGCAAAAATTTATATGTACTTAGAAACATGTTTAACCAATGTCAACTCTCCCCCACTTCCAGTAATAAATAAATCAAAAGAGTAAACTCAAAAGGAAACTATAGAACTTTCCTCCTGTCTACTTCTGTATTACCTCAAAACACATCTCCCCCACAGCCCTCTTTCCTATACCTATGAACCAATAATGAAATTAAACTTTATAAAATGTTTTGAAACAAAACCTGGTATTGAGTTTCAACAGTATATTTTTAAAGGAGTAATGTGAATTTTTCCATGCTGAAGAGTCATGTAATTAGGTCACCAAGCATTTAAAAAAAGACACAGCTGTAATAGAAACCATTTCTAGAAGGTAAAGAAAAAGAGAGAAAAGGCCCTGACTAACCATAAAGTGATGCAAATTTGAAAGGAAATACTTCAATAGTATTTTTGCCCATCTGAGCAATCAGATGTTTGGAAATACCCTGTGTTTTTCTAAATATTTCCTGCTATTAACAACAAAAGGGCTCAGATGCCGAAACAAAGGGCACACTTGAGTCCTTTTTTCTGCTTAGATTTCTTAATTACAACTGCTCCTTGCAGCCGCAACAGGAGATCTGACTGTGAGGGCTTGAAACCTAAGATGTTTGCTGCCCGCCTGAGCGGCCACTGGAGTTATTTTTGTGAAAATTACTGAGAACCCTGAGTCTGGGAACACACACAGAACTTCAAATGAGAGGCTGGGATGGAAGGAGGTGGGAAGGATTTAGCACATTTCCAGTTTGTCTCTCTCACAGTCAGTGTAAGGATCCAGATGCTGATGGACTCAAGGAGAAACCGCCATGAGGCTGCACTCCAGGGAGCTTGCCAAGGCCCCTGGCCAGCCCCAAAGGCCTGTGGTGAGCTGGCCCCCAGGGGCAGAAGGTGGTGACAACAGCGGCAGCTGGGCTATGTGGTGCAAAAGCCTGGAGGGAGGACACGCTCTGGAACCATCCCCTGTGGCCTTTTCTTCAAGAGCGAAGTTGGAGGCATCTGGTCAACCTCAGGTGAGGTGGCAACTGAGGATGAAGTCTGGGAACCATCAGTTGAGACAAGTGTAATGAGGCCCAGACACCCAGAAGTATGTGCAGACTCAGCTCTGCCGGGTAAGCGAGAAGCTGGGCTGGCTTTCCTCACACCACACCAGCTATGGCTATGCAGGCCTGCTCAGCCATCAGGGTGGAGGACACAAGTGTCCTCAGGAGCTCCCTGGGTGACAGGCAGCAGTAGAGATGCAAATTCAGAGCAGGCCCAGGGGGCTGGTGCCAACTCCTACCCTGGGCCGCTGCTTGGCCTCTTCCCCAAAGTAGCACACCAGACCTGTGAAGAGGCTCTGGTTTCCTTTGGTCCAGAGGACACAAGGGCAGGAACTGGGGTGGATCTGCATGAAGTCCTTATCACATCCCTCTGGCATTTGTTCCCTGGCTCAGGACCTATCCCTAATGGGATGTAGTGCCCAGGCATGGAACCCAGAGAGTTCCATTGGGTAACCAGCATCCCATTGGGAAAGTTCATGCACATGGGACTTCTATAGAAGTCTGGTGCTGGGCGCTGGGGAGATGGCCCAGTAAGTAGTAAGAGTACTTGCTCTGCAAGTGTGAGAACTTGAGCAGCACCATGTAAAAGGATGGGCATGGCTGTGTGTGCCTGTAGCTTAACATTGGGGGAGGGGGGAGGGTAGAGGAGAGATTCTAAGTGTTTGCTAGCCAGACACACAGCTGAAACCAAGAGCATCCATTTCAGTAAGAGACCCTGTCTCAAGGCAACTCCTTCCCTGGGAGAGAGATGTAAGCAGTATCCACCCCTCCTCCCTTGGTCCCAATGACAAACAGGGGTATGAGTCCATCAAAACACACTCCAGGAAACCAGTGAGTTTATAACTGAGCAATGGGTAAGGGGTTACTTACAGGAGTGTGGGTGCTCCCCATAAGGTCACACTGGAAAGTCTTCACCCAAGCATGGATGATGCATTCCCCAAAGTCAAATAAATTGAGAGCCCCTCCCCAGGCTTTTCCAGCCTATACATTCTAACCCTTTGCCAAAACTACATGAAATTAGAACCAGGTTGCCCACTACAGGTTGGGAGGTGTGACTGATGCTCAGGTGAGTGTCCCTACCGCTCCTATAAGGGGCGGGTGTCAACAGTCAACAGCCCCAGCTGTGATGATCTTTGGTAAACAGTCACATCTGAGCTCAGGAAGATGGTTGGCATCTGCCTGTCTCGGAGGACAGTCCAAAGCAACAGTGGAGACTGTCCCTTCATCTTGCTCTGGGTCCCACATATGAGCACATGAGTATGCACATCCACACATTGACACGCATATACCATACATCTGTATATACCACCTCTCTCTCTCTCTCTCTCTCTCTCTCTCACACACACACACACACACACACACACACAAACAGAATTCTATTGCTCTGAACAGCAAGAAGACAATGCACTAAAGACATTAACAGTGATTTCTATGATCAAGATTCCTGTTTTAGATTGCTAAATTCAACCACCTTCTATTCCGAGTTAGGTTAAAAAATATATATTTCAGGGGCTGGCGAGATGGCTAAGCAGTTAAGAGCACCTGTTGCTCTTGTAGAGGACCAGGGTTCAATTCCTAGTACCCACATGGTGGCTAACAACCATCCTTAACTCCAGTTCCAGGGTATCCATCACCTTCTTCTGACCTCCATGGCATTGCACAGCATAGGAGCATTTACTTATATGCAGACAATACACTCATACACATAAAATAAAAATAAAAATACATTTTTTAAAAAACGTTCCAATTGAATTTTAAGAAGCAGTTCTCCACAGTGCTTCTGGGGGACACTCTGCCACTAGTAAAGTTGGCATCCAGGGCAGGTGGATGCTCGTTTTGCTTCTTTGGAGGGGAGGTATGAGGGCCTGCAGCCACAGTAGAATGTCTTCTCATTTTTCTCACTCCAAGCACATCCTGCTGGTTACCAAGAAGAGTGGTATGTCCCCAGAGGCCAGGGTCACTGTCAGCTGAATTGCCCCCATTCCACTCATATGCTGAACTCCAGCCCCCAGGACCTCTCAATGCTGCCTTAATTGGAAATTGTAACTAGCTAAAATGAGACTGTTCTGGAGTAAGATGGGCCACTAATCTGTCCTTATAAAGTAGACAGGCATGGAAAGAGACCGAGGCCTGTACAGCAGGTAAGTAATGCGAAGGCACAGGGAGGAGGTTGGGAAGATTGCTCAGTGGGTAAGAAGGCTTCTGTATAAGGACAAGGACCTGAGTTTGAATTTGCACACCCAAGCAAGAAGCCAGCAGAGACAGGAGGATCTCTGAGGTTTGCTGGCTGCCCCAGGCTAGCCAAGTTCAGTGAAAGACCCTGTCTCGAGAGAATAACAGAGGAGTGACAGAGCAGGACACCTGGCATCCCCTTCTGCCCTGTACACACACATACCCAACAAAAGGCATAGGGAGAGAATGCCATCTGCAGTGAACAGAGGGGCCTGGAACAGATCCTGGTTTGTGCCTAAGAAGGATGCAGCTCTGTTAACATCTTGACTGTGGCCTTCTGACCTTCATAACTATGAGAGATAAGTGCTGTTGTTGAAGGCTCCCAGTCTACAGTACTTTGTCACGGCATCCTCGGGACTCTGTGATAGGCATCTGACTTTTGTGGGCCATTAGACACTTTTGCTTTCCCTTCATTAAAAAAAAAAAAGCCACACCTGCATGCAAAAAAACCTTATTTTATCTGTGTTGATAAAGCTGAATTGTATTCATTTTTATCTCTGATTTTAAACAAAGTGAAAATGTTTTCATGGGCCTCAAAAGTCACATGGATACCTCACCTTTAATCCCAGTCCTCAGGAGGCAGAGGCATCTCACAGAGAGATTGAGGCCTGCTTGGTACACATAATGACTTCCAGATGGGCTAGGACTAAGGAGACCCTGTCAAAAAAAAAAATATCACATGGGACTCTGCATAGCCACATGCTGTCAGCCATGGTCAAACCCACTGTGTTCTTCAAAATCATAGTCCTTGGGCTACATCTTCTGTTTGCAAAGTTCCAAAGACAGTGGAAAACTTTCCTACTCTGAGCATTGGACAGGACTTGGTCTAAGGGCTCTTCCTTTCATAGAACTACTCCAGGATTCATGTGCCAGGGTGGTGACTTCATACGCCATAATGGCATTGGTCGTAAGTCCGTTATGGGGGGAAATTTGATGAGGACATCCTGGGGCACATGGTCCTGGTATCTCATCCATGGTAAATGCTGCACCAAACATAAATGGTTCCCTGCATTTCATTCACTGCTAAGACCGAGTGGTTGGATGGCAGCATGTAGTCTCTGGGAAGAAGAAGGCATGAGCATCCCGCAAGGCACGGAGCTTTGCTCCAGGAATAGCAAGACCAGCACTGCTGACTGCGGACAGCTCCAACTTCTGACTGTGCGTCCTCACCACCAGACACTCCTGCAGCTCAGAAGTGTGCCCGCCACCCATCTGCTCACGTGAGCTCGTGCTCACCCTGCAATTCTATATTTTCCTCATTCCCTACAGCCTAGCTAGACTGTAGAATTAAGTTTATAATTATGAATAAAAACTAAATAAGAAAAACAGTCACACGGGCCCAGGATACTGTGCCTCCTTACAGCTCATGGAGAAAGAGCCCCCGTGGGAACAGTCCCTGAAGTCCTCAGTCAAGGTCAGCTGCCTCCCTGGTCTTCCATTTTGGCATCACCTTGAAGTGGCCTGTTATTCTGTCTAACAACTCTGTTCCCTGCTCCCTGGCTCAGTGTACCTAAGCAGAAGACACTTTCCCATCTACACCTGCAGCCCCAGTGCGCTGTTTTATGTAGTGAGTGCTCAGTAACCTGGAATCAACTTGACCTGAATAGATAGGGATCTAGGGCTATTCGAGGTCATGGTGGAAACGTGAACTGAGAAAAGAGCAAACAAGGAAATGGGAACAGACCCTGAGCAACTCCAGCCTCAGCTGGGAGCTGGGCAAGATTCTGAGAGCTCTGTCCAGGAAAGGTTGCGAAACTAAACTAAAACAAATGTTGTATAAACATCTACTCCGTTACATTTTTCCTCTCTTTAAATTTTGCTTTTCATTCTCCATGGTTTACAGCTCTCTCTCTCTCTCTGTCTCTCCCTGTCTGTCTCTGTCTCTGTCTCTCTCTGTCTCTGTCTCTCTCTCTCTCTGTCTCTCTCTCTGTCTCTCTCTCTGTCTCTCTCTCTGTCTCTCTCTCTCTCTCTCTCTCTCTCTCTCTCCTTTTCTCTGTGGGTGTGGTGCTGGGTGTCCTGCTCTATCCCTGCCTCATCTACCTCATCCCTTTGAAACAGTCCTCATTGAATATGGAACTCCCTCTTTTTCAGCTAGGCTGGCAGGCAGCCAGCTGCAGGGATCCCCTGGTCTCCAACCCCCTCAGCATTGGGGTTGGAGATATGCACATGGCCATGCTCTGCTTTTACAAAGGTACTGGGGATTCAAGCTCGGGGCCTCATGCTTGTGCGGTAAGTGTTGTCTCCCCAGCCTGAGAGGGGTTTCTTTACATCGGAATTCTTTTGCTTTCTTTGCATGGTTTCTCAGATTCTGACTTTCCCACTGAGATTGTGGGCCAGGAGGTAGATCTGGCCTTTCTAGACTAACCTCCTAGCTCAGGACAAGTCCAAACTCCTAAGTCATTCTCACCTCTTCCTGTTAAGTACACTTCAGTGTGGAAAAGGGTCTTTTCTCCACCAGGAGCCCACATGGAAAAGAACAACCAAAACTTCTTTATCCCTTTCGCCATCATATACAAATTTTTTAAAAGAAACATTCTATTGAACACAGGGGAGAAATTATAGTGTAAATGAGAAGGTGAGATTCTAAATTTCTAATAGTGAATCATGAACTCCTAGAAATAACTCCCAAAAAAAGCATGCAATAAGATGCTAATAGTGGCACACAGTCAGAGGTTCTGAAGGATGAACATTTGGGAGACACAAGGATTGAAAAGTTAAATCTGTTTCTATAATGCAGGACTTCTCAGAACTTTGAGCATGTAATATGAATCTCCACAAGATGGAATATCAGGAAGTGGGCACAGTGGTTCACACATGTAATACCAGCACTCAGGAGGCTGAGGCAGGCAGATGAGGAGTTCAAGGCCAGCATGGACTATATAGTAAGTTCCAAACCAGCCCGAGATAGTGTACAAACATATCTCAAAAATAAAGTAAAATGAGAGACAGAGACAGAGAGAATGAGAATAGACATTTCATAGCTTGATTTAACCATGGAAGTATCATCCCAGCCCCACTACAGAGAAAGGGATGTTGTTCAAGGTTTACATGTTCAAAAGCTCTGGGAATTACTAGTAGAGAGTTTAAGGAGACACATCCTATTTACACAAGGACCAGTTACTGTGGGCTGAGGTTGTTGATGTGATCTTAAAATAGTATGATTTGTATCTGAGCTGAGAACGCGGTCAGATGAGCCTTTCTTTAAGTAGGAGGGGAGTGTGAGAGAGAAAAGTATTTGCCTGGGAAAATAGACTCCAGCATAAGAAAGAATTTACAAGCTGAGTTTGAGAAGCACCAGAAGACTGGCTGGAAGGTGTTCTGTAGATGATGAGAGGACCTCAGAGGACTGGGAAAAGAGGGCAGGAAACTTAACAAGCACATCCCTATGGGATGCGTGGGAACCAGGAACTCAACTGATAGGCAAAGGCACAGACATGGGTGCTTGAGAGACATGATTGAATCCAGCTCTAATCACTAAAGGCATTGTCCCTGTCTTCTTAACTAGGAGGGAGGGGTGCCAAGGAACAGGGCCATGAACCCGACACAAAGCAATGTGGGTACAAGGACCCTAAGCATGTCAGGACACTCAAATTCTACACTGAATGTTCTCTGACTTTGGGCAAGCCGTTCAACCCTTCAGGTAGTCATTGTCCCCATCTGTAAAATAAGGTCTCCTCATGGCACCATCTTGACTGGGTGTGAAGTTGTGAATTTCATGTGTCCAGGCAGAGCAAGGCAAGGCTTGAGGGAATGATCACACACTCCAGTCACTCACTGTGAGCTTAACACCAGGGTGTGGCTGCACACTCTCAACTCTGTCTCCAAAGAGAGCCTCTGTCCCATCCTGGGCAGGAGAGAAACCAAATACAGGCCCCTGCATCATCTGGGCAAGGGGTGGGGTCCCTTTTGCACCCATGGGCACAGTTCTGAGAGAACCAAGGTGACATTTATTAGGTAGGCAGGAGGACAGGGATTTCAGGGGTATCATCTCACCTCCTGAAACCAACCAAAGTAATCACCATGCCATCCTGACTCTTAACTGATAGGTTCAACCCATTTCATGTTTTCTAATTCCTTAGCTGCTTCCTAAACTACCAAGAATCAATGAACAGTTCCTGAGCATAGAAAATTTTAAAATTAGTAATAGCATTTCAGAGTAGATTGAATGGCATAGGTTGTGGGCACATGGAACCCCACAGCTGGCCCGGGGCAGAAGTCAATGAATGGTCTCTATTCTGTGAGTTGTGGTCAATCCCAGTATTTCCAGGATGCATCACTAATGCATCAGCCCTTCCATCTGACGTCACCTGTCCCACACCTAACACTCTTCCCTGCCTGCCTGTGGAACTTGGCTATAGCCCCTGGTGGGTTCCTTTACCCCAAAGCTGTAATACACAAAAAGAGGCCCACAAAGATAGACAGCCACTAGGGTATCACAACTGATGCTAAAATTTCTTTAAATGTTGAAATAACTAGTTTTCCATTATGAGCATGAATCTTGCTTACTGGAATGAAATATGATGCCTTTCAGTTTAAAGAACTAAATGCCCCATCTATTATAAAAGATGAAGTCATGCCTAGTACCCTTGGTGGTCCGTGGAAACCCTTTCCCATCTATTGCTTGAGGGTGGGCTTGCAACTTTGGTCCTTTACCACAGGGAATTTTCCTCATATCCTGCTCCTGGCTGACTCTTTAATAAGAAAATTAATCTGGTAACATGACTCAATCCATCAAAATGTATAGTGGTTTTTATGAACTCAACTGCCAGCATATTAATTTATGACACGCGTTTCAAAAATTGGAAGAATAGCTCAAATGTAAGTATAGATTGTTTTATGATATATGAGTTTTGAAAGTAAAATTCTGAATAATTCATTCATACAGAAGTGTTAATTAAGTACCTACAAATAACCAGTCAGGTTTCCAAACATGAGTAGTAGATGAATCAAGTCAAGGACAGGACACCAGCATGCAGATCCTTACACGCACATTTGTGAAGGAGGTATGGACAGACTGGGACAGTGCACAAAGCTCTTGCCACATCCTGGTCAAAAGATCAGCCAAGGTTTCAGTCAGTGGAGGCATGGAAGCTAGAAGGATGTGAGGGTCTTGCTTGATGAACAGATGGGGAAGAGAAAGGCATTTAAGATGGAAAATTTCCCATGAAAAACATCCCAAGAGCACAGCAATTCAGAATGGCTCGAATAGTCCAGAGAGTCAGGGAAGGACCTAAGACTGCATTTTTAAATTTTTATTTACTATTTTTATTTTATTGTATGTGTATGAGTGTATTGTCTGCATATAAGTACACCTGTGTCCTGCAGTGCCCACAGAAGAAAGAAGAAGGCATCAAATCCCCTGGAACTAGAGTTATGGATGGTTGTCAGCCACCATGTGGGTGCTAGACGAACCCAGATCCTCTTCAAGAGCAGCCAGCACTCTTAACCACTGAACCATCTCTCCAGCCCCCTAAGACTATTTTGAGAAGAGCCGAGCACTGTACTGGAAACTTGGGCTTTAGTCTAAAAGCAATGCAGAATTTCTGGATTTCTGAAAATACAGAACTAAGCAGGAGGTGTACTGTATTCAGATGCTGAAAAGATCACTGTATTGATTATTTTCCATTATGGTGACAAAATACCTGAAGCTGGGTGCTTCATAAAGAAAACAGGTTTATTTAGCTCACAGTTGTCAAGGCTGAAACACCTAACAGCTTGGCATTCACTGGCTCTCACCAGAGCCCTCTGGCTGCGTCATACCCTGATAGATCGTGTCAAAGCTGGGATGCACATGACACAAAGAGATCACATGGTGAAACAGGAAGCCAGAGACATGAAAGGGGGCAGGCTTGCCCCTTTATAATGACCCTCTCACATAAAAAGAACAAGGGTCCCCTAAGAACAACATTAATTCCTTCAGAAACCAGTACTCCATGGCTCAGTCATTCTGTACCAAGACCAAGCTCTTGAAAGCACCAGAAAACTTCCCAACATCCACTTGGGGACCAAGCTTCCAACACGGGGACCCTTGAGGGACAAACTATATCCAAAACATAGCCATCACTCTACATAGTCCAACAATGGCTGCCAGCATGCTGAAGAGGCAGAGAACCCAGCAATTGCCAGTCCATGATGCTGGATGGTTCAGCGAGCCTAGAAGCTCTTTGGAGAGTTGGCGGTACTGAATCTACACTAAAAGGCTACAGAAGCTGGAGTCTGACATCAGCAGAGGATCATGGCCATCTATAGACACACTCACTGTCACTCAGGAAAGAGAGGTAGGCCACACATGCTTTACTTTCCTCTTTATAACTGGGCTACCTGCTCCAACCTGCTGCCCACACTGAAAGTGGGACTTCCCCTTCAATTCATCTTTCACTGAAACACCCTTCCAGGCATGCCCAAAAGTGTGTCTCCCAAATTTAGGTGATTCTAAATGCAGGCAAATTGACAATAAAGACCAACCATCATAAGGAGCTTCTGAGAAAAGGCAGCAACATCAGGGAGAGAAACAGGAAGTCAAGAAGGGTCTGTTTATTAGCATTAATCAGCAGGGTTTGCTCATGAACAGAAGTGAAATGAGAAGAGTCTAGAACTGAATGGAAGGCAACACCATCAACCCCATTAAGAAGGCAAGAATAACTGGGTGCCAGGAAATGGTTGTGCACTCTGTTCAGGCATCTAGACATGAGGGGTCCATCTGACATCCACAGTGTAGGTGCTCAATGGGCTAACCAGATCTGAGGCTCAGGAAATAAGTATGAGTTGATAAATGGCATTTGGAAACCATCTGGATATCACAATGGAAAACAATAATTCCAAGAATGGGATCAACAGTGTTGGATGAAGAAGTAAGGAGTCTGGAGTTTGCTGGTTTCAACACCAGTGAATTCAACGTGAGGGACTGAGTAGCTGTGTCTCACTTTTCCTTCATGCTGTGACAAAAGACCCTGACAAAGGCAACCCAAGACAGAAGAGGTCCATTTGGTGCACAGTTCCAGGTTACAGTCTATCATTTCGGAAAAACCAAGAAAGCAGGAACCTGAAGCAATTAGCCACATGGCATCCAAGAGCAAAGAGCAATGAATTAATTCATTCATGCTCATACTCAGCTCTCCACTTTACAAGCCAGGGTCCTCTGCCCAGGGAATGGTGCCACCCACAGTGGGAAGGCCTTCCCCCTGATCAAGATAACCCTCCATGGACATATCCAGGCAAACCTGGTCTAGACCATCCCTCACTGAGACTCTCTTACCAAGTGATTCTAGATTGTGTCAAGTTGACAATTACAATCATCACAATCTATAAGAATAAAGAAGCATCAAATAACATTTTTTTAAAAATCCAGTGTATCAGAAATGATACCTTCATGTGTATCAGAAATACCTGAAGGGGTTCAAACACAGATTCATAGATTTTGATACTATGGGCCATTGAGAGAGCCCAGGAATCTGCATGCTTAATCACTACCAAGTGTTTCTAGCAGTCAGCAAATCCACTCTTGTAAGCACTGTGAAAGTGTCCCCCTTTAAGTCAAAATGGGGAACACTTTCAACAAAGGTATTTTAAAAATAGAAGTCTTTTCCCACTATCAGTTCTCCTTCCACTCAGACAAAACCAAAAGGTTTTAGTCTGGTTTACTCCTCCTCAGGTGACTCCAACCTTGTAGGCTTCAGGGTCCTCAAAATAAGATCAACAGTTCTTGTAAGCATGAGCTTGAGGCATTTAAGAAACTATGTCTATAATTTCCGGCTTCTGTCCCACTGCCTACTGAATCAGACTCCCAGACGTGCAGCAAAGAAGTCTAGAAATGTATAAGGTCTCCCCCAGCAGAGTCTGTGTTTCATCCATGTGTAGAAGCAACTGAAAAGCTCACGTCTAATCCAACATCAATCCTTAATAGCCCCTGAATCCGATGAGCATCTGCTAGAGGAATTGTGTTGGGGCTGCCAAGAAAAGGCCCCATAAGCCTCCTGCCAAGAGGAAGTTTAAGATTCCTGGATTTCAACAGAGCCTGCAATAGAGACCTTGGTCCAACTGTGAGTTTTCAGAGTAAATATTATTACAATGATGTACAGTTGTAGCTAGCCTGCTTAATCAGACAGCTGAAGCACTCAGTGGATCAGAGGATCAGAGGGCATCCTAATGTAAGCATGGGGATCTGTAATTGTCACTATCAACTCCAAAGGCCTCCACAAATCAGTCAGTGA
Organism: Nannospalax galili; assembly: GCF_000622305.1. Lineage (NCBI taxonomy): Eukaryota > Metazoa > Chordata > Mammalia > Rodentia > Spalacidae > Nannospalax > Nannospalax galili. The sequence continues at coordinate 769,534 of NW_008340872.1, read as the reverse complement.
GGATTTGCCACTGTTGTTATGACAACAAGAGGCGCCCAGGAAGAACTAGTCCTCAACTCTGAAGTAGGAAAACTCAGTAAACATGCATTTAAGTCTGTGCAAACAGACTGTCTGGCTGATTATTAAGGGAAATGATGCCCCTAATGAGTAGTATAAAGTCAAAATCTTTATCATTCAAAAGTCAAACTTCCCCAGGGGTTACGGTGATCAACACTTGCAAATGATCAGGGTCGCACCCCGTAAAACTTTTCTTCTCTCCAGCTGTGGCAATCTCCACCCAAAGTTAGCAATGGCTGGTGTGCCCAGAGGAGGAATGCTGGAAAAGAATGGGGGGGTCACTAGGGAACACACGGCCAGTCCCGTGTGTTGGAAAGCTACATGGGAAAGCTACATAATTTCCTCTTTTGGTTTTTATTTTATGCTTTTCTCTTGGTTTATTTTTTCACCAAAATAATAGCTTTCAGAGCAAACACCATTTTCTTTCAGGTGTGTGATGGTCTGTGTTGGCCACTTAACAGAATCTAGAATCACCTATGAGATGGGCCTTTGGACACATCTGGGGGATTATCTTGATCACTTTGGTTGAAGTGGGAAGACCCGACCACTGTGAGTGGCACAATTCCCTGGCTGGGATCCTGGACTACAGAAGTGGGAAAAAGGAGCTGGGCAGCAGCATGTGTCCACTGATCTCTGCTTTCTGATTGTGGGTGTGATGTGACCAACTGCTTCAAGATCCTGCTGCCTCCAGTGCCCCACCATGATGGGCTGTACCTTGGGGTTGTGGTTTGTAGTCTCACATCCATGGTTATTGCTGCTCTATTCACAATAGTAAGGAAATGGAATCAGCCTAGGTGTCCATCAGCAGATGAACAGATAATAAAATGTGGCACATACACAGAATGGAATGTTATTCAATCATAAAAAATGAAATGGACAGGAAAACTGATGGGACTGGGAAAATATCATTCCTTATTAAGTGAGATAAACTAGACTGTGAAAGAGAAATACTGCATGTTCGCTCTCATACGCTGATCCTAGCTTCTAATAGTGAATATGGAGGACAGGGAAAAGGGCATCATGAAAGGGGAAAGAGGCTTTAGGGACAGGGGTGGCAGGGAATAGAACACATGTCATGTGAAAGTGGAAGGGGGACTTCTGGGGTAGAAGTGTATAACCAGGGAGATGAGAGAAGAATCAACCAAATTTAAGTATTATGACAATGCCATAATAAAACCTGTTACTTTGTATGCTAATTAAAAATATGTATCAGCACCTTTAATCCCAGCACTCGGGAGGCAGAGGCAGGCAGATCTCTGTGAGTTCAAGGCCAGCCTGGTCTCCATAGTGAATCCAGGACAGCTGGGGCTACAGGGAGACCCTGTCTCAAAAAGACCAAAAAATTATATATATCAGATACCACAGGATAGTATTTATCTAATTATACATCCAGATAGGGCCAGAAGAGTCTCAAATACACTGTAACAGGCACCACTACGCTGCTTTTGCTGGAGAGCACTGAATTCTTACTTGTGTCCACAGAGTCAGAGCAAGACAGAAGCCTCTGCCTGTTTTCCTGTGCCTCAGACTCCTCCCTGGCCCAACACAGGTGTGAGAATAATTGTCCATGTACCTAACCTAGCTCATCCCCCTTCAAGGCTGAAGGCACAGAGATATGCCATTATCCAAAAACTGCAGCCACTCTGGATCCCAGGAGGAGCAGGGCCTCTTGGAGGACGGACTGTCCCTAGATAATGCCGACTGTCCATGAGGGTGAGATTGCACCCTGGAGCACAAATGGTCCATCTTGTAGGAACCAGCTTGGTTCCCTTGAGAGATGACACTGATGAGAACTTCACATCTCCTGTGGAACCAGAAGGGAGAGGATAATCAACCAGACCTGACCAAGACTGCTTGATTAGGCTTATCCCTTGCCCCAATCCCCGCTCTGTGCGAGCCCAAAGCTTGTGTCAGTATCACAAGGATGAACTTGGGGCCACCAACACTCTCGCTCTGTTCCTCTTCCCGGTGTTGATTAAATCTCTCTGCTTTTCACCATCGAGCCTCTCTTTTATTGGCACATTGGGATGAATAGATTAACCTAACCCTGAGAGGGGGGGTCTACAGGAACTTGAGGGGTTTGCCGTAAAACTCTGGTTATATCTGTTGAATGGATTAAACGAAAAAATGAGGAAATAATGAATGGATGAAGAAATGAAGGAATGGTGGAAGGGAGATATGAGGCAGGAATGATTGATGGAGGAACAGATAAGGACCAGGAGATGGAGGAGAGAGGAGGCTAGACTAGACTAGCCCTAAGTCCAGGGCTAAGACAGACCTCTGACCCCACTAGAAGCCAGCAAGGAACAAGTAAGATGCACAAATAGACAATGACATTAAAGTCTATAAAGTCCAACACAGGTACATGTAGTGGGGCTGGAAAGCAGTTTACACTTCAAGTAGAAGGGCCGTCCATGTAAAAGAATGAAAACAGAGAAAAGCTTAGACAAACAGAATCAAAAGGGCACATTTCAAGCGTGTGTTCACGTGCAGTCCAGACAGGTAGACCTGGAGACAGACACAGGGAAGGCCACCAGGAATGCAGAGGGCCTGAGAACAGCCAGAGGAGACCCGGGACCCCGCCTGCGCATGGTTTCCTCTCACTTGGAATTTGCTCAGGCTCCCCCATCTACCTTGCTACGCTTCATCCAGGAGTTCTGGGTACCCCACAACTTCCCATTGTGACACTCCTCAAAATTAATTGAACAATGCTATTTCTGGCTGGTCTAGTAATCTGGAAGATTCCCCAGGGCAGGCATCATATCGTTTTGTTTACCACTGGACCCCAAATACCTAGAAAGTACCCGAGCTAGCGTGAGCCTGCCTTGGACACTGTTAAAACTGCATACTTCTGCTGAGCAAATCTTTCCATCACACAGTTTGTATAAGAGTAATCTGAGTCCCACTTAGGAAAATGTCTAAGAGAAGCAGAGAGGTGGGAAACAACCCAGAGGAGCTAGTTCTTTCTCACTTGAAACTCAGCAAACCATGTCAGGTCACTCAGCCCCACACTCCATATTGAATGGAGCTGTTGAATTAGATGAAGTCTTAGGATGAGGGCTTTTATGCGATGGAAGCTTGGAACCTCAGTGACCCACCAAGAGGAGTTCTTTGGGGATAAGAAGATGAAGGAAAGAACTCAGCACCATCCACTTCCAGTATCCTGGTCCCACTGAATGTGTCCTAACACAAGCAGGTGCTGAGTTGTCTCATGACTTTATTGGCTATGAAAATTCTGCCAGGGGTAAAAGGGGAGATTACCCACTCCAAGGCAAATAAACTTTCTCTCAGTGAATCTCCAGGAGATGAATATGGAGAGCCCAATGTTACCTACTTACAGGTTTCAAACACCCAGAAAGATCCAGTATTCCTAAAGCTAAGCCCTTAAGAATGGCTGGACATGGCTCGTGTGGCAAAGAGCCAAGGAGACTAGTCTATGCCTGGCAGATTCAGAGGGTTGGAAGCAGAGGAAAGCCACGATTAAAGTAATTTCATCTATGTGTTTCCAGAGATTAATTATATTTATTGCATCTGACACCAGTCAGGAATAGCAAAATATCTTTTGTGAGCCTTACAACAAAAGTTGGAAAGCATTACTCCTAATGGCTGATTCTGCTTTATTATATCTGACTCAAAGCCAAAGGTAGACAGCACTTAGAGCTGTCTGCGGACGTTAATGTTTGAAAACGTCCTACCAGCACCTGCACATGCTAAAACATCCTCCTCCCACCCACTGGGGGATGGAAAGACGTGCCATACCTCCTGCTGTGTCTGGGTTGCCCCAGCTTCATCCAAAGCACATGGCTAGGTATTCATGTGTCCTCACAGGGCATAAGACAAGGAACCCTGCCCCTCGAGGATGCACAAAAGTAAGAGTCTACCGGGGCTGGAGAGATGGCTCAGAGGTTAAGAGCACTGGCTGCTCTTGCAGAGGACCTGGGTTCCCAGCACCCACATGGTGGCTAACAATGATCTTCTGTAACTCCAGTTCCAGGGGGCTCTGATGCCCTCTTCTGGCCTCTGAAGGCACTTAGATGCAGGCAAAACACTCTCATACACATAAAATAAAAATAAAAACATTTTTAAACATTTGTTTTAAAAGAGTCTACGGACATTGTCCCTAAAGATGCCATTATGTCAAGCACAGGATGAGATTATGTCAAGAAGGAAATTGTGAGCTCTGGCTGGGACAATCATAAAAGATGGGGCATGAGAGACTGGCCAGCACGGATCTCTTAGAGGTAGGCACAAATGGGAATTAGACTCTGGCTGCCAACACCAGCCAGAAAAGAAAGGAAACTGAGGAAGGATTCGGAATCTTTGTTCCAACAAGCTGTGGTTGGCATGTGTTGCTGTGGAGACAACACACAGTGGCACAGAAAAGATGGGTCATGTGGGTGAAAGCCATGGATGCCACCAGAAGCACGGACATGTATTAGAAGCACAGACATGTATTAGACATGTATTTAGTAGTTGGTAAGAAGCATTCATGATCTTGAACACAGGCGTGAAGTGGGAAGATCTACGCTAAGGGGAGATCACTGCAGCAGTCGTGGTGGTGGTGGCAGTCTCAGGTATCCTGCAGGGCCAGCAGGACTTTGAAATTGCCTTTCATGGCCTGCTTATGAACCACAGCTCAGGACAGAGTCACCCCTAGCTTGCTGTAGGTGCTTCAGAACTACAGACATTAAATTGACTGCCTGGGGACACCTGACTCAGCTGGCCTGGGATCCCACCAATCCTGTTCTAATAGATAAGTGTGATTTTTCATTTCAAGCTGTTATTGGAGAAATGTCCTATAGAGCTAACCTATTTGTGAGGAATTGATTGCCTCCAAATGATAAAGACTCACTTCATGTTGTAAAGGGCCTTCCACTTTAAGGAAGACTTTTAATCTTTTGGAAAAGATGGAAGTACTGTAGACAAAAGATCAGGGGCTCTTTTGAAAGCCTTTATATCCACCTGTTTCCATGCATCAGACAATAGAAAACTCACCAGGGAGGTTCACATACACACCATACACACGCCATACCACATACACAACACACAACAACACACATACCATAAACACCATGCACACACTCACCACAAACATATCACATACAACACTCCACACATACAGCATACAACACATACATACCACAAACACCATGCACACACTCACCACACACATACCACATACAACACACAACACACCATATACACAACATACAATACACATATAACACATATACACCATGCATATGCTCTCCACAGACATTTACATACCACATACAACACATAGCTCATCTACCATACACATATATACACACAAAAGTGGTATATTTTTAAAATAGATGAAATCTTCATGGAGTTAATTTTACTGGAAAAGGGTTCCCCCTTCTTCAAAGGATAGAGTACAGGCGGAAATCCTTTATAAACTTGCCTAAAAAAATTGTTACAGCCCAAGGCCTATCGTACTTATAAAATCCATTGTATCTGCCTCCTGTTTATTTTCCTTGAAACCACTGCTCTAAATCTAGTTAAGAAATTCAATTCAAAATAATAGTAGTTCTGTTTATTTTTATTTGTTCTTAAGGGGAAAAGCAGTAGAAGAAGGGGATGCATTAATTATGAGGCTAATGTGTCAGAAGTCGGCTTGTAATGACAGCAATCAAAATTCATCTTTTCCTTCTATATTTTCAACGTATTTTCTTTTCTTTGAACAAAACATTGTGTCTTCCTTCTGTTACTTAGTATCCTGCATTAGACAGCGCCAAGTCCAAATCCTTAAATAGCAAAAAATGTTTCCACTACCTACTTGAAAAAATACAACTCAAAATAGGTAGCAAAACTGTGCTGTCAAACTACGATGCTATCATAAAGAAGGAGACATACACACTTACATATCTAGTAATAACATTAATATGCATGTAAATATTTTGATATTTTTATTTGAAGATAATTTTAAACCCTGAAAAATAGTATAAAGAATTCAGAATTTCCTTCCACCTCCCTTCCCTAACTATCAGGCATGTGTGTTTAGATATCTTATCACTGAACACTGAAGACTGTGTCTCCTAAGAAATTCTCTTGTGCAACTACAACGTAATTATCAATGTAAGACAATAATAATGCTTCTCATAACTTATAGGGGTTTATCCCAACGTTATCAAATTGTTCATTATTCTTTAAAGTGAAAAAAAAACCCAGATGACACATGTTGTGTGCTTTTCATATGTTCAACAGAATCAACTAAAATCACACCTAAAGAATGGGAACGAACTACGGCAGCATCAGGAGCTCAGAAAACATTCTCTCAAGCTCTTCCTGGGAAATCTCCGTGACCACACACTTCAGCCAACCAAACTGACCAAACAGATGGTGAGCAATCTAAAATATAGTCACTTGTAAAACTAAGGCTAGATGGCGAAAAGGGAGAGTTTATAGTCTATGTAACCCATCAGTGAGAACACCCTACAGATCATGAAAACGTGGAAGGAGCTTGAAGGGTGGAGTTGCCATGTCTCCAGTGGATACCAAGATCCGCGGGTGCTCCAGGCCCTTCTGTAAAGGGGCGGGGTTTGCACAGAACCCACACTTGCCCCTACTTTTGCGTCAGCTGTCGCCAGGTTGTTTGCAGTGCCTGGTGCAACATAATTTCTATTTAGCTGTTATCCTGTGCCGTTTGGGAAAAACTGACAAAGAACAAAGACTGTATATATTCAGTACAGATGAGATATTTTCAAATATTTATGAGCTACAGTTGGATTGACACACCGGTGTAGAAACCAGATATGACATACCAACTGCAATAATGTTAGTTACCCCGCTGCTGCTCAGGACACAATACCCGAAGCAGCTCTTCCCTTTCCACAAATACTGACAGGCATGGCTGTGAGTCCCTAGTTAACAGATTCCCATGTGCTAGGATCTCTCACCTGGATAAGTGAGTTTACATCAAAAGGGATATTGGTGGTCACACATCCTGTTCCCCATACCCTTCCCTGCCTCCTGCTTGAGAATCAGAGAGCCTGGCTACCAAAAGCTGTCAGTAAAGATTCCCACTTCTGCCATGCGCTCTGACTCCTCTCCAGAGACACCACAATGCTGTTGTCTATTGTCTATCTATCTATGGCATTAAATAAATCTTGTGACATGAAGGAACAATCTGTCTCAGTGTCCTCTGTTGTATCTGAGACCTTTCACCAACTGTATATACAAAAATAGTAATAAATTTAACTTCTCAGTGATTGTGATTATTGGTAGGAGTAATATATTATTCTTAATAAAGCGTTGTGGAATATTCTAATTCCAATAGTCTAATTCTTTGAAAGCAGTATTCTTGTGTAGAGAAAGGAGATGCAGATGTACAATAGGGAAGGTAAAGAGAAAGCCCTGGATTCTTGAATTTCAATTAGAAACAAGAATAAATTCACAAGATATTTTATCTTTAGATAGAGGATGGATGGACGGACGAACAGACGGATGGATGGGTGAATAGATGGATGGGTGGATGGGTGAATAGGTGGGTGGATGGATGGATGAGTAGGTGGGTGAGTGGATGGACAGGTAGTGTATGGACATATGTTTTCCTAGGACTCTCCACTGAAAGTTCAGGGATGAATCCCAAAACTATAACTACCCCTAGCATATAGATAATGACCTTTAAATACCATTTCTCATTTAAGAAACTAACCCTTCTTGGAGAATAGGCAAGTTCCAAGTCTGAAGCAAAAATGAATGTGTGAAATGAGCTGGCACTTAGATTAACAGACGACAATTATCAAGTGTTTCTAGCAGCACATCAGAAAGACCCAAAAGCTACTGGTCAAAGTGGCTCAACTTCAAGATCTTCCATTGATCAATGACAGGACAATTTGGACATCTAAGAACCAGACTTACAATGAATTAAAATGCATTGAATAGAGACATGAGTTACAGTGCTTTGGTTTTCATACCAGTTGGTAAACTTTAAGGATGATGGGAAATTGATACATTATTGGGGCTGGAGAGATGGTTCTGAGGTTAAAAGCACTGGCTACTCTTGCAGAGGATCTGTGTTTGATTTCCAGCACCCACATGGCAGCTAACAACCATCTGTAGCTCTAGTTCCAAGGGGATCTGATGCCCTCTTCTGACCTCCACAGGCATTGCACAACACAGGTGCATACAAGCAAGCAATACACTCATACACATAAAATAGAAATAAGAGAACATTAAAAATAAATAAGCTGGGCATGGTGGTGCACGCCTTTAAACCCAGCACTGGGGAGGCAGAGGCAGGCAGATCTCTGTGAAAATAAATAAATAAATAAATAAATAAATAAATAAATAAAAATAAAAATAAAATAAAAGGAAGGTGCTGTGATAGTCGGCACACCTAGGAAGAGAGAACCTCTATTGGATTGGTCTGTGGGCATGTCTGTTGGGCTTCTTTTTTTGACTTGGCTTGGTTTGGTTTGATTTGGTTTTTTGAGACAAGGTCTCACTTATGTGGCTCATACTAACCTGGAACTTTCAAGTCTCCTGTCTCAGCCTCCTGAGTGTTGGGATTATAGGAAAATGCCACCAGGCTCAGCAGCATAAAGGTTTTGATCCAATGAAGCATGTATCTGTACTTCATTTCTTCTTTATGGCTGCATAACTTTCTATTATACATGTAAGTATATAATAGATATAGGTACCACACTGTACAGCCAATCATTCACCGCTGGATATTTGGGTTGTTTCTGGCTTGTAACTCTTCCGAAGGACAACGCCATGAGCATTCATGAACAACTGCTTAGGATTCAAGAACTTGCTTCCAATTCTTTTAACTATACACCTGGAAATGGATTGCCTAGGCCACATGGTAATTCTATATTTAACTTTTTAAGGAATCACCAAACTATAATTATTTGTAAATGAGTTGTTTTAGTACCTACTTAGTACGAGCACCACTTCACAGGGTGCTACGAACATGTGAGTTTGCTTCCCCGCCCTTCCGCTTATTGATTATAAGAACCATTCACTAGAAGAAAATAATTATAATTTTTTAATTTTTATTTATTATTTTTATTTTATTTTATGTGTATGAGTGAATTGCCTGCATGTACGTAAGTGCGCCTGCGCTGTGTAATGACTGCAGAGGTCAGAAGAGAGTATTGAATCCCCTGGAACCAAAGTTATGGATGATTGTTAGCTGCCGTGTGGGTGCTGGGAATCGAAGCCTGGTCCTCTGCAAGAGCAACTGGTGCTCTTTACCACGAGCCATCTCTTTAGCCCAATAATTATAATTTTTATAGGTGTTTGGTTTTATTGAAAATGAGTGCCTACTCAGTCATCATAACAGATCCCCAAATTTCAAAAAGACTCTCCACTCCAAACATTCATAATTTAAACATCCATATGTAAATAAACCTCTTTTCTCAATCAGTGCTAACAATTTCTAAGTAGGTAAAACCTGACTGTAAAGCATCAAATTAATAAGATATATTTCTAGGTCTTAAACATTTCCCACATGCAGGAACGCAAACTGGCAGAAAGCCTGCGTTTGGCATAATTACTCAGATGGACACAGACCTAAGTGAAGGCAGGTTAGAGAAACAAAAACCAAGCTGAAAGCAGAGCGATTAGCTCAGTTCGCAGAAACACGGATGGAAAGAAAACATAACAGATTTCAGAAGAATGAGGCCAGGGGAGAGCAGGAGAGCAGAACAGAGGACTGCGGGGTGAGGAGACCTGCCAGTTAGGGAAGGAGACGGGGTTAAGACGAGGAATGTGTTCCCCTGCCCTTGCCAATGTCTTTCATGGCTAATTGCACCCTGACAGCCAGTAAATTCTTCTAATAGTTTTCAATGAAGAAACTATTCTTCTACCCACCCCTGCAAATATGAGGTGGTGTGACTGGTTCAAACTAGCTTCCAGAATCACCCAAGTGGCCTTCATTATCGATGGTGGGTATGAGACAGGAGAGAAAGTAAGAAAGCTTTCTTCTGAGCCTTCTGGGCAGATATCTCCATGTATGGTATCAGACTTCTAAACCCCAAATGTCCCTGTTTCTTAAGTAAAACAAATATCTGAAGTCTCACTCCCTCTCCTCCACCCCGCACCCCCCTACACACACACACACATCCCTGAATCTAGGGCTGATCACCACAAAGCCAAGTTCTCTAACCTAGCCTTAAAGCCCAGTTTTCAGAGTCAGCGGAGTATCTGTCTCATCAAGGAAGGGTTCTGGTTCCACAACCACCAAGAAAGAGACAAAAGCAAGTGTTTCAGAGAAAAGAACTCACTCATATCAAACCTTTGGGTTTCAGATGCTGACAGCACATCAAGCTTTTACACGGTACCTTTCACTTTCAAGGTATGTAGTCAGGAAAGGAGGGGTGGGGTAGTGGGATGAGAGCGCAGTTTTATCAGGATTGTTAGGTCAAGCAAAAACTGGACAAAGCCCAAGTTCTAGGAAGTGAATGAACCATACATATGGCAAAAGAAAATACGGCATGGAGTCAGCGCCAAACCCCCAGAGGCTGCTAAGATCGGTGTCTTTGGAGTGCGGCACACACCACTTCGGATTCTTTTCCTACCATTCCTTTGCTCTGTGTCCTCTGAAAGCATCAATATTTTTGTCAGGAAAAAAAAATGACAGAAATAACACCAGCTACCAAATAGGTTTCAGTGAGCTCAGGTCTAGCCTGAATGGTAGCAACAGTAATACACCCCCTATCAATGACCCAACTTAGAGTACAATTTATGTTACGAGGCTAAATGTTTTTGAAATATCAAATAGTTTGGGGATCTTTGAAAATATTTTTAAAATAGTATTTCCTATTTTCAAGCAACTTTCGGGTTGGTTTTAGGTGGCTTTTAAAGACTTGTAGTCAATAGCAGGGTGTTATTGATGCCATGTCGGAGGGAAGCCCAGGGCCACCTCAGCTGTTCGTATGATGACATCTGGGTACAAAAAAAAATTCAAGCTCCTTCTCAAACCCAGCACCATAACTTATCTCCTTTTTAAAATATTTTTTTATTTTATATGTATGAGTGTATTGCCTGCATGTAAGTACATCCATGTCATGTCGTGCCCGTGGAGGTCAGAAGTGGGCATCAAATTCCCCTGGAACTGGAGTTACAGACATTTGCTAGCCAGCATGTAGGTACCAGGAATTGAACCTGGGTCCTCTGCAAGAGCAGTCACTGCTCTTAACCACTGAGGCATCTCTCCAGGCCCTTATCTCCTTTTTCACTATGGCCTCAGAATCCTTTGTGGAAGCACTCTCTCTAAAACTTAGACTAAGGAGACTTGTTTAAGGCTTTTTCATGGTTTTTATGGGTGATGAACATTGAGGCTTACAATTTTTCTCTCATCAGCAAACAGCTTAAATGTGAAATAATTTTTCCTTATTGACTTAGCTATCTCTGCTTAAATAAAAAATCAAACTGGGCCTACCCAGAAACACAAACACACCCTTAATGTCCAATGGGTATTAGCCGTTTACTTCAAAAACCTATAATTCCAGCCCATATCTTGACTATAATTCCCAAACCACAAATTCCACATGAGGAAATATTGTGGAAGCCTGTCCTCAGGGCATTACATGGTAATTGCCCTCTTAAACCCTCTCAGCAGCTATGATAACCCACAAGGGACTTACACAAAATTGGGCTCATCAGCATTCTGTCATGGACCCTGGAAGGGTTCGCTAGGGAGTACGCTAGACAGCCTGGAAGACTGGCCCCTCCCCAAGGATCTACAAGCAGTGAGTGGCTACTAGAGGCATGGAGACTTTTCTTCCATGGTATAGCTGCCCACAAGTTACCCTCACTCCTGTAAGAATTCCCAGTCAACTCACTGGGAACTTGAATTGGGTGAAAACATTTCTCCTGTGTGTGCTTGGTGCCCTATCTGGGGCAAGTGGATGTCCACCCACATCTCCGCAGGAAACGTTCACACAATGGCATCTCACACTCTGTGCATCCAAATATGATTCTCTGCTTTGCCTCACCAGACACCCTTTGTCCACCCCATCTCCGTATGTCTTTAAATGCAACTTCCTCCATCTATTCAGCTAGGTAGACTTGAGGGGGACCTCCTTGGTCCTACTTTCTCCATCTACCTAATACACATCAGAGATAATACATCACCAATTTCTGCCATTACCCTCTAAATAATAATCAGGTCTCTATGTCTCTCCAATTCCATGGCCACCCACCAACTACCATCCTCACTGGCCTCGTACTCCTCTCTTTGCCCGCAGTTACCAGGACGATCTTTTTAAAACTCGAAGCTCCACCTTAAATCCCACCTCGGTTTCCCATTGTCCAAGGAGACGCATGCTCCGATTCACTTCACAATGTGGCATCATCATCGGGCCTGCTTGGAGCTCCAACCACAGCCTCCCTTCAATTACAAGCAAACCCACGTCAAAGGGTCTCTGGCCCTGCCCTTCCCCTCCCAGGGGCTCTTGTTTCCCTTCATTTGGACACTTGTTTCTTGCCCTGAAAGTCTCCCCCAAGAAACCTTGGTCAGATTCACTGATTCCACACCATCTTTTTCCTTTGCTTCTCTCTTTCTGGTCAGCCTTTGTTCCCTCACTGTTGTGACTATGTGTGAGCATCTGCCTCCTCCTGGACTATAAGAATTCCCACTGTATCCTCATTACCAAGTCCATCGCCTGAGAAAGTAGATTCTAAATGAATGCAGGAAGGAAGAATGTGAAGAGTTTAAATGCAACCTCAGAGGATTTTTTTAGTATAAAAATCCCAGAGCACAGCAAAGGAAGAGTCAAGGGGCTCCTCTATGTTTCTAGAAAATTCTACAGGAAGTTTGGGTACAAAAACTTGGGTCTCCGAAAGTTCAGTGTCTTGCTACAATGGGAGGATGATTATCCCACACCTTTCACCCCCTCCAAGGCTCAGGGGCTTTTGCAGAAGAGGTTGGTGAGCCAAAGGAAAGGGTGGAGTGTTAACTAGAAGTGTCCTCTGACCACTATGCTGGCAAGCTATAGCCACACCTCCTTCCCATGCTCAACAAGGAGTCAGTGGGAGAATCAGTTACCCCTCCCACCCAGTCAGTCGACCTTAGCTGTATGTGGAGGAGGGGCTGAGGATATATAAGCCAAGAACACCATGAGGCACCTCTCTCACCATTTTGTACGGCTGTTGGGAAGTCACAGGCTCTATATTTGGGTGTGGAGTTTCCAGCGCAGCCATAAATGGGGGGGAGTTCCCACTCTTCTGTAAATAAACCCCCACCCTATGCTCTATTAGGAAGCCCAAAAAAATAAAAAATAAAAAAACAGGGCCAATGGGAACCTTCATTATTCCACCAAACTTGATTCCATGTTGGCAAATCCTTTAGTCTTTGATTTCTTAGTCCTATTTTTCCCCCTTAAACTTCATTGTATATGTAACCTGCTTCAAGTTATTTCTGGGAAAAAAAGTGTTAAAAATTGCCTGTCTTTGGAATAAAAAAAAAGAATTTGGGTCTCTTTCCCTCATATTAGTGCTGAGAATGAGGTCAACAGCAGCAATTGGGATCAGACGGAGGGGAAAGTGCCACCACAGAGCATTCTAAAGCTGTCCAGACAAAATATAAATATGCCACAGAATACCAGATAAGACCAGATAAAGACTGGCCTTCCCTGTCCTCTTGAGATTACATGGATGTTGATGTGTCCTGCATCCCTTACAAATTATATAGCCTCTCTCTCATCTCAGAAGCTGTTGGAAATGTCCAGTTAGTGAGGAAAAAGTCCCACGGCCTTGACTTAAGATATCCAAGGAGATGACTTGGAGTTTATGACATGTCACAAAGGTCATGTGATATGGAAGACAGGAAGGGATAGATCCTGCCCAGCAGCAGAGAGTTGTTCAGCTGAGAACTAATTGTAACTGGATCTGCTTCTCAGCCAACACAACAGACGTGCATCTGCCCAGGTCAACAGGAGTCTGTCTGCTAGGATCACCCGAAGTACGTATATCAGGATCAATGGGAGGATCGGTGCATGGGAGGGAAGGACTCCTCTCATGTGCCTTTTCTGCTCTGATAATTATTTACAAAGAAAAAAATACATGAAAATGAACATTTTACTCACGTGTGTCTATGTTTAAAATAAAGCCTTCAGGAGGCATCCCGACAGAACAAAAACTAACGATGGGGGCAGGGAAAGCATCCTGCAGAGAACCTGGCTTCTTCCCAGAAAGCTATCATCCCATTCCTTCAAACACCGAAGGGAAAGTTTATCTTCAAAGCCTCTACTTTAAAACAATATATGTGACAGTCTGACACAGCATCTCAAGTAGAACAGGACCAGTCTAAACTCTGGTCTCACATAAAAGAAAAAAATGGATGTGTCTGGCCATAAGACTGAGAAAATGTTCAAAAACAAAATCCCATGAAATCCACACGGCAGGCTGGCATCCAGCTTTCACTTTCTCCTGCCTCCTCTGAGTCACTGGACTTCTGAATAGCTCACCTGTGCTCCTTCCCCTCCGCCGAACCACCTCAAAGCCGGCACAAAGCCCTTTCTTCTCAGCACACTAAAATTGTGATCCTCATTCCTCTGACACTTTCTGGCCTTGGCAAAAACCTGAAAGCTTTCAGGGTGGTTAACACACGGTAGGTGTCGGCCTAAGGGTTAAGAATTCATGCTCCCAGATGATAATCATCAGTGTATTGTTCTGGAAAATTAAATACACCTGGGCCAAGTTCCTTAAGGCTATACTCTTTGGAAATGATTCAGGGTTTTTTTTTAAAAAAGAAAGAGTGTCCAAGAATGTAAACTTTATTTTTCACATATATTTTCCTAGTCTTTCTTTCTCTCTTTCCTTCTTTTCTTTCTTTCTTTCTTTCTTTCTTTCTTTCTTTCTTTCTTTCTTTCTTTCTTTCTGGCATTTCACTATATGCTTGGGTTCTTACCACATTTAAACCTCCCCTGCCCTCTTGGACCTAAAATCTCTCTTGCATTCTGCCATCTTAGGAGGGACATGAAATGACAAACTGCTCATTTAAGAGTTCTTGACTATATTATCTGTATCAAACTAATCTGTCTGTACAGATCTCCAGAGGCAAGAATGCACAGCCTGTGACTAACTCAGGAGATAGGCACATTCATTCAAAAAAGATTAATTCTCGGTGCCAAACACAATGTTCCCCTGAAGGCCTCAAGAAACTAATTAGAACTAATTCCAGGTAAGCAGGAATTTGCATCTGTTGGAAATGACAGGCTATAAGTAGACAGCACAGGCTGCACCAGTGGTGTGGACCTGTGTTTGGAAGGAAGGCCAGATGCCAAAGGCACATGGCAGGCCCTTCACGGGGAGAGACCTGCAGAGGCCGAAGCACAGAACCATGAGGGAGGGACACAGTGACGGAGGCACAGGGATTTCAGAGGCTGGACTGAACCACCACAAACGGCGGCCAAAATGAACAAAGACGTCTCTGTTAGAATAGATTATGAAAGGTCTGACACGTTGTGCAAAGGTGGGGGCGTTTATACTGTATTAAACAAAAAAAGCACAAGGTGTGCTTTCCACATTGCAAGAGGTTCAGCAAGGAGCAACAATTCTAGTTTAAGTGTAGTGTGTTTTTCCTGTGGATATGGAAGTAGAGAGAAGCGAAAATTATTCTCAGTTGAAGACAACAAATAGGAAACCTCCAGAGTAAGGCAGCCTTTGAAGAGTGCTCAGAGGACGAGCAGGACTTATACTGTGGGGAAGAATGCCCTTGGTCGAAGCACGGGTGCAGGTCAGAGAGCTTGTGTGGCGTGTTCCAGAAGACTAATAAAGGTCTTCTGAGATCAACCCAAGGCTTAACATGCATTAAGCAAAAACCAGTAGACTGAGATCACCTGGGAGGCTTTGAATGTTGTGTTAAGGGTGTTGTACTGATGGTAATGGGAAGCACATAAGACCAGGGTTTAGACATTAATTCTGCAATCATGTGGAGCATGGATTGGATGGGAGAAAGGCTAGGCAAGGAGAAGAGTACCAAGGTCTCTGCACAGCCCAGGGAGAGAAGAGCCTTGTAGCTTTCAGTGCACGTGAAGGTGGACCACACCTCCCAGGCTCCATTGCAGCTGGAACAGCCATGTGGACTGTGAGAAGTAAGTTACTCCAGTATAGACTTGCCCATCAAGGCCCACAGCTCCTCTTCCTCTCCCAACTACCACCCTCAAGCAGGTAGGGATGAACTGAGGTGACCTCAATCAGGAAGTCTGTTCCTGTGTGTCTGTCCTAAGCCAATTCCATGTTGTTTTGGTTACTGTAGTTTTGTGATATATTTCCAAGTAGGATAATACAATGCCCTCATCAGTCTGTGTACCTGACGGCACGAACAGGGCCACATTGATGAACAGCTTATGCACTGAGTACTTGCACATGAGCAAGAACTAACCCTCTCTTGATGCTGTACCATTTTATTCTGGCGGATGGATTTGTTACACCAGCAATGCCTACCTAACAACACTGGCTTGCAGCAAGCATGACATCAAGAGACAGTGTGGCTGTCGGGTAGATCACTGACAGTTCATTTGAAGTACAAAGTGAGAGTGAGTAGTCAGAGTACCAACAGTTCTAGTTAGAGGAGGGGAGGACCGTGAGACCACTCATCTGAAAGAGTGACCATGGAGGGAGGTAAGTGGGGTTCCTCTGAGAACTGTAAAAGTTGGACTGTCTCTTGGGGGACCCAATGTAGCCATCCAATAGGCAGTTAGGACTTAAACCATGGAATCCCTGGCAGAGCTGTACAGATGATTTCCAGACTATCCCAAAGGAAGCCCTCCCTCACAGTTCCCTCACACTATAAGATAATATTTCAAATGCCAAAGACAGATTTATTAACCAAGTATTTAAATTATCATTGGTAGGATTTTAAAGTAAACACTGAATTATGGGTTTTAAGTTGTCCTGAGTTTAAAAAAATCTCATTGCTACAAAAATTAAATAAAATATCTAAGGATAAATTTCACTCAAAAAAGGTGAAGTGCCTGTACAAAGTAAATTATAAAACACCAATAAAAGAAATTAGACACACAAAGGACTGGAAAGGCATCCCACCTCATGGAGTGAAAGAATCAATATTGTTAAAATGTCATATTATCATGCTGGAGAGATGACCCAGTGGTTAAGAACACTGACTGCTCTTCCAGAATACCAGGGTTTGAATCCCAGCACCCACATGGCAGCTAACAACTGTCCATAACTCCAGTTCCAGGGGATTCTACACCCTCTTCTGTCTACCTCCAATGAATGAAACCAAAACTCAAACATAGAAGAAAAGTTGGGAAATTAATTAATATGCATGCTAATCATCATTAAACTCTCAATAACCAGTTAGTCAAAGAAGAATTATAATGGGAAATTCAGAAATGTGTTGGAATTTTAAGACACAAAATAAATGGCTTGTAGGAGTTGGTGAGATGAATCAGAAGGTAAAAATACTTTCTGTGCAACCTGAACACCAGAGACATAAATCATCAGAAACCACGGAAGGAGAACTGAGCCTGAAAAATTGTCTTCTGACCTCCATGGGCACACCACCACCACTACCACCACTACCACAGCAGCAGCAGCAGCAACAATAACAACAAATAAAATTGGGGCTAGAGAGATGGCTCAGAGGTTAAGAGCACCTGCTGTTCTTGCAGAAGACCCGGGTTTATATCCCAGCACCCACATGGTGGCTAACAACTGTCCATAACTCCAGTTCCAGGGGATTCTACACCCTCTTCTGTCCTCTGCAGGCACTGCACAACATGGGTACACTTACATACATGCAGGCAATACACACATACACATAAAATAAATTTTAAAAATTTTTAAAAATATTTTACAACATCGTATTATCCAAATAATCTACAGATTCAATGTGATTCCTATCAATATTCCAAATTCACAAAATTAGAAAAAAAATCCTTAATTTTGATGACACCATGAAAAGTCCTGAACAGTCAAAGAATATTGAGAATATTGAACAAAAAGAAGCAGCAAGGCAGAGGGCACCTTACTTGCTGACCTGGAAATAGACCACAAAGCTATCATATCTAAAACTGCATGACATTGCCATAAAATGAACACAAAGACCAATGGTGCAAAACAGAGAACCTAGAAGACACCTCAGACTCCTGTAGCCAGTTGAGAGTCAGCAAAGGTGCACTCCTTTCAATAAATGAGGGTGGGAAATTAGTACAGGAGATCAAGGCCAGCCTGGTCTATATAATGAGTTCCAGACCAGCTGGGCCTACAGGGGGACCCTTTCTGAAAAAAAAATAAATGTTGGGAATGGCCTCATGCACCATCCCAGCAGTCAAGAGGCAGAGACAAACAGATCTCCATGAGGTGGACGCCAGTCTGGTCTACATAGCAAGTTCCAGGCCATCAAGGGCTACGTCTCAAAAATCAAACAAAAAACTAGAAGTTGGGTGTGGTGGTGCATGCCATTAATCTCAGTACTTGGGAGGCAGAGGCATGTGGATCTCTGTGAGTTCAAGGCCATCTTGGTCTATGAAGTGAGTTCCAGGCCAGCTGGGACTACAGGAAAACCCTGTCTCAAAAACAAAACAAAAACAGAAGAAAAGAACTATGTATCTATTTATAACAGTGTAGCTAGTTTTTAGGGAAAAAATGGGAAAGACTGCCACAAGTACAAGGCCAGCCTGAGCTACATAGGGAGTTCCAGGCCAGCCTGAGCTACATAGGGAGTTCCAGGCCAGCTTGAGACCCTGTCTCAAAAAACACACACTGGGACTGGAGAGATGGCTCAGCAGTTAAGAACACTGGCTGCTCTTGCAGAGAACCTGGGTTTGGGTCCCAGCACCCACATGACAGCTCATAACCACCAGTAACTCCAGTTCCACAGGATCCTATGCCCTCTTCTGACCTCTGTGGGCATTGTACACATGGGTGCACTTACATATATGCAGGCAAAACATTCATACACATAAAAATAAATTTTCTAATATTCATTTATTTTTATTTTATGTGTATGAATGTATTGCCTGCATATATGTAAGTGCACCCATGTTATGCACTGACTATGGAAGTCAGAAGAGTGTGTCAGATCCCCTGGAATTGGAGTTACAAGACAGTTGTTAGCCATCATGTGGGTGCTGGGAATTGAACCCAGGTCCTCTACAAGAGCAACCAGTGCTCTTGACTGCTGAACCATCTCTCCAGGCCCAAATTCAATTTTTTATAAAAGAGAAAAATGAAACAATATCACTAGCTCTCATTATATACAAAAAAAAACGGAAAATGGGTTAAATACTTAAATGTAAGACCAGAAACTATTAAAATTTCAACAATAAAATATGGGCAAAATGCTTCTGGACTTTGGAATAGACAAGGAGTTTTTTTTATTATGACCCTGAAAACATGGAATCAAGAAAAGACAGACATGAAATTACATCATACTAAAGGCTTCTTCACAGGAAAGGGAACCCAAAAAAAGGAAAAACATGTTACTGAATGGGATCAGGTATTTGCAAATTATCTGACAAGGGGCTAATTTCTAAAATACATAAGGACTTCAATAGCAAAGAAATAATTTGTAAAAATGGGCATTAGGCATTTCTCAAAAGATGACATAAAAATAGTCAACAGACACACAGGGAAGGTCAACACCAGCGATAATTGACAGAGAAGACCATGTGAAAACCACAGCGAGGGGTCATCTCACTCCAGTCAGGACGGCCATTACCCAAACAGCAAAAGTAGTCAGTGCTGGCAAGGATGCGGAGACGGGGAGGTGTTGTGGAGAGGGGCGTCTCACGTAGATGTTGCAAATGTAAATTTGCACAAACATTATGGAAAACAGTATGGAGCTTCCGCAGAAAGTTCCACAGTAGAACTACCATATGGTCAAGCAAAACTCACTGAGCACAGAACTGAGGAAAATGGAATCAGCATGTTGAAGAGGTGTCGGTGATCTCGTGTGTATTGTAGCGCTCATCACAATCTTCAAGTAATAGAAACAGCTGAGTGTTTGTCAGCCAATGACTGGAAGAAGAAACTGGTACATGTAGAAAACTGAATATTATTCAGTGATGACAAATGATTGAATCTTGTCATTGTGGCAAGTCAGGTGGAACTAGAAGACCTTATGTTGAAGAAAAGAGTCCAGGTACAGAAAGACAGATGCCACGTCATCTCATGAATATATGGAGTCCAGAAAAGTTGGTTTCCTGGAAAATGAGTAGAGTTCTAGTGACCAGAAGCCAAGGAGAAGAGAGAGGGGTGAGGGAAGGTCTGGAAAAGCATACTGAGGTGGACAAATTAAGTTCTGGTGTTCTCCTGTACAGTAGGGTGGGTATGGGTAAGATTCTTAAGAAATGATTAATGTTCCGGGAGATATGCTCGTGTGTTTCGATTTGAACATTACATAGTTTTTATAAATACATATGAAAACATAACTTGGTACCCCTTAAATATGTATAATTTAAGTGTCTATAAAGTAGGAAACTTCCTCCCTCCAGGAGGGTCATTTTCCTCCTGTGCGAAATGGTTACTTCAGTCCTTACAGGATGGTCATGAGGTGCAAAATGGACAGTATAGTCATGGACAGCAGCTTTCCCACGCATTCAGCACCTCGGAATGTAACCACCACAAACCATCTTTCATCGTGACGAGAGCTGACTCTCACCGAACTGCTCTAACATACTGATGAACCACCCAGCTAATTGTGGTAACAAACCCTAGGTAGGAACTATATCTATGAGAAAATTAAAGAACAGAGAGGTTGGGCAGGTTACTCAAAGACCCAGAACTAATGGCAAAGCTTCACTAAAGCCACGGGAAGCTGTGTCCTAACATGACACAGTCGTCCTGGAAGCACAGTGTCCCTCTCCCTCCTCCACCCCAGTCTAGGAAGCACTCCCACCACTGGCAGCACTTGGTCATCATTCAGGAGCTTTCGTCAGGACAGTTGATGGTTCTTGGCCGTGCTCAGTAGTTGCAAGAATGTCCACTCATTTTTGACAAGCAGTTTCACAATAATCAGGGAAGCAAAGCATTCCAGAGAAGCCTACGCTAATCAGGAAAACTAACAGTCTCAGGGCTCTGTGACACTATTTAATTCTCAAAGCGTATCCACACTGCATGTCACTTCCACACAAGGAGTCTGGGTACAGTCCATTCACAGGTTCGGGGCAGGGGGATCTGGAATATCCTAACAGAGCCCAAGACCATCATCCTCTGGAAAGAGGTTGCCTGTACACCTGTTACTATTCCTCTACCTGGACATCATGAGCCAGAGGACACAGATGATGGGGAGAGGCAAAGATGAGCCATTGGTCGTGTGACTGTGTGGCCCACACCCCTAAAAAAGGGCTCTGTTGTGGGAGCAGACCTCTCAGGAGGAATCAGGCTCTGTCCTATGACCTCTTCCATTATAGGGAACGAGGTCAAAGGGAAGCATAAGCTCTGCTGTAGCTCCCTGAATGCTAAAATACCAAAAGGTTAGCACAGCAAATCAGGAGACCAATGTCTGGAAAGGCTCCAGGGGCTTCACAGAGAGCAAAGTCTCAACCAGGAGACCCGGGAGTTCTGCGTTCAACACAACCAAACAGGGGCTGGGAATTCAGAGAGCCGGGGAGAAGTAGACCTCAGTGGAAAGCTGGGAGGGCACTTAAGGGGGCTTCCAGGATTCCAGAGTGTGGTCTTTGGGCTAAGAGAGAAGGAGCCACCTGGATTTGAACCTTAGCTCTGTTCCTTCATCTGGGGTACCTAGACAGAATAGGTAACCTCTCTGTGCTCCAGTTTCCTCCACTGTAAAATAGGATAAATGTTGGTGCTGACCTCACACTGTTAGGATTAATGTGGTTCATCCCAATTAAATATCTTAAACATATTGTTTACTAAGTGTTGGTCATGTTTTTTATTTGTGTGGGTGTGTGTGCATGTGAGTGTGTGGGTGTGGGTATACACACATTTGTGAAGGCTGGCAATCAACATCCATATTAATTTTTTTACATGTATGAGTTTTATGCGCAAGAGCCACCTTAATTTTTGAAGCAGTGTCTCAGACCAGGAGTGGTGGTCTCAATCCCAGCACTCAAGAGGCAGAGGCAGTTAAATGTCTATGAGTTCAAGGCCAGCCTGGTCTACAGAGTAAGTTCTAGGCCAGCTGGGGCTACAGGGAGACCCTGCCTCAAAAAAGACCAGGGTCTCTCACTAAGTCCTAGGGATGACCAATTACACTAGGCTGTCAAGCCAGCAAGCCCCAGGGCTCTGCCTCTCTCCACCTCTCCAGCGCTGGGATTACAAGCACACACCACCATACCCAATGCTTTGACATGTATTCTGGGGTCCCTTTTATCAACCAAGGCATCTCCCCAGACCGCTATCCTTATTGCGAACTCCAACTCCTTTCAGTGCCTGAAATCATACAATTAGATGTAACTGGCACAGGTGACAACACACAAGACACCCTTCCACAGCATAGGCCAGCCCAGGACACCCAGTGTCCTTCCCATGGGCCATTGTTGTTCTTTCTCCCCCATCCCCCTAAAAGAGGAAACATCAGACTAAAGAAAGCAGAAAGGCAGATTTTTTAATGGATATCCTTACAGTGGTCTCTAAATATAATTAATCACTAATCATACTGATTGACTCCATTAATACAAGTGCAGATATGTGCCTCTTCTGTGCATCCATCTTACTAGAGGATTCAAATTCAAACGTGTTTCTGCCCTTGGCAAAGTGCTAGAGCAGAATGGAGCACGGGGCAGGGACCCTCCTCCCTCCTCCCTTCCCTCCCAGGCTCCCTGGTGATGGGTTGTTTTTTTGTTTCTGGGGGGGTTGTTGGTCAGAAGAGTTTGCCTTGACCTTCCCTGCATCTCCATTCACTCCCTGCAAACTGACACACAGAGCACCTTTGTAAGGCAGGACCCGGGACACGGGCAGAGCACAGAGAAGTCTTGTCGAGCCAAGCAAGTTGATTCATGTGCAAAAATCCCCTGATAGATTGCTGATGGATTGAATGGAAAAACTCAGCTGCTCCTGGTTGAAAATTCCACCCCACCACTTCCCTGCATTCTTGTGCTTTCCAGAAGCACATGGAGTTCCACGCTGCACAGCAGTCCATGTGTGCTGGCATGCTCGGTGGTTCCTGAATGGAGTGTGGCTTCAGGATGTTTGTGCCACTCTAAGGCCAATGGTTTTCTGCATATTTGCTATGTAAACATATTCCTGTCCACTGATAGACCCACAAAGTTTTTGTTAATTTTTTTTTTTATTTTTACTACATGTGTATGAATGTTTTGCCTGCATGTTTGTAAGTGTACCTGTGTCATGCAATGCCGACAAAGACCAGAGAGGACGTTGGCTCCCCCAGACCTGGATTTACAGGTGGTTGTTAGCTGCCATGTGGGTACCAGAAGCAAACCCAGGTCCTCTACAAAAGCACCCAGTGCTCTTAACTAGTGAGCCATCTCCCCAGGCCCCTGCCTTCAAGGTTTAACAAGTTTCACATGGTGGTGCTATTGAACTTTGAACTTTACAATACCAGATACTTGAGTCTGGCAATAGCAAGTTCTTTGCTAGAAAAAAACACACCAGATTTTGGAGATGTAGCTCAGCAGACAGGGACCTGAGGAAGAGGCATCCAGATCGACATGAAAGAAGTCAGTTAACAGAAAAGTCTGGAAACCCTTCCCACCTGGACTATATAAACAGAGGATGCTGAGAAAAATTCATGCTGTACAAATGTGGGAGAGAGGGCGTTGCTCATAAATGACCGCAAAGGCTCGGTTGTGCGCCCTGAAGCCCAGGGTTTTTGAGCGTACGCAAGCCTTTCCTCGGCTCACTAACCCACCCCCACTCTCAAGAGTGCCTTTCTCTTTCCTAATAAACTGTTTCTGTTATTGAATGTCTCTGTAAAATTCATGGATCATTGACACAAGAACCTGGAGACTTCAGCAGGTGACCTCTAAACTCAGACTTGTGCCTATGACAGTAGAGCTCTTGCCTCACATTCACAAGGCCCTGAATCCAACCCCGAGCACCACCAAAACAAACAAACAAACAAACAAAAACAGTTAAAAGTCAGGAAACTCATTAATAACATCTCACAGAGATCATATGTTAAAATGATAATATGACTATATTAGGTTAAATGAAGTAGAATACTAAAATTTCATTTGTTTCTTTTTACTTTTTCCATGTGATCCTTAGAAAAAAATCTAACTTGTGCACATGAGTCACATTCGATTTTCATGGCCCAGTGCTGACCCAGCACACTGATGGTGGCTCAGGAATCTGCTTGGTCAACAGGCATGTGATTGACATCCTTGTTGTTTGGAGACCCTTAAAGTTGCAGACAGAGACCTGAACCATGAACCTGAACTCTTAGATTCTAAATTTTACTCATGTCTTCCCCGTTGTCTGGTCCCCAGTCTCCTCATTTATACAAATCTCTTGGATTAGACCTGGAAAGCCACTTGATTTAAAGCTTCCAGTAACTACTGATGGTGTGTCTACTGCAAGTGTCCAGGCCAGGAGAGATTTCCAAGAACCCATGAACTCAGGTGGACTCAAAGAAGCATTCCTGGTCTTCCACCACAGTACTCCAGAAGATTCTGGAAAAACAGGTCACCTGGAGGCCTCCCAAGGAAGTGCTCCTAAAGATGAGTAAACCATGTTGAACCTTATCTGTAATAGTGGCTGCCTGCAAAGCCCACCTCCTCTGTAAGGGTTAGGACAGACTCACAGACTGCCCTGGATGGGGCCAAGTCTTCATAGACCAGGCAGCAGCAGGACCCAACCCACCAACCTGTTCTGCCTGAGATGTCCTTTGCAGACAGTAGGAACCAACTCTCCAATTTCTTCTTTTGTATCCTTGTTTGATTATTTGACTTCATGGGATTATCAATTTCACCTGTCCAAAAGAAGACTGTCACAAAAATTTCTTTTAATCTGAGCATAATGATACATTCCTGTGACCCCAGCACTCAGGAGGCTGAGGTAAAATGAGAGCTGTCAGTTGGAGGCCTGCATGGTCTACAGAGTAAATACTAGACAGGTCAGAGCCACACAGCAAGGCACTACCTGAGGAGGGGAGGGTGGAGGGAGGAGGACAGGGAAGAAAGGAGAGGAGCTGGAAGGATTGCTCAGTGGGTAGAGGGCTTGCTATGCAAGCATGAAGACCTGAGTTCAGATCCCCAGAAGCCACAGAAAAGCCAGACATAGCTAACAGTGGGTATCTGTCATCCCAGCACCCGTGTAACAAGATGGGAGGTGGACACCGGGAATTCCTAGAAGCTTGTGGGCCAGCTAGCCTGGTGTGCACAGCAGGGCCAAGAGACCCTGACTTAAACAATGTGGAAGGCCAAGAAGGACACCTAAGGCTGTCCGCTGATCTCCACATGCGTGCTATGACACAGCACCCCTACACTCTTTACATACAATGGGGGGTGCTTTAAAGTTTTTCAATATATATTTTTACTGAATTTTTGTGCCTTTCATACATCTTAATCATATTTCGACCCTATGAACAAAAGTTCCCAGAAAAATTGTATTTCAAAACTGAACATTCCTCAAAGGCTGATCAACTGATTAGAACTTCAGTGATCGTATAGAGTTTGGAATGCTGCAGGTCTGGAGTCTAATTACCATTTATCTTGGGCTATCTTTAGCCCCCTAAATAGCCACTCCTTGCCCACTTCTGTTTCTGACTTAACATATAAAACTCTTTTGGAATGTATAACAGACCACCAGCTTCCACCAACCAGAAGGCTAAGTGCCATCAGATAGCATCTGTGGCCTATAGCTGAGATTCCTCTTCCTGTATCTGCCCAGGAAATGTTTCTACCAATGTATTTGAAAAGTGTCTTGATTTATGACTTCTTTGTTCTGTTACTATAAAAACTTCTTAAAACTGCTACCACACTGGAACATGAAATTTGGGGTAACCTGAATCCGTGTTCCCGGGCCCTGGTCACTCAAGTTTGGCTCCAAAATAAACTATCTCTTGTGCCCTGTGGTGAGAGTTATGCTTTTGCGTCGACAGCCTCTCCTCTATCTGTACCCCACCCCTCTGCACTAGATTTTATGCATTCTGTCATACATGTTAAGACCTATTGGGTTAAATTCATGTCCCCAGCTGTCCCCTGGTGAGTTCATCCATTGGAGCCTGTTCAAGCTGTCTAGTGTCATTCCCTTAAAGAAAACCAACTCTCCCTCACCCAGCAGTGACCAGCCACCAGTTCCTCAGCTAAGGTTACAGCAATGGTAACAGCACAAGACCATGGGAACACGAACCAGACAAAAACCCAGCTTTCAATTTTTTTTTTTTTTTTTTTTGGTCTTTGAGACAAGGTCTCCCTGTAGCCCCAGCTGTCCTGGAACTCACTATGTAGACCAGGCTGTCCTTGAACTCAGAGATCCGCCTGACTCTGCCTCCTGAGTGCTGGGATCAAAGGCATGCGCCACCACACCTGGCCTTACTTTCAATTTTTATTTGAAATTTATCTTTTATATATATATATATTATGTATTTTTTTGTAAAAACAATTAATGCAATAGTTTTAGAAAACACTATCATGCCCTTCCTTAAACAAGTGAAGGGGGCTAGAGACATGGCTCAGTGGTTCAGAGCACTGACTGCTCTTGCCGAGGACCCAGGCATGGTTCCCAGCACCCACATGGCAGCTAACAACCACCTGAAACTCCAGTGCCATATATATATATTATGTATTTTTTTGTAAAAACAATTAATGCAATAGTTTTAGAAAACACTATCATGCCCTTCCTTAAACAAGTGAAGGGGGCTAGAGACATGGCTCAGTGGTTCAGAGCACTGACTGCTCTTGCCGAGGACCCAGGCATGGTTCCCAGCACCCACATGGCAGCTAACAACCACCTGAAACTCCAGTGCCAAGGGATCCAGTGCCTTCTTCCGGCATTGCAAGCACATGGTGCATTTACATACATGTAGACAAAATGTTCATAAAATAAATAATAAATTGAAGGAAGCAGTTGAATCCACCACAGCTAAACATTGTATGGACCTAAAGGGAAGTTCTGAAACATCTCTCATTCCTCACTACCAAGAGAACAGCAGCAGGTGTGAGTTACAGTGGAGGCAGACTCCTGCCTCATTTCAAATACTCATTTGCCTTAATCAGTTTAAGAATAGCCACATGCCCCACTACTTGATTGACACAGCAGAGAACGGAGGTTAGAAAAGCCAGCAACAAGCCAGGCAGTCACCACCCAGACATCAATGTGAGAACAGTGTATGGCCTAGGGTATTTGGTGCTCATGAAATGGGCTTTTTCTCACATTAAACAATAGTGATTTGTTGCAAAGTTTGTGGCGTGAGATGATGATGCTTGGCAGAGGCTTCTGGTATAGTTCAGCATTGGTTATCATCATCTACAGACTTGCCTTAACCATCAGCCTCTGACCAAGCCCATTAGCCAGGCTCTTCCCCCAGGACGTTATGTCAGTCAGACAATAGTGGCCAGTGGGCTGAAGGAAGAAGGCAAACATTCTCAATGGAACTCAGTACCAAATGATGAGCTAAGGCTGTGAGTAAACAGAGCCAGTCCTGGGAAACTGTGGTCCTGGGCTTCCCAGTGGAACAGGGTGTTCTTCCTGGGGCCCCAGTGATCTGATCAGCAGTTCCTCCCTCATGTGATCTTATATAACTGTGAAGTAAACAGTGGTCACCTTGAGTTGAACCACTGTAGGTTGTAGCCCTAAAAATACAGTGCTATGATTTCCTTGTATACTAAGTCACCATGGAGGTAGTTTTTTATTTCTGTTCAACAGAGCCGAGGGCACCTAGCAGATATGATAGCAATTGCTTAATAAGTAGCGCTCATAAGGCCATGTAGGGATATGTAACATGCAAAATCTCCCAGTTTGCCCGGTGTAAATATTCCCATTATAGTCAATTTCAAGCTATCGGTGTGTCTCTGAATACAGAACTGGCTATTGCTACACACACACAAAATAAAATAAAAAAATCACTGTCGCCAGGCGTGGTGGCGCATGCCTTTAATCCCAGCACTGGGAGGCAGAGGCAGGCGAAGCTCTGTGAGTTCAAGGCCAGCCTGGTCTACATAGTGAGTTCTAGGACAGCTGGAGCTACAGGGAGATCCTGTCTCAAAAAGATCAAAAAAAAAAAAAAATCACTGTCATGAACCAGTACAAACCCAGTAGGAGATACCTCAGAGGCTGCTGTGGGCCAAGAGGAAGACACAGTCAGGACTCAGCATCAGCACTATAGCCTAAAATAAGCATGGTCTATCCAAGAGTGACAGATTCCACTGCTGCAGACAATGACCCCCGGGAACAGATCTTTTTTTTCAACCTACATTTCCAGCAAGGTCTATACGGAACTCAAGAATGCCAGGTAAGTGTCCATAACAGTCTAACAACTTCAGGGGTCACCCCAAGGGTCTCCTCATGAGGTCACGTTCCTCACTCCTGGCCTCTACTTCCAACCCACTAAAGGACAGGCAGGTTTCAATCACCCAGACACAAATTTCCAAAGAATATCTTTTACATTCATCAGGCAGCCAAATTCTTGAGTGAAAAATTCCAGACTCGTACAGGCTCCGAGTCCTTGATGTAGCTCTTCAATATGACACAGAAGTCGGCTTTTCCAATAGCCGTTCCTTTGACTGAGCCTGGTACCTGGAGCTCCGTTTTTTAATTATAGTGCTGGGCCTTCACAGACAAGATAAACTAATAGTATCAGGATTTACAAAACTTTTGTTTTTATGACAAGATGATAGGTTCATCCCATGGTTTAAATGTCTCTAATACACTAAATTGTCAACTAAGCATATCGAGCAGTAGTAGTGAAAGATTCCCAACTAGGGGTGAACTCTTCCTCACCCCCACTCGTACCAGGACATCTGGCAGTTTGGGGACCGAGTTTCAGTGGGCACCACTGGAAAGGAACGCTACTGGTGTCCAGTGTATAGAGGCCAGTACTGAGTTAAGGCCCATATCATAGACCCCCAAGATGGTCCCCTAAGATGCGTAACTACTCAGTCCAAATATCACTCATTGAGAAATTTGACATTAGTGAAATGGAAAGCTCAGAACATACTTGGATAGATTTGGCCATTGTCCCATCACTAGATTAAAGCACTTTCCACCAGGAGAGTCTCAAGATAGTGATATATTTTATATATTTGACTCCTGAAGAAGAGCCTCCATACAGCTAAATGACTTTCAAGAATAACTATGTAATAAACAATAGCCATGATATTCTTCAACAAGAAATATCTAAAGAATTTCCTTTTTTTTTCAGTCTTTTTTGAGCCAGGGTCTCCCTGTAGCCCGAAGGACCTGGAAATTGCTATGTAGATCAGGTTGGCCTCAATCTCACAGAGATTCACAAGCCTCTGCCTCCCCAGTGCTGGATTGAAAGTGTGCACTGCCATAGTTGGCTTTTTTAGACTTTTTATTAAGATTAAGGATTATTTCAGAGATGAACTACAAATTTGCATTTACCAAACAAAAACGTGTTAGCTGGTAGATCTCAGTGTTCCATTTTCAAATTCATAGTAAAATTTAAACTCAAAATTATGAATGTTTACAGAGTGACAGTCCTAGAGAAACTTGTGTTGCATGTCCTCCTTGCAGTCACTGTGCCAGCATTACTTTATGTATATTATTCATTTTATTTTATGTGCATGAGTACACTGCCTGCGTGTATGTGAATGCACCAGTGTTGTGCAATACCCTTGGAGGTCAGAACAGGGTGTCAGAACCCTTGGAACTGGAGTTACAGATGGTTAGCTGCCGTGTGGGTGCTGGGAATCAAACCTGGGTCTTCTGCAAGAGTAGCCAGTTCTCTTAACTGCTGAGCCATCTCTCTAACCCCCAGAGGACTCCCTGTAAGAATTGGTTCTCTTTCCACCCTGTGGGTCTTTGGGATTTAACTCAGGATGTCAGGTTTGGCAGCAAGTACCTTTACCCTCTAAGCTATCTCACTGAACCAGTAAATTCTTATTAATTGAGCCTCATGCAAATCCTCAGGACATGCATAGAATGCAGTCAGGTTCATTGCCCAAATGTAGTAAGAGTGGCTTCTTGTCCATTCTCAATTGAGTCCTTATTCCCCATGAAACCTCTCATGCCAGACCTCCACTATCCACATTCTCAACTGAATCCTTATTTCCCCCATGAAACCTCCCATGCCAGACCTCCACTATCCACATTCTTCTCAGCCTTCTAGTATTCTAAACTCCAACCAAAACAGCCTATTAAGTTCTACTTACAGTATTTGAGGGTTTTTCTAGCCCAAAGTTCTTTCAAATTTCTCCTGAAAACCAGTTCCAATGACCTAAGAACCACATGGTTAGGCTCCTCACAGCAGCAGTCCCACTCCTAGTACCAATTTCCTTAGCTACCTTTCATTTTTTTATTGTATATTATTGTATTAGTCACTTTTCTGTTGCTGTGATACAAACACT
Organism: Nannospalax galili; assembly: GCF_000622305.1. Lineage (NCBI taxonomy): Eukaryota > Metazoa > Chordata > Mammalia > Rodentia > Spalacidae > Nannospalax > Nannospalax galili. The sequence continues at coordinate 739,079 of NW_008340872.1, read as the reverse complement.
GACCCAAGTAATTTATAGAAGGAAGAGTTTATTTGAGCTTATGGTTCCAGAGGAATTACAGTCCATCATGGCAGGGAGGCATGGTGGCTGGAGGTGGCTGGAGCAGGAGCAGCAGAAGTTAAGCTCTCATATCATCACACAGGCACAGGAAGCAAGAGAGCAACTGGAGATCCAGCAAGGCTTAAGAACTCTTTAAGCCCACCCCCAGTTATTTGCTTCCTCCAGTATGGCCACACCTTCTAAAACCTCCCAAAACAGTGCCATCATCTGGGGACAAAATGTCCAAATACTTGGAGCCTATGGGAGACATTTTCATCCAAACCATCACATTCCACCCCCTGGCCTCCATAGGCTCATGACTATATAAAATGCAAAATGCAGTTAGTCCAACTTTAAAAGTCCCCATAGTCATTATGAATCTCAATACTATTCAAAAGCCCACAGTCCAAAGTAGACTCACATAAATATCTTAAGTGTAAGCCTCTATAAAATCAAAAGACAAATCACATACTCCCAACACACAGTGGAACCAAATACACATTACCATTCCAAAAGGGAGGAATGGAGGCATAGAAAGGAAATACCGGACCAAAACAAGACCAAAAACCAGCAGGACAAACACCAAATCCAGGCGCTCCACATCCAATTTCTGGGACTTTACTTCCAAAGGGCTTAGATGGCTCAGCCTCTTCAGCTTTGCTGCGTGCAACACATATCTCTCTCTTGTGCTGGTACCACTCCCTGTATGCAGGTCTTCTTGACAGATGCCTCATAGCTCTGGCATCACAAACATCTTCTTGGCGTCTCCACTGCCCACCAGGCTTCACCTTCACAGCACCACACAATGGCCTATCAGGGCTTTCTCTATGCAGGGAAACCCCTGCTGCATGCTGCCTGGCCTCCGAGACTCTCTGAACCCGCAGAGGAGTAACTGATGACCCCTTCACTCTTACATTTTTCATGCCTCTAAAGCCAGCACCAGGTGAGCGACACTGCCAAGTTTGACTGCAAGTTGGGATGGACCCCAGCCTGCTTTATCCATTTTAGAAGCTTTTCTCATCAGTGGTCCCTGCAGTATTTTCCTTTTACAAGTTAGAGGCTTAACTGGGTGTGGTCTTGCCCTGGAGGCACTCTCTCCATTGTTTAAGTCCGAATCTCTAGACCCCTCCTCAATCCATTTAATCTCCTTAATCACTTTAATCTCATTATCAATGGGATCCTCTCCATCACATGCCAGGCCTCCAACATTAATCTCCCTAGTGCTCTTTTTCAATCCATCCTGTACATTCTGTATTTCTTTCTGCCCCCTTTTCACTGTAAATCTGTATAATATTCACCATTAACAGCCACGCCATCATTTCTACATTAGGCTGTCTTGAAATTTCTTCTGCCAGAGAAATTAGTCCATTGCTTTTCAACTTAGCCTCAGGCAAGCTTTTAGGTGGAGGGCAGACTCCAGCAAGACTGCCAAAATATCCCAAGTGCTGCTGCTTAAGTCCTTATTTCCCTCTGGAATTACATTGTTCTCAGCACTACTTGCTTCCAGGCGTTTATTTGAATGGCCTGTTAAGCTCTGCTTACAGCAAGCAACTGCTTTTCCAGCCCAAACTTCCAAAGTCTTCCACATTTCTTCTAAACCCTACATGGTCAGGTTCTTCACAGCCAATACACCCCACTCTTGGTACCAATTACTGTATTAGTCACTTTTCCATTGCTGTGATAGAAACACTGACCCAAGCAATTTATACAAGGAAGAGCTTATTTCAGCTTATGGTTCCAGGGGAATTACAGTCTGTCATGGCAGGAAGGCATGGTGGCTGGAGGTGGCTGGAGCAGGAGCAGCAGAAGCTAAGCTCTGACATCATCACACAGGCACAGGAAGCAAGAGAGTGACTGAAGATCCAGCAAGGCTTAAGAACTCTCTAAGCCCACCCCAAGTGACGTCCTCCAGGACAGCCACACCTTCTAAAACCTCCCCAAAACAGCGCCATCATCTGGGGACAAAATGTCCAAATATTTAGAGCCTATGGGGAACATTTTCATTCAAACCATCACAAATACCTTGACAAAATAAGCTTAAGGAAGGAAGGGTTTATTTTGACTCACAGTTCAAGGGGACAGTCTGTCATAGCAGGGAACTCATAGCATAAAGAACTTGAGGGATATGGTCACATAGTGTCTGTAGTCAGAAAGCAGCGAGGAATGCTCATGCTCAGCCTGATTTCTCCTTTTTATTCAGTCTAGGACCCTAGCCCATGGAATGGGACCATCCACAGTTAAGTTGGGTCCTCCCATCTCAATGAACCTAATATAGATTATTATTCACAGGCATGCCCAGAGGTTTGTCTCCTAGGTGATTCTAAATGTTATCAAGGTGACAATCCTGAATATAAACCATCACAGAAACTGTCTCTCCCCACAAAAAAAACATGAAGTAAAATGAGAAAATGACTGTGACAAAGCAGACCATCCAAATTCCTTCTTACACTACTGTGAAACCAATAAAAGTATCTATTATAGAAAATTTATCTAGGGTAAATACATTGTAATTTGGAGTGGGGATCAAGACAGAGTCTCCCTGTAGCCCCAGTTGGCCTAGAACTTGCTGTGTAATGAGGCCTCAATTTCACAGAGTTCTACTTTCCTCTGCCTCCTTAGTACTGGAATCAAAGGCATCCAATACCACACTTTGCATGCATTGTAATTTTACACCTTGGTTGTATTTTAATATTAGAACTAGCTTGGTATATTTTCATTTTTCTCTTTTTTCATATTTCCACGTTCATCATGCAGTTTCAACAGTAGAATTTTATGGAAGGTAACTTTAACATTGTACAATTAATATAAAAAGAAAAATAACATAATGGGAAAGTTCTGGTCTAGGAATGAGAATTCCTAGGAATGTGTATCAGCTCTGTTGCTAATAAGCAAGATAAAGTCTTTCCATTTCTCAACCTTATCATCTGCTAAAGGGAAAAAATAAATCTTAATGCCTTTACAAGAGAGTCATGTGGGTCAACGTGATGCTGAAAACATGAACCATGTTATTTATGATTCTTATTTATACTTATTCTGTTATTGTGATTTAGGAAAACATCTATATAACTGATTAAGAGACATCAAATAACCAAGTAAATTTCCAAAATATATAAGGTACTCTTTCTCAACTACAAACAACTCAAAAAACAGGTAAAGAACATTATTAAATAGGTATTTAAGAATGATAAATAGATGAAAAGATGTCCAACACCATTAATTTCCTAGGAAATGGGAATCAAAACTATAATGAAACCAGGTGTGGTGGTAAACACCTTTAATCCAAGCATTTGGAAGGCAAAAGTAGGCAGATCTCTGTGAGCTTGAGGCCAACTTGGTCTATATAGAGAGTTCTAGGCCAGCTGGGGCCATAGGGAGACTGTTCTTGGAAAAGGAAAAAAAAAACTAAAGTGAGGTATCACCTCATGCCTATTAAGGACACTATTTTTAAACATACAAATAATGAGAAATATTAGTAAGGTTGTGGGGAAAGTAGACCTTTGTACACTGTTGGCAACTATGTAAAAGGATGTGGGATGTAAGTAAGCAGTATGTAGAGTCCTCAAAAACTGAGAATAAAGTGAAGGGATCACTGCAAATCCATGTTCATTACAGCACCATTAGCAATAATTAAAATAATAAAACAACCCAACTGTCTAAGGACAGATAAGCAAGTTGTGGGAAATGCCTGCAGTGAGTGTTATTCTGCCTTTATTTGTGAGAACATGGATAAAATTCAGGGCATTACACTAAGTCAAACAACCTAATCACAAAAGACTGAGTGATTCATGAACATGAGAAGTGCATTGTACTCATCAAAAGAGGATAGAAGAGTGGTTTCCAGGGACTGGAGATGGGAAGAATGGGGAGCTTTGGTTCAGTGGTATGGGGGGCGCTATGCTAAATGAGTAAGTTATAAAGCTCTGTGACATGGTGTTCCTCTAATTGATGGCACAATGTTTCATATTTCAACTTTGGTTGAAAGGTTGGTCTACCTCAGGCCTCTTGGGGTAAGTCTATAGCGCAGCCCTCTGCGCCTTGACTCCCCAAGCCACATTAACACTTCCATCTCCCCCGCTGTTTGCTACTCCCAGTTTGGGACCTGCGCCATTCCTAGTCTTGGGGCCCCAGACACCTGGGGAACCAATACTGCTTCCTGATCCTTCTCACCCAGACCAACTTAGTGCCTTTCTTGGGCCCCAGGAGCACCGCTTCTGGACCAGGCCCCGCCCTCACCTCTCTCTGCTCCCCTGGACCTGCACCACCGGCTAACTCTCCTAGCCTGCACTCCTATCTTCAGGCCTCTTGGGGTAAGTCTATAGGGCAGCCCTCTGCGCCTTGACTCCCCAAGCCACATTCTCCCTT
>NW_008340872.1:727063-730265 GCF_000622305.1 Nannospalax galili | reverse complement strand
CCCCAATTCTATCCAAAGGAATACTGACAATGGATTGCTGTAGATGAGGAACAGCTGATCCTCCTGGAACAGGGACCTCTGGCTGACTAGATTTATCAGAAGGACAGATGGGGGCAATAGATGGGGGTCCTGACAACACAGTGGACATTGGCAGGGATGACAGAGTATGGAGGCTCTAGAGGGAGAAGAAGGCTGTTTATCTGACGAGTTTATATTCATACTCAGATGCCACGGAACTCAGAAAGTAAGTGACTGTGACCAGTAATAGTCATATATATAGAGATTAGAAATGCATGTGAAAACGTCTCAATGTCAGTTGCCTTAAAATGAATTTTTCTGTATGAAACTGTATTTTAACAACGAAGTGGAGATCTTTTCTAAACATTAAAACCTCATTTAATTTTATGTCTTGTAGAGTTTATAATCAGTAAAAGATTGTACAAGCGTAATAATTCCTCTGTAAACCTAAAAATGTACAGCCAATTTTGAAAGAGATGTACCCTAGCTCAGAAAAATGTTATTGAATAGGTTAATGCTGTTGTAATGAAATGCTTCTTCTAATTAAAAAATAAATAAATAAATAAAAATGTTCAACAACAACAAAAAAACAGAAATAAATTAAAAAAATGTTTAAAAAGAAAAAAAATAATAAATTAATGAATAAAGAAGAAAGTACAAAAAAAGAAGGTTGGTCTAGGGGCTGGAGAGATGTTTCAGCAGTTAAGAGCACTGGTTGTTCTTGCTGAGTTTGAATCCCAACACCCACATGGTGGCTAACAACCATCTGTAACTCCAGTTCCAGGGAATCCAACGCCCTCTTCGGTACTGTGTGGGCAATGCACAACATGGGCACACTTACATACATGTAGGCATAACCCATAAAAATAAACTTTTTTAAAAGGTTGTTCTAAAAAACACAAGAACAGGCAATCAGAGACCCAAGGAAGCTTTCAGATATAGCAAATATGCCAATTATCTTGATTATGGTTCAATCTGAATCTTTCAAATTCATCAAGTTATGTAAGTCAAATGGATATGGTTCCTTGTGTATTGATTATACTTAATGAAGGTTTAAGTAGGAAACATTTTAGAGTTTCAGAGTTGTTTTCACTGTAAAAACCAAACAAACAAAGAAAAAAATAATTTCAAGAGCACTTGAGGTTCTTGTTGTTTTGTGTAATAAATTAGAGCCAGATCAATATTTTTTTTAAAGTTAAATGCTTTCTTGAAGAGGATTCCTCCACACATCATTCCTCTAGCCACACACTATGTCTGGCACATTTAGCTTTGCCAATTTATCATGGCTCCCTCATACTATAGCCTGCCACAGTAAACTATAACATAGTACCAAATAGGAAAAAAACCCTCCAGTATCTAGAACTCTGTCTCTCTCTTCCATTTAGTCTAGAGAGAGAGAGAGAGAGAACATATATGCATGCATATGTGTGTATTTCTACCCACTTACCCCAAGAAAACCCAGTCATCAACAGCCCAGGGCCCAGCTGACTGAACATCGTGCTCCAGAGTGGCAATTCTGGTGGACATTTTTCTTTATTTCCCTACAAAGAAAGAAGAGAGTGAAGCAGACAGGACTGTAGGATGCATCAACAGGATGATGCTATTTGAAGGAGGTAAAAGGAATCAAACAGAAGCGTCCAGGTTTCCCTGTTCGGAGAAATAAAGGAACAACAAGAGGAAGTAATGGTAGAGAGAAAACTGAAGGGAAAACGAGCTGGTGAGGAGAGCTGGCTTGAGGAAGCGCTCCCTGCCCTCTCTGGTTCTAAAATTGGAAACAGAACTAGACTACCATGGAGACGGGCATCGTTGGCAACTGGCATGCTGAGAGCTGCTTTGCCAATAGTGTTAAGAGAGTCTAGACTACACCGAGACTAGCCCCATTCTCCGGCATAGTTTGTTAGACCTTCCACAGGCTACCCCAGCACTGCCCTGCCCTTGGCCTCCTGATCTGCCTGCCACAGACCTGCCTACTACCCTGACAAGTGTGCTGTACATTCAGATTCTTCTTTTTAAAAAAATAATTTATTGAGTATTTCATACATGGATATAAGGTGTTTTGATGAAATCCGTGCCCACTCCCTCCCCTCCAACTCCTCCCATATCTCCCCATCAGTTTTTTCTGATAACTTCATGTATTCTTTCTTCTTCTTTGATTTAGTTATTTTTATGGGGCTTTTGGCTACTCTAACATTCCCCCCTCTGGAGAGGTAACCCTAAAATCTTTTAAGGATTAGATACAAGCTCCCAAATACTTTTGACATTTTTGGACTTTGGAACAGAGTATATTGCTAAGAGGCCCAAGGACATTGTGAGTTTTAGCCAAGAAACTAGCTACTTTTCTTTGGGGTCTTTTTTCACCCTACTGCCTAGCCAATTCCTACCTTCTATTCTTATCCCACCATCCTCTGAAGACGCTACCCAAATTGCTGATAGGGAATCAGGACACACAGCTCTGGCTTCTTCCATGCTGAACAGGGATACAGGGTGAAGCAACTGGAGCACTCCTTCAGTGGGTCTATCTAAAAGACTCCCAAATTGTATAATTCTTATCTGTAGGAAGAAAAGAAAGTCCTTGACTGGTGAATATGGGATGTGAAGGAGAAGTAAAGGCAAGAATAATTAGCATTACAAGCTCTAGACGGAGAACCAGAAAGAAGTCAGAAAAGGGCAAATTTCAAATGTTCATATGAGAGTCCATTGGAATTTCTTGATAATGGCTTCCAAAGCATCCCTCTACTGAGTTCCTCCTCATTTTTCTTTTGTCTGCCAAGACTGGACTCTAGAGTGATGGATTCAGGATTTGCTTTCAGGTATTTTGATAGCTGTTGGAGTGGTTAGAATCAGTGTCAGTTCCCTCTCAAAGGCTTCTAGATAGGGGGAGAAACCAAATTTATCCATTTTAGAACAATAGCAGGTGTCTCCCTTAGCTACAGGTGACACTACAGTATTGGGGACCAAGATTTGAAGTCTTACATTTGAGCAGCACTTTCTGATTAGGAACAAAATCATCAATGAGAAATAATTGTCTAAATAACTTTTTATAGGGTGGACTTAAGCCTAATGAAAGAAATATACTGACAACTTAACTTTTTGATTACACTTTCCTTTTGGGTGTTTAAGACCATACAGTTGGCTCAAATAAATCAATTTATTTTTACACTTAAGGTCGTTTGAGGATCTGTAT
>NW_008340872.1:725969-726998 GCF_000622305.1 Nannospalax galili | reverse complement strand
GTTTTGTGGACAAGAATTCCTTCAGCCTATTTATGTCATGGAAGATTTTTCTTTCCCCTTCGACTATAACAGACATTTTGGCTGGGTAAAGTAATCTGGGTTGGCGTCTGTGGTCATTTAAAACTGGGAATACTTTGGTCCAGGCTCTTTTGGCTTTCATAGTTTGCACTGAAAATCAGCTGTAATTCTGATGGGTTTTCCTTTACATGTGACTTGTTTTCTTTTTCAGCTTTCAGTATTCTGTCTTTGTTCCGTAAGTTTAGCGTTTTCATTATGATGTGCCGTGGAGAGTTTCTTTTCTGGTCCTGTCTATTTGGTGTCCTATGTGCTTCTTGTATTTGTATGGGCATGTCTTTCTTTAATTTTTGGAAATTTTCTTCTTCAATCCTCTTGAAGATCTGGTCCATACCATTATCCTGAGATTCCTTTCCTTCCTGCATGCCTATGATTTGTAAGTTTGGTCTTTTTTTAAAAAAATTTTATTATTATTATTATTATTTGGAGAAAAAACTATGAATTTATTTAGGAAGTGCTGACATCTTTTTTAAAAAAAATAAGATATTTTATTATTTTTATTTATGTGTATTAGTGTATTGTCTGCATGTGTGCTAGTGCACCCGTTTTGTGCAATGCCGGTGGAGGTCAGAAGAAGGCATCAGATTCCCCTGGAACTGGAGTTACAGATGGTTGTTAGCCATCATATGGGTGCCCAAGGACTTTCTTTTCTTCCTACAGATAAGAGTTATACAATTTGGGATTCTTTTACATAGACCCACTGAAGGGGTACCCCAATTGCCTCATCCTTGTGTCCCTGTTCAGTATGGAAGACCACAGAGCAGTCTGCATCCTGATTCCCTATCAGCAATTTGGGTAGCCTCTTCAGAGGATGGTGGGATAAGAATAGAAGGTAGGAATTGGCTAGGCAGTAGGGTAAAAAAAGACCCCAAAGAAAAGTAGCTAGTTTCTTGGCTAAAACTCACAATGTCCTTGGGCCTCTTAGCAATATACTGTTCCAACGGCCAAAAATGA
>NW_008340872.1:710109-725787 GCF_000622305.1 Nannospalax galili | reverse complement strand
AGTGGCTGAAGTTGCATGTACTTATATTTGGGTCTTCAATTTTGTTCCATTGATCTACAATCTGTTTTTCTGTCAATACCGTGTTGTTTTTATGACCATCATACAAAAAGCCATTTATAGATTCAATGCAATGCCAATCAAAATCCCAATGACATTCTTTACAGAATTATAAAAAAATATCCTAAGATTCATATGGAAACACAAAAGACCTCGAATAGCCAAAGCAACCCTGAGCACTAAGAGAAATGCTGGGGGGGATTACTATACCAGATTTTAAACTGTATTACAGAGCTATAGTCGTAAAAACAACATGGCACTGGCACATAAATAGACCCATAGATGAACAGAACAAAACTGAAGACCCAACTATGAGTACATGCAATTTCAGCCACCTGATATTTGACAAAGGGGCCAAGAGCATTCACTGGAGGAAAGACAGCATGTTCAGCAAATGGTGCTGGCAAAACTGGATCTCCACTTGTAGAAGAATGAAACTAAACCCCTATCTTTCACCTTGCACAAAAGTCAACTCCAGATGTATCAAAGACCTTAATGTGAAACCTGAAACTCAGAAACTGTTAAAAGAAAACATTGGCAATAACCTACAAGATATAGATATAGGAAAGATTTTCTAAACCGGGCATCAATTGCTCAGGAAACAAGGGCAAGAATCAACAAATGGGACCTCATTAAACTAAAAAGTTTCTGTACATCAAAGGAGGCAACCAGGGAAGTGAACAGAAAACCCACAGAATGGGAGAAAATCTTCACCAGCGACACATCTGCCAGAGGTTTAACATCCAGAATATATAATTAACTCAAAAAACAATCAAGAAAGGAAGTAACCCAATTACAAGATGGGCTAAGGAGCTGAACAGAGTTCTCAAAATAATTAAAGATGGCCAAGAAGCGTCCTAAAAAGTGTTCAATATCATTAGTAATTAGGGAAATGCAAATTAAAACCACTTTAAGATTTCATCTTACCCCAGTCAGACTGGCTAAGATCAAGAGAACAAATGATACCAAATGTTGGAGAGGATGTGGGGAAAGGGGAACACTCATCCACTGCTGGTGGGATTGCAAACTTGCTCAGCCCCTATGGAAAGCAGTATGGAGACCTCTTTAAAAACAACAAATGAACCTACCATTTGACCCAGTTATACCACTCCTTGGCATATACCCAAAGAACTCATTCTATTGCAGAGACAGTTGTACATCCATGTTTGTTGCTGCTCTTTTCACAATAGCTAAGAGTTAGAAGCAACTTAAATGTCCCTCGACTGATGAGTAGATAATGAAAATGTGGTTCATTTATATGATGGAGTTTTACTCCATCAGCAGTAAAGATGAAATCATGAAATTTGCAGGTAAATGTATGGAACTAGAAACTGTTATACTAAGTGAAGTAACACAGACTCAGAATAACAAATGTCGTATGGTCTCCCTCATACGTGGATCCTAGCACCAAATCCTTGTAAGTGAGTATGTATCCAGACATAACTATAGGAATCAGGATAATGAGAAGGAACTACGGAGGTAAAAGAAAAGAATCTGAAAGAGAACAGTAGGAAATAGGTGTTAAGGGAGATATGGATAAAAGTGGGGTTAAGAGGGTGGGGGAGGGTTATACAAGGAAAGTTGGGGATAAAGGGAAAGGAGCTCAAGAGAGGTGGGACCATAGGAGAAGGGGATTTTTAGCAGAGAAATGGGAAAAATTGGGGCACTTTAAATGGGGAAACCATGGAGGAAGGGTTAGACAATGCGAGAGATAAATAATGCCTAGCTAGTTTAAAAAAAAAAAAAAACAGAGGGAACCATATTAGTCCAACAACCTGAAATTATACATACAACTAGCTCAAGGAACATAATATATGTCTATTCAAGGTTTATCTGAGACTCTTTGGTCTTTACCCAAGCTTTATCTACAGAGCACATGGTAATTAAAAGTACCAGACTGGTGGAACTAACCTTCTTGGATGTTTAGCAGCCATACTTTGAGGCCTATACTGATTTGGTCAGAGGGACATGAAGGACAGGTTTTGCTCCTTGCCCTCCAAGGTCGACTAAGTTCCCGGGGACTAAGGAGCATCTCTCAAAATGTCCTGTAACTGTGGTGAGTCACCTGTCCTCTTGATCAAGGCAGCCATGGAGACCCCACCAGATGGACTAGAACTAGTGTCCAGTCTACAAAGAGGAGGGTCAACACAGAGGAAACATTTCCTCCATTGTTCCAAGGAAAGCCAACCACAGTCCATCAGTTCCATCTTTGACTTCACATAGATGGAACTGGTAAAGGAAAGGAGCCAGGGGCCCCTCCCAAGCCCATGTGAGCCCTGAGGAACAGTTCCTCAAAAGACCTTGAAAGGAAAAAATAAATTGGTGTGTCTGGGCCAACTACATGGTCTTAAATACCCAAACGGAAAGTATAACCAAAGATTAAAGGGGTCAATATAATTCTTTAAGAGTCCACGTGTATAGCTAAAGGCTACATAACAAGAAACAATGCCAGACAGGAGATACCTTCTTTTGAGTTGTTGGCCAGGGTAGCACAAGAGACTCCCAGACAGTAACCCAGCATAGAACTGGAAAATGAACAGCAGACCCCAATCTTATCTAAAGGAATGTTGGCAACTGATTGCTGCTAGATGAGGAAGAGCTGATCTTCCTAAAACAAGGAACTATAGATAGGCAGACTAGATTCAGTGGATTGATACGCACTGGGGAACAGCTGGGGGCGCCGACAACACAGTGGACAGTAACAGGGAGGACAGAGCATATGGGATCCAGCAGAGGGGAGAGGGGGCATGGGAGGTGTCACTTGGCATGTGGGTATATAGATGAATAAGATTGTTGGGATGTTCTGTATGAGATACACAAAAAATAAATAAAAAGAAATGAGTTATATTTGAGGAAGAAGCATAAAAATTTGTTTCCTGTTAATTTGTGGAGGTGAAAAACATTACCATTGAAATCTACCTGATGAATTTATATTCATACTCAGGTTCCAAGTAGCTCAGAAAGTAATTGACTGTGACTAATAATAATCAGATATATAGAGATTAGAGACACGTGTGCAAACATCTAAGTGTTAGTTACATTAAAAATGAGTTTTTCTGTATGAAGCAATATATTTTAATAATGAAATGAAGATTTTTTTAAAGGTTAAAGGCTCGGTCAATTTTCTGTCTTATAGGATTTATAATGAATACAATATTGTATAACTGTATTAATTCAACTGCAAGCCTAAAAATTTACAGCTGATTTTGAAAGAGATGCATCTTGGCTCTGGAAATTGTTATTGAATACGTCAATGCTGTTGTAATGAAATGCTGCTTCTAATTTTAAAAAAAGTATTTCTTTTTATTTATTTGGGGGGCGGGTGTGCACACCACACAAGTTTGTGCATGTGCCTGCAGAGGCTAGAAGAGGGTGTTGGATCCCCTGGGGCTGGTGTCACAGGCAGTTATTAGCTATCCAACATGTGTGCTGGAAATCAAACTTGGGCCCTTTGCAAAAACAGCAAGTGCTCTTCAGCACTGGGACAGATCCCCCCCCCCCAAGTCATCACTTCTATTTTGAAACACCAGATGGCTCAAAATTCATGGTACCAAGAGCAATTTTCCAGAACTTTTGGCTTTAGAATTGCTGCCTCTAGAAAAAAAAAAAAATGTAGCCTTGGTTTTCTCTTAAGAGGAGAACATTTTAGAGTTTCTTTTGTTAACTTCAAATAAGACAGGTCTTTAGATGGTATCTTTGCCAAAGGAATGAATAGATTTATACCTTGTGGTGGGAATGAACGAGTTGCTGTGCTTCCACCAAGGGAATGAATGGGTTATGCCTTTGCACCACAGAGCCTGGAGGATACTGAGGGGTCACTGAGTCAGAGCTTTCAGAGTAAAAGCTGGTTTGGTAGCCTTCTGTATATTCTAGACGTTAAATCACAAATGCCTTCAGGTAACCCTAGTGACCATGTTAAAAGACCTCAGTAAACAAATGAGGACACTGGGGTCCACATCCCTCTGTCCACATCAGGACCATGCAAGGATATGTGGCTGATCTTGGTTGTCAACGTGACTGGATCTGGATTTAACTAAAACATGAGGGATCTTTTTGATCAAATTATTTGAAATAGGAAGACGCTCCCTAAATGTAGGCGGCACCTTCTGGTAACCGCTCCTATAAAAGGACCTGGCAGAAGAGAGCTTTGGCTGTTTGCCTGTTTGCCTTCAGGCTGGCAAGCTTATCAATCTTGTGGTTGCAGCATTCCTTTGCTGACACTAGAACCAATTTTGGGGGGTTCCAGTGTAGACTGAAGACCAGCAGTTCTCCTTCAGATTGGGACTGCCGAGACATCCAGCCTCATGGACTGAGCAATTACCAGATTCTCAGCCTGTCCAGTGTGGCACAGCCATTGTTGGACTGCCCAGACCCTATCCTGTAAGTCAGTCTAATAAATCTCCTTTAATATGTAAAGTCACTTTATCAGTTCTGTTCTTCCAGAGAACCCTGACTAATACAATGAGGACAGCATTGGCCAGGGAGTCCAGGGGGCAAGGCCTTTACTCTGAATCTAGTTCCCACCCAAAGAATCTGAAACTTAAATTAGACAACAAATTAACTCAGCTCTAATCTGTGGTTTGTTGTCATTTCTGGTTAAATGTAGAATATCTGTTATTTTTAAATTAATTTTAAAAAGACAAAAGTGACATTCCTAAGGGTATGATATGCATGGGTTTCTAAACCGTCTATATTCTTCTCAGAAACCATAATGATGGCATGCTTTAGTATGTACACACACCACACACATACCCTACAGAAGTAGAATGGTCTACTTCCATGGTTGTGGATAGCTTCAGGTGTTAACACACCTCAGTAGAGGGAATCTCAACTGCAGAATTTCCTCCATTGGATTGACCTGTGGGGCATTTTCTTGATTGTTTATTGATGTGGGAGGGCCCAGCACTGTAGGCAGTGTCGACCCAGGGCAGGTGGTCCTTGGTTACATAAGAAAGCAGGCTGAGCACAGGCCAGGGGAGCAAACCAATAAGCAGCACTCCTCCATGATCTGTGCTTCCATTCCTGCCCTGAGCACCTGTCTTGGTTGACCTCCATGATGAACTGTAAACTGAAGGTGAAATAAACCCTTTCCTCCCCAAGTTGGTTTTGGTCAGTGCTTTATCACCACAGTAGAAAGTAAGACATATACACTGCTTTAGATCAGAAATCACTCTCTCCATTCTTTCTTCTCCAAGCATCACAAGAGCAGAGACCACAAAACTTGGAAATGGCACGAACGACCACAATGATTCTCCACTGTAACCAGGCAGAAGGTACCACATGGTGTCACCTGGCAGGGGTTGGGGGCGGGGGGTTGTGAGAAGTCGAAGTGGTGGGAACAACAAGGTAAACACGTGTCTTCTATAAAAATCTATTCTGGAAGCTGGAGAGATGCTCAGTGGTTAAGGGCACTGACTGCTTTTGCAGAGGACCCGGGTTCGATTCCCAGCACCCACATGGCAGCTACAAACTGTCCTTGACTCTAGTTCCAGCGGAATCCGATGCCCTCTTCTGACCTCCGCGGCACTGCACGACACGGATGCACTCACATGCAGGCAATACACTCATACACATTAAAAAAAAAAAAAAAAAAAGAAAAGAAAACCTATTCTAACAACATATTTTCACTGTGACTGTCCTATCCCCTCAATGACCTTAATCCATCAAAAAGGCAGAATTCTAGCTACCTCAACACCTCTTAAAGGTCCCATCTCCCATATCATCTCAGTAATAATTAAATTTCAGCCTGCATTCGGAGGGGGCATTCAAACCACAGGGTGATAACACTGAGCTCACCCACCTTAATTCAAGATACTCTCTCTACCTCAAAATCTTAAAATCAGTTGCATCACAAAGTTGTTTCTTCTACGTAAGATAGTGTGTTCAGATTCTAGAGACTTGGATGTCAATGTATCTGATGGCTGGTTATTCTGCCAACTAAGCTTGATAACTGTTTTATTCTCAGTGCTTAGGAGCCATGGTGATAAGAGGAAGAAACAGAATGCTCCAGTGGTCTGATGAAAGTCATTGCCTAAATATTCAATGTGTTCAGGGCAAGAGATGTAGCTCAGTAGAAAAGCACATATCTAGCATGCACAGAACCCCTCTCATTAAATATGTTCAAAAGTGAGCTCAAACAAATCTATAGAAATCACATCCAAAAATGTCTATAAAGGTAAGCAAGAGATATTTGTGCTGTGTGATCACTTCTGAAACCATTCCAGATGACAACCGCCCCTTTTCAATCAGTATATCAATATCATTTAAAGTCATGAGACTCTTAGGGTATGTTCCACCTGAGGTTGGCATTTTTGTTAGAGTCCCAAAGAGTCACAGACAACAAAGGGCAAACCTGACCTGACAGGTCATTCTGGGAAGCATTCAGAGTGTGCCAGCGACATACCAGATGCAAAAGGCATAATCGCACATCTCCAGAGCGGGAGCACAGCACTTCCGAGGCTGGAGGAGGCTCTGAACTAGAGTCAGAACTAGAGACACCAGCGTCATCTCACAGGGAGGATGATTAGCATGTAGGCAAGTCAACACTGGCTCAGTTCAAGGAAAGGGCACCAGCAAGTGGCAGGAGGGAACGCTGTCTGCCTCCCATCCTACATCCTGGATTCTCAAAATGTAAGTAGGCAGCTAACTTTTAAAGACTTTTTATTGTCTAAAGTTAGGAATCTGACCACTGTCTGTGCTTCACAGATCTGTGTGATCAGGTACACAGAGAAGCAGGTGTACAACTAAATAAAAATAGAGTTTAAACAAAAGTAGTTTGACTATAGCTCTGTAATACAGCTTGAATTCTGGTATAGTAATCCCCCCAGCATTGCTCTTAGTGCTCAGGTTGCTTTGGCTATCCGAGGTCTTTTGTGCTTCCATATGAATCTTAGGATGGTTTTTTCCAATTCAGTGAAAAATGTCATGGGGATTTTGATTGGCATTGCATTGAATCTATAAATGGCTTTTGGTAGGATGATCATTTTCACAGTATTAATTCTTTCAATCCATGAGCATGGGAGGTCCTTCCATCTTCTGATGTCTTCTTCAATCTCTTTCTTTAAAGACTTAAAATTTTCATTGTAGAGGTAATCAAATTTTAAAAATGAATTATATTTGAGGAGGAAGCAAAAAATTTTATGTCATGCTAATTAGTAGAGGTGATAAACATTACCACTGAAATCTACCCGATGACTTTATAGACATACACAGACGCCAAGGATCCGAGTGCAACCGACTATGACTAGTAATAATCAGATACATACAGATTAGAGATCCATACGCCAACATCTCAGTGTTATTAGCAAAAACAATGAGTCTTTCTGTAAGAAACAGTATATTTTAAAACAAAATGGAGATCTTTTTTAAGGTTGAAAACTGATTCAATTTTATGTCTTACAGGGTTTATACTGAGTTCAATATTGTATAACTGTATTAATTCAACAGTGAACCAAAATTTTATAGCCACTTTTGAAAGAGATGTATCTTTGCTCTGGAAACTGTTATTGAGTATGGTAAAGCTGTAATGAAATTCTTCTTCTAAAAAATAACAAAAATATATGTAATAAAAAAAAGTAGTTTGAACAAAGGTTCCCTACATGAGTGGATAAAGCTGCCCCAGAAGCCATAGGATATTAAATGACAATTCCCGTTCCAGGAATGGGCTTCCTCCTACAAGTCGCTAGTCAGGGAGTTTGAGACCCCTAAATAATACAGACAATTGCCACTGCCCTTGGTTGCCCACCAGAACTAGACGGCAAGGCTCAATTGCTGAAGACTCGAGGGCTGAAAACGCACTGTGGTCAGAGGACACAGACCAGTCAAGCCGGATCTGCAAGCTACACTCATAGCTCTGGAGGGCATTATGAAGGCTACTGGAGAGAATTGTCCTGGGCAGTCTTACTCAGCTGTGGACCTTTGTATGACAACACTGAGTAGTCAGGCAAGACGAACCTGCTGGTGCCATAGTAGTAAGTCTTCTAGGGGTCACCAATCACTTTCTGATTGGATTTCATACCCACTTCACAGGAGAGAATTCACATCTGGCATTGTAAACCTTGTCAAAAGCTTATGGCTGGAGAAGTCACGGGTCCTAATGCGGAAGCTACTGTTTTGCTGACTGAACATAATGTGTGAATGAAATAACCTTCTAAATAACTATGTTATGCCCTTAGAGGAGTGTGACAGTTTTACAGGAGCTCCTTTTGCAGTAGTCAGTGGTAACTACAGAGGTTTATAACTGGTCAAAATGATGAGAATAAATGTGATGGACGTTCAGCCGTAAATGGGACATCGGTAGTACCCCCAGAACATCACAGAAAAGGGGGCTGAAAAGAATGTAAGAACCAGAGGAAGTGTAGAGTACTGTGGAACTCTGACTTCTAAGCATAACACAGCCACTGTACACTTGAACTCACAGCAGCTGTAATCACCTGCACAAGACTTGCACAAGATCGGTCCCATCAGCATTCCATCATGGAGAGGGGAAGAATTCATAGGGTCCCACCCTCCTTAACACTTTAATGCTAAAACTGTTAAGAACTATCTCTGTGACATTCATTTGTGAAGAAAACTCATTATTATTAGGAAGAAAAACTGCTACTATTTATTGAGCATAGATTTTGTGTCTGCACCGATCTTATATTAGCTCACTTAAGGGTTCAGTGGTTAAGAGCACTGGCTGCTCTTGCACGGGACCCAGGTTCAATTCCCAGAACCCACATGGTGGCTAACAACTGTCCTAATTCCAGTTCCAGGGGATCTGACACCCTCTTCTGACCGCCACAGGCATTGCACAACACAGGTGCACTTACATGCATGCAGACAATACACTCATACATATAAAATAAAAATAAAATATTTTAAAAACCACTAGCTCACTTAGTTTTTAAAAATCTGATGAAGGCTGTTAGTTTGCATCCTACATAACTAAGGGACACGGAAGCCAAATCCTTTGCTCAAATCCTTCTAGATGGAAGAACAGATTCAGACCGAAGCACCCTGGGTCTTGGGCCTAAACTCAAACTCAGCTCAGTTCTCAACAATAACACATGAATTCACAGGTCTTACTTTGCATTTTTTGTCCTAAAATACTTTGTTAATCCCATTAAATCTAACAGTGTCGGGGCTGGAGAGATGGCTCACAGTTAAGAGCATTGGCTGCTCTTGCAGAGGACCTGGGTTCAGTTCCCAGAACCCACATGACAGCTAACAGCCATCTGTAGCTCCATTTCCAGAGGATCTGATGCCTTCTTCTGGCCTCCACAGGCATTGTACAATATTGTGCACTTAACACACATGCAGGCAATATACTCACACACACATAAAAATAAAGAAATAAAGAAAAAAGTTAACCATCATGCAATGGGATTTATGTGGTTCACCTTTCAGAGGAAGAGCAAGACTCGTTCAAGATTTTAATAGACTTTTACCTACGATCAAAGAAATAAAAACTGACTCTTAAACAAAAGACAATTCTTCACAATAGAAACAATCACCAACCCCTGGGCCATCAGCCATAATGTGGTTACTTACATAAGCTCAGAGACAGTACCTTTATCTTCTAAAATGTGTCTCCAAAATGCCCCCAGAACCCACACATAGTTCAGGCTAGACTCATCCAAAATATGAATGTTACACATTTTTCAGATACCTCCTGGGCTATACATGTGGTAATAAAAGCTTTGATCACAGAACACACCCCAACCAAAGAAGAAAGTGTTTTCTAACGCTCAGCTAGAACATTGTTAATGACATCACCTTCTCTGGTCCTGAAAGGGCAGAAAATAGGGCAGTGTGCAAACACCAGAGAGCGGTCGTCACAAGAGAGAAGACTCCTGAGAGGTTCTGACTCTAGGCAGAAAACCACCAGCATTCTCCAAACCAGAGACACAGAGGATTAGGGAGAAGGGGATCAGGACTCCATCCTCCCTCCTGACTTTCCGACTCTGCTGAGATCTCCCTCTGCCTGAGCCATGAGAAGACAGCAAACCAAGGATGCCAAGCCAGCAAAATCGGCCTCCGAGACCCAGAGCAAGGCAAATTAGGACAGACTATGGATCTGGAAGGCAAACTTTGAAAAGCACATGACCTTTCAATAGATCATTAGTCCCAACCACCAGTCTCCAGAGGTAAGCATGTGTGATCAGAGCTGGCATCCACGGAGAGCAAATACACACAATGCAGGAGATCATTTTAGTCCATATTTTGGAAATTAAAAAGTGAGTCTTGGGACTGGAGAGATGGCTCAGCAGTTAAGAGCACTGACTGCTCTTGCAGAGGACCTGGTTCCGGTTCCCAGAACCCACATGGAGGCTAAGAATGGCCCTTAACCACAGTTCTAAAGGAATCCAACACCCTCTTCTGACCTCCGTGGGCATTGCACGACACAGGTGCACTCGCATGCTGGCAATATGTTCATACACGTAAAAGGTTTTGTTTTGTTTTGTCTTTTTGAGACAGGGTCTCCTTGTAGCCCCAGCTGTCCTGGAACTCGCTATGTAGACCAGGCTGGCCTCGAACTCAGAAAGATCCGCCTGCCTCTGCTTCCCAAGTGCTGGGGTTAAAGGCGTGCACCACCACGCCCAGTCAAAAAGAAAAAAGGTACTTTTTAAATATTTTATTATTTTTATTCTATGTGTATGAGTGTATTGCCTGCATGTACGTGAGTGCACCTGTGTTGTGCAATGCCACAGAGATCAGAAGAGGGCGTCGGATTCCCCTGGAACTGGAGTTAAGGATGGTCCGTGGCCACCTTGTGGATGCTGGGAATCGAACTCCGGTCCTCTACAAGAGCAGTCAGTGCTCTTAACTGCTGAGCCATCTCTCCAGCCCCAAAGGTATTTTTTAAAAAGTGAGTCTCACATTTATAATAAGAATCTGCTATTGTGCAGGAAGATTAAGGACCTTGGAGATTGTAAAACATGATTCATTCAATAAAATACACACTGGATAAACAGAGGTGCAAAAAGTTCACAGTTAAACAGCAATTTATTAATCTGGAAAACTGAGCCAAGCAAGTAAGACTGTCTATGAGAATAGAAAAGATTTCTCTTTTAAAAAAAAAAAAGTATAAATGTCCATCTAGTGAAAATTCTAGAAATGGAGAACAGAAAATTTCAGTAATAGAAAAGAAAAAATATAGGAACAGAAAGAACTTCTCAGGGATAAAGAAACATGAGACTTTTAAAAGCTCATTTCTTAGCCGGGCATGGTGGCGCATGCCTTTAATCCCAGCACTTGGGAGGCAGAGACAGGCAAATATCTGAGTTCAAGGCCAGCCTGGTCTACATAGCGAGTTCCAAGTCAGCTGGGGCTACAGGGAGACCCTGTCTCAAAAAGACCAAAAAAATTAATTAATTAATTAAAAGCTCAGTTCTTGAAAGAAAAAAATTCTAATCTTTGACGTACTGTTATAAAATTAGAAGTCCAATGACCAAAAAAAAAATCCTAAATGCTTCATGAGAAACTAAGGCTACCCGAAATGAGTAGGTATCCAGATAGCAGCAAATTTCTCCTTGAGGATTCTTGAGGCTAAAAGACAACAGGGAAATAACTTTTAAAAGTTTGGAGAAGAAATTACTTTGAACGAAGAACTGAATTCCCATCCAGTTTAGCATTAGGAAATAAACAGACATTTCTAGATATGCAAAGTTAACCCTTCACACAGATGTTATCTAACAGATTTAATTCCACCAAAACAGAAAGTAATTCAATAAGAGGCCGATGTGGCACCTGAAAATCAATAGTAAAATAGGAAACCAATGAAGCCTGGGGGGAAAGAATATTTTTAAATTTTATTACAATAGCAAATATTTATAATCTCAGTCCTGGAGAGGCGGAGACAGGTGGGTCCCTGGGGTTATGGACATTTCTGCGCCAGTAAGAGACCCTGTTGCCAAAAGGATGTGGCAGGGCTGGAGAGATGGCTTAGCAATTAAAATCACTGGTTGCTCTTGCAGAGGACCCAGATTCAGTTGCCAGCACTCACAAGGCAACTAACAACCATCCATAACCCCAGCTCCAGGGGATCTGATCCTCCCTTTGGCTCTGTGAGCATTACATACAAGTGGTGCACTTACGTACATGCAGGCAAAACACTCATACACATAAAATTAATATAAATAAATACAAAAAAGATTTTAAAAGATGGACGTCACCTGAAGAACAATAGCTGAGGTTATCTTCTGGCCTACACACACACACACACACACACGCACGCACGCGCATACATCCACACATACATGTGCACCTACACACATGAATATGCACACACATGCAAACATTGTAATAATAATCTGTAACTTAAAGCCCATGTTATATAGTTTGTTTCTCCATTGCTGTGATACATACTCTGACCAACTTGGGGAGGAACTGGTTTATATGTCTTACATCTCCCTGGTCACAGTTCATCACTGAGGGATCCCAAGATAGAAGCTCAGAGCAGGAACCTGGAGCAGGAGCTGGAGCACAGGCCATGGAGGAACACTGCTTACTGGCTTGCTCCCCTGGCCCATGCTCAACCTGCTTTCTTATACAATACAGGCCCACCTGCCCAGGGGTGGCACCACCCACAGTGGGCTGGGCCCTCCCACATCACTCAACAATCAAGAAGATGCCCCATAGACATGGCTACAGACCAGTCCAATGGAGGCAATTCCCCAATTGAGGCTCCCTCAACCCAAGTGTGTCAAGTTGACACTATCACTATCCAGAACAGCCCAGAATACATCAACATGGGATATTTAACCTGCAGCAATCAGCAATCTCACAGTGGAACAAAGGCGTGAAAGACACTCTATAAACAGCGTCCTGCATGTGTTACTTGTGCTTACTTGTGGTCAAGATAAAGGGGAAAGTAAAACCCCAGCGAAGGAGAAAAACCTACATTTAAGAAAGCAGGTGCCTTCCCCTGGAGAAGAAGTGATGGGGTAGGCTATGAATTTCATCTACTTGACAGGTTGTCATGAAAGAAAGAAGATAGACCTGAACGGATGGCTGATGTTTCCAGAGAACCAACTTTTATCAGAATACAGACCATTTCTCAACACCCAGAGCCACAGCTCTCTACCACAGCTGCTAAAGATACCACAGCAACCCCTAAAGTTTAAATGGCATTGATGCCAGAACCCTTTCCAGTACAGTCCTGGCTCGGTCACTGAGCTTGAGCCACAGCAAAGATTTTACACAACCACATTGCATCTCCATTATTGTGCATATTGGACCAACCTAGAGTAACTATCTAGGAATGAGCTCACTCACAAGAAATCGACATGCCCCTCACCAAAAAGTGTTCAAGCAAGGATCGGGGAACTATTGGTCAGTTTCTATGTTTCCATAAAATATCCTCCACAGAGAGAGAGCAGGTGAGTTGTCAGACCCAGCTCCAGGACCCCCAGATTCAAGAATAGAAAATGAGCCGATTGTATTGAACAACTGAAAGGGTCTCAGATTTCTAAGTGTTTGGGGACTGAACCTATGTGTTCAGAGCAGGGGTCATCTTCTCCTCAGCCTCCTGGGATGAGCAGCTGGACCCGGTTTTTAGACTGGATTCTCCTACACAATAGACAGTTTGAATCAGAAATGATCAAGAAAATGGAAAGTTTAAAGTAGAGAGAGGAGAGGGGACTGAGAGCCCAGGCACAGGTATTGTAACTGAAAATTCCATGGATTTATTTCCACAAGGAGTCCCAAGTCTAATTCCAGCTCTTACATCAAGTTAAATTACTCTCCTGTTTTGAGACACACTCTGTTCAGGTATGTGGGGTCAGCTAGCATTTCCCACCACTTGCTATCGCTAAGTCAAAGTCCGCATGAGGAATTTAGTTCTCCTGAACAGCCTGGAGGATCAAACACTTCACCCTCTGCCCCTTTCGTCTCTCTCCAGTCCCGTTTCTACACCTTATTACCGGAGTGCCATGATGTATTAAAACATCCCAGCTGCCCAGAACAAGAAATAAACCACTGATCTTAATCCTGACAGACTCATTTTACACACAGCTCTTCCTTGTTTTCCTGTAACTCGCATCATGACACTCGACACTCCTGCATCTCCATAGGCCGTGAACTGAGGCGAGATTTCTAACGTACATCAGATGAGTAAACATGTTCCTCCGTGTGAAACTGTACTTCACGTTTTCCTATTTACAGATACAGATTTAGATTTCCTTCATTCCAGGCATTCGTCAAGAGGTGTGGCCACATAGAAAGATTTTGACTGAGAATGCAGGTTCAAGCAGGGGAAACTGTCCTTAAGTCGTCTGAAGGTCGAGCATAATTCATTAAAGTTTCCCAGTTCATTTCAAAAAACTGTTTAGTTCATCAGCACTTTATTTGTTAAATCAAATACTTGGCCTTACAAAACGTCCGCTTAGACATCAATGACTTGGAGCAATGGGACTTTCCTGCATATCATGTTTATGACACAAATGCCCAGTTAATAAAAGCCTGCCTTCCATGCATCAGAGAACTTTGTGATCATGAAGGGGGAACTTTACCAGTCACTTTTCTTCGTTCTTCTTATGCTAAGAAAATGACATGTGATTATAGTTTAAATTAATCAGAATCTTTACCGGACAGTGAAATTACTGTGAACGATGCTTCCATGTCAGGCACATCATACATTTCTGCAAACCCACAGAATGAACCCTGATGTAAACTACTGGCTCTGAGTTATAATGATGTGTCAATATATGCTCACTGACTGTAAGAAATTATATTGCTTTGGTACAGGGGGTTGATGGGGGAGGCTATCCATGTGCTGGATTGGAGAGTATACTAAAAATCTGTCTTCTGTTCAAGTTTTCAAGGTACTAAACGGCTTTAAAAAAAAAAGTCAATCAGAAAGTTGGCATTTCTAGCACATTGAAAGGCTCTTAAAGAATTCTGAAGGGATATTCCCATTGAAACAAAGAAACGCATGAATGCTTGGTAGAAGGCAACTTTGAGAGATAGAGTTTTTAGGAGAGGTTACTAGCCTCTCTCCCCTCAGGTCTTTTTTTAAAATCTGTAGGGGGAGGGGAGAGTGGGAAGAAAGTGAGAGGGACAGAGACAGAAACAAAGATGTTATGTGTGATGTGCGTGATGTGTGTGATGTGATCTGTGTGTTCATCTTCTATGTATGAGTACAGGCATGTGCATGCCACAGCATGCATGTGGAGGTCAGAGGACAACCACAGGTGTCAGTCCTCACGTTCCACCTTGTTTGGGACAGAGTCTCTTGGTGCTGCTGTGTACACCGGACTAGCTATCCCACAAGTCTCTGCGGATTCTTCTGTTTCCACCTCCCATTTCATTTAGGCGTGCTGGGATTCAGACATATGCTGCCACATCTGGCTTTTCTTGGGTCTGGAAGTTCCAAACTCAGGTCCTCAGGCTTTCACCACAAGCACTTTACCAACTAGGCTGTTTTCCCAGCCTTTGAGCTCTGTAGCCAATAAATCAAAAGTAAAATAACAGACAACACATCTGGGATGTTCTTTCCTTTCCAAGATAGAGGTCTACCCCACAGGATGGCAATACACACACACCTCAACCATAAAGACAAAAAGAATTTTGAGAAGTCAAATATGAGCATCTCCCAAAGATCAGATAGTTACATGAAGAGACACATAGATGACAGAT
>NW_008340872.1:680624-709992 GCF_000622305.1 Nannospalax galili | reverse complement strand
TTCAGGCATGGAATCTATTTCATTAAATATAGAAGATAATATAATAAAATGTATTTCATGATTTCATTGTAAATTATATTTAGAGATGATTTTACATTTAGATATATTAAGCATACAGATGATAGGTAAGTAGGTAGATAGATGATAGATACACCTGAATATATATAAGCACACAAATAATCAAAGTCATGCATGGAATCTATATTGTTAAATATGGGTAATATAATGCATTATGGGTGTGATGGCTAATCCTGGGTGTCAACTTGATTGGATCTGGGATTAACTGAAATGAAAGAGATCTTCTTGATTGGATCATCTAAAGCCGGAAGACACACCCTAAATGTGGGTGTTACCTTCTGATGGCAACTGGTATAAAAGACCAAGGCAGAGCAGAACGCCAGGCTTTTTGCGGCCTGCCTTCTCTCTCGCTGGTGAGTTCATCTTGCTGCTGTAGACTGAAGACTAGCTGATATTTTGGAAATTTGTCAGACCTTCAGCACCAGATTGGGACTACTGAGACATCCAGCCTTGTGGACTGAGCGACTACGGATTCTCAGCCTCTCCAGTGTGGTGCAGCCATTGTTGGACTACTCGGACTCTATCCTGTGAGCTAAGCTGATAAATCTCTATACATATATATATTCATTCTACCGGTTCTGTTTCTTTGGAGAACCCTGACTAATACAATGGGATTTTATTGTAAATTGCATTTTCAATATTTTACATTCAGATATATAAGCATATAGATAAATATACGCATACATTCATACAGATACATACATGCATACATTCATACATATACATAGAGAACACAGTCAAATGGTTCCCCATTTAGCCACTCTTCCTGTTCAAGCTTTTGCCCTGTCTCATCATGGTAAGGATGTATTTTCTTTATTTTTTATTTTATATATATATATTTGTTTATTGTTTTTAAATATTTTGTATATATATATATATGAGTATATTACCTGCATGTATGTAAGTGCAACTGTGTCATGCAATGCCCACAGAGGTCAGAAGAGATACCTGATCCCCTGGAACTGGAGTTATGGACTACCACCATGTGGGTACTAGAAATCAAATGCGGGTCCTCTGCAAGAGCCTCCATTGTTCTTAACTGCTGAGCATCTCTCCAGCCTAGGGTGTATTTTCTTGCTTTTAAAAGCTGAGCTCGGATTCTGGGGAGATGGCTCAACAGTTAAAGCACTTGCTACACAAAATATGAAGACCAGAGTTTGAATCCTCAGAACTCATGTAAATGCTTGGGAGGGTATGGCAGCTAGTCTATGATTCTAACTTTGGAAGGCAGAGAGGGAATCCCCAGGACATGACGGCTCTCAGGAATAGCCTATTGACAAGCTCTGGGTTTGACTGAGAGACCCTGCCTCATTGAAGAAGGCGGAAGAGCTACCAAGGATGACATCACTCTCTGCTTCCACATACACGCATGTGCAACCACATGCACATGCAAACATGCCTACACACACCCAAATATTCATACACACATTCACACCACATATACACACATGAAAATGAAAAAATTAAAATTAAGAAGTTGGGCTGAGCCATGTGGCTTACTTTAGTCAATGGCATGTGAGTGGAAAAGTTTGCCAGTTCCCAACCCAGGACTTAGTGACTTTGCTGAACTGGCTTTGCACCTCCTCTGTCACCTGATTGGGTTGTCATGGCTAACCCCATGGTTAATCTCCCAATCCCAAATGGAAAATGTGGCATGCTTAGAACAGGACCACCCTAACTGCCCTGCCATACCCACAGATGCTTGAGCAACCACAATTAATTCTGGGTTTCAGCACCAAAGATTTGGGGTGACATGTCTAATATTGTGTGGCGAAAGATAATTCATATGTAGAGTACGTACTCCCCCTGCGTAGAGGTGCCGGAATTTGTGCTCTGTCATACCTTACCACCCTACGTCGGTCTCCCAACACCTATATTGAGTTTTGAAATTACAGGTGAGTACAGAGAACAGCTGGGGAGTGCCCATATTACCTCATGCATAACTGCTTATGACTGTAACACTCGTCATATTTATTTCAAATCATTCTCAATGTGAAAAACTAACGTTCAAATGTGTTCTAAGATCAGCAACCCCACTGCAGCCCACCCAAAACAAACCAGGAAAGTCCATCGTGGCTGTCAATCTCAGTCCCCACAACTTCCCAGCTTCTCCTGGAGCCATGGCATTGATCATGGAGGAGCTGGTTGACAGGGACTGGACAAAGGGTAAAGGGGGACAAAAGAGGATACAAAAATTATAGTGTCACTTGGTTCTGTTCACCAAAACCTGCATCCTCTTGGGAAAATGGCTTTAAAACTCCATGAGGCAATTTATAAGCTCTAAAGTCTCTGAACCAATTAGTGGAAAATTTTCTTTGGAGGTTCTATGATTTCTTTACTAGCTCCAAAGAGCAAGAGAGAGAAGAGAGAGAGAGCACTATACCTAGGCCTTCTACCTCTAAAGACTCCTGACCTTGATCATTAAGACTAACAAAGGCACTAACCAGTTTCCTGCTGAAATGTGACTCACCTCTAATTTCCTCTTTCCCAATATCTGTCATCTATGCCTCCCCCCACTCTACTTTTAATCCCCAAGCCACCAAAAAAGTGTACAAGCAGCTACAGACCCGATGGAAAAGCTAGCAGGCACACACATGCCTCGGGGGTTTATTTGGTTTCATTGATGCATGAGACTGCACACAGGGAAGGAAAAATGAGCCAGGGCAGGAAAAGAGTTTCTTTGATCCCAAACCTGAGAACAAAATGCATTGACACAATGCAATGAGCAGCAGAAATGGCAAATGGCAAACCACAGGCTGACTCTCAAAATTAAACATCATTATCAAGTTTTTGTACATCCCCAGGGGCCCCTAAAAGCTCCATTTAAAACCAGACCAACGCTATGGCTTGGAGCTGCAGAGGCTCTTAGAATCCGGGCGCTCTTGGTCTGGGAGAGATCTGCCAAGTTTGTAAACGTCCTCACCACTCCTCTCTCGCAGTGGCATTAACACCTTCACCCATACACATACAGGACTCAGCCCAGCCACCTACTGTCTTGGCAGCCACTGGGAGCCTCCGGCCAGGGTTCTGGGCTCTTTCGGGCAGCAAGACCAATCCACATCCTTTTATTAATTACTAACCATGTCCCCCTTGTAGTCAGCCCTGAAATCCCTGTTTGATCTGCCCGACATATTACACAGCCTATGCTTCTGAGCCCAAGTCCTCCAGTGGCCTGTGTGGGACTGGCAAGCCTGGCAGACAGAAACACAAGCAGAAAAGACATTTCCTGTAGGCAGGGGCAGAAAAGGAGTTCTACCAGGAAACTAATGGTCATAAACAGAGGACTCAGTTCTGTCCCTTTATTTGACTGATAGCTTGTTGGTTTATGTGAAAAATGTTCATAACAGCAGCTGCCGTAAACACCCTACATCTCGTCCAAACAGAGGAACCATGACTGACTTAGTTCAAGACTGTGATTCTGAAGGCAGAGTAACCTGATGAACTAATCAGGCCCTTAACTGAGAAGACATATGGGTGGGTGCCCTGGCAGTTTCCATTAACCTTTCCAGAAGGCAATGGGCCATCGACAGACCCCGACCATAGCCAGACTGACTGGAGTGCTGAGACGGTCATCTCACAGGCAGGACAAAGGAACAAGAGCAGAGTCCCCCTCACTCACTCGCCCTAGAAAATGCTTCTGGGTTCTGGCTTTACCAGTTTGAGTAACTAACAGAAGGGCTGTTTATCCAGACAGTGGTCCACAGAGCAAGAACCCAGAAGCATTTCCAAGGGCACACTAATCTATTGCACAGGTATACTAGACTTCCATGGGCACACTCTACTATTTCAGAGGGAACACTAGTCTGTTGCAAGGGTACAGGTCTGTTATCTCCCTTCTGAAGGCAAACAGCTTTTCTAAGTCTCACAGAAAATGATTGGACTTTGGCCATTCACCCAAATATCAAAGAAAAAGGCCATGTTTTCCACTGTCACATTGGCCATCAAGCATCTGATCTCGTGTGAGCTGAAATTGACCACGTGATTAAAGACACTGCATCACAAGTGATTTACCTTCATTAGGCATTTAGACTGTTTCATTTGAGAAAATTCTGAACCTTTTTCACTACTCCACCTGAGACAGGTAAGCTGAAGATCTCCATGACTTCCCCTTGGTACATACCTGCCCATGCAAGTTAGCAATGCCCATCCCACTGTAATAAAAGCATCAGCTCTGCTTGTGCTGAAACTGATGTCTGAGAAGATCAAAGGGGCCACTCCCCAGCAGATTTCTGGTCTACAGTCCCCTGGCCTGCCTGTGGTCTCAGCCTCTCCCACTTGTCCCAGTTCTGTGATGAAGTTTGTAATGACAGTAATTGTAGACCTGCAAAGTCACCTCCAACCAAGGAGGAAAATGCCCGGCAGGCATCCTTTCCAGACTCACCTGAAAACATAGGAATGAATTCATAAACGAAAACTCTCCCATCCTATTTATGCAAAGACAAAAAGGTTTTTTTTTTCTTCATTATTAATGGCTTTCTATTGCTGGGCCACAAAGTGGGGCAAAGGGTTTCTATGTCTGTTTCCTAACCTGGTTTGAGAGTCCCTCCAGGAGGGGCCAGTCCCCCACTTACCCATGCTTCTACAGTATATGCTGAGTGACCATTGGGATTCCACCTGCCCAGAGCTGGGTCAGCTGATTCATACCTCAAATGAGAGCTTCACAAGCTTAAAATCACATCTCTTCACTACTTTTTCTGTTCATATTTAATCCTTCAGCCTTACTGAAGAAGGTAGGTGTGGCGTGGTAAAGGGATAGCATTACAAGAGCTTTGGTCTTGCTTTACCAACAGAACCAGTTGGATAACATGAATGAACACTGCTATGTATATTTTGAGTGCAACACCATTCACATCCACACTTTAGGACTGTATCTGTTAGATTATAATTTTCAATGTACTCTAAGAGATGACTAGCAAAAGATTCATCCGTTTGCTTAATCAAGGAGCATTAAGGTAGTTTCTTTGGGATATATTTTTGGATGAACTTGGGAGCTGAGTAGAGTTTCTAAGTTTTCAGCTCCACCTTCTCCCATTCTATGTGACCCAGGAGCAAAATGCCTGGGAACTACATTCCCCAGTGTGGTGGTTTGAATGAAAATGTCCCCCATAG
This sequence comes from Nannospalax galili, assembly GCF_000622305.1. Lineage (NCBI taxonomy): Eukaryota > Metazoa > Chordata > Mammalia > Rodentia > Spalacidae > Nannospalax > Nannospalax galili. The sequence goes on along the minus strand of NW_008340872.1, from coordinate 704,805 downwards.
GCTCCAAGTGTTTGGACATTTTGTCCCCAGATGATGGCACTGTTTTGGGAGGTCTTAGAAGGTGTGGCTATCCTGGAGGAAGCATGTCACTGGGGGTAGACTTAAAGAGTTCTTAAGCCTTGCCAGATCTCCAGTCGCTCTCTTGCTTCCTGTGCCTGCGTGATATATGAGAGCTTAGCTTCTGCTGCTCCTGGTCCAGTCACTTCCAGCCACCATGCCTCCCTGCCATGACGGACTGTAATTCCCCAGGAACCGTAAGCTCAATAAACTCTTCTTTCTATAAGTTGCTTGGGTCAGTGTTTCTATCACAGCAACAGAAAAGTGACTAATACACCCAGAAATCTTTGCAAATTTACTTCATGTTAGAGTCTACCATTTAAGTGCTGGTAAAAAACTGGAAAGTGGGAAAATCAGTGTTATTGTTCTACTCTGGAGATGTTAGCAGTGGCAGCTGAGGTTGACCGTGTGACTTCTGAGTTTCTGCTCAGCAGTGCAGATTTATGAGCAGGAACTTCAGCAGCTCAGAGGCTACCTGAGGGCTCCTCTGTGTTCCCGTTGGCCTAAGGAGGTAGTGCTTTCTCACAATTACTAAGCTTAAATAAACTTGCCTTCCTCTCTATCATATACTGCAAATTCCCTTTAGTAAATTTCTTTGAAATACATACAATGGCCAGGTATGGGAGTGCATACCTGTTATCTCGGAACCCAGGAGGATGAGGTAGGAAGACCACAAGTTTGAGGCTAATCTGGACTATATGGTGAATTCTAGGTCAGCCTGAGATAATAATGCAACTATGTCTCAAACAACTAATGCACTGATTATACACTGAGACTCAGACAAGTACATATGCAATGAAGCAAATCTTAATCAGATAATTCGAAGATGATGTTAAGGTAATTTCATTATAGTCTCTAAATCTGTGATACAATTAGGAAAAAATTAATTATAGAAATTCACCTTCAAATACTCTTAAAATAGCTGCATGGGCATCCCAAGTCCTTCTGCAAATAGTTTAGCTTTCAAAGCTGTGTTTGCCCACTTGGAGATTGCTCAAGTAGAGGGTTGGTTAGGTGCAGGATGTCAGGTGCTGCCATCCAGCTTGTATGGCTCTCCCCCTTACCTCGTGGCAGGTATCGGGCACCAACCCTGTGATCCATGCACACAACAGAGGATATAGACAGAAGAGCTTCCCAGACCAACTACAGAGAGTCCCAAAGGGAACAGTCCACGACGTATTCATCAGTGTCAAAGGCAGAGCACATTGAACTGGTTCATTAATTATGAAAATTTTCTCCCATGGTGACATCTTGTTAACTATGTGGAGGCTTAGCACATTTTCACATGGTTCATTCTGTCTACTTGGATCTGGAAAAACGTCACATTTAGTGAGGAATTGAGAGTTGCTGGTTTTTTCTTTTCTTTTCCTCATTTAGAAGAAAAAGCTACTTCATGCCTAACTCACATTTAAATATAGACTTGTGTGTTTATATATGCCCTCTGTGTGGACAGAGGTAACCTTGTAGCTGAAGGTTTATCATGCCAGGGTTTGTTTTACAGAGATATAAATGTGGAACTAGGAAAACAGAGGTTGATTCTTTATGAACCTCTGATTCATGTCAGGAGCCTGCACACCCTGAACTAACCAGGCAGATCCAGCTGTCCTGTGGAAACTTGGCCTAACTTCCCTCCATATGTTGGGCAAAAAAGTGAGAAGAATGTGTGCCTCTCTCCACCCTCTCTGAAAACAATTTCAGTTCCTTGAGTCTTATTTCCCCAATATGTGGGCATGAAGACTTAAGATGTCCACAAAGTGTTCCATTTCTAAATTCAGGCACACTGAGATGGTCATTTTGTGTTATTTGATTTAAGACAGCCCCTGAAGGATCCTAACCAATCCAGTCTTATGGTCAAGCCTGACCCACTGGAAATCCTTTCTAGATCAAGAGGTAGCAGGTTTGGCTACCATGGATAAAACAAAATGCAAAGTAGTGGTGACTTAATTGCCAAGAGTTTCTTTCACATACCATCTGATCATAAATACACAAAGGTTGCCACAACAGTCCTTAGTACCAGGGTCCTAGGCCATTTTGTCTTCTGCCATTTGGACCACATGGTTACCATACTGCCAGCTATTGGCATATGTGTAAAGTCAGAAAACGGTCTGCCCTCAAGACTCATCCCATTGGCTAGAACTTAGTTAGGCACAAAGGACTCCTCGCTGCAGGGAGCCAGGGAACACAGATCCTGCTCAGAGCCACGTGCTCTTACAAGTACCAATGGCAGGATCAGCGTGACTGGCCACCTCTGACACTCCCCCCCTTTGGTTAAGGTACAGTGTCTCCCTAAGTACTTGTACACAGAAAGTACAAAATAGATTTTTGTTAAATGAGCAGCTGAGCAAATGAATAAAATCTTTAAAGAAATGCTAATCTAAAGAGAGATATGAAGACAGATGGCCAGGATGATCCTGTTTGTTTTCTTCAATTTCAAAGAACTAGAAATTACTTTTAATTAGATAAATTGAGGCAGTTTGAGGAAATATATTTGTAGGTCAAAATCAGGAATGTAAATATCCTGCTGATGGCGCGGTCATATTCTTTGACAACATTTCCCAAACTCACATGACCTTGAAAACCCTTTTGTCTTTTGTCAGACTATCTACTGATAATTTATGTGATGTTCATGGGAAACTCTTCTTCCTAAAGTCTTGGCACTTAGACCGAGACCTTCAAGTCAATATATTTTTAAGTATATTTTTAAAGCCATGATGGGGCTGGAGAGATGGTAAAGTTGGCAATGCGCTTACTGTGCAAGTATGAAGACCTGAGTTCGGATCCCCAGCACCCACATAATAGGCTGGGGATGACAGTGTGCTCCTGTAACCCCAGTGCTGGGTTGGACGGCAGAGACAGGCAGACCCCTAACACTTGCTGGCTCCCAGTCTGCTGAATCAGTGAGCTCCAGGTTTGGAGAGAGATCCTGTCTCAGAAAAAATATGTTGGAGAAACAATTGACAAAGACACCGACATCAGCCTCTGGCCTCCACATATACATACATAAACACACGCACACACAAACACCTACATACTCACACAAATTCACAAACAGATGCTAAGATGAAATGATGGAGAAGTCTTTTCAGAGCATATCAATAATGGTTCCATTGGAGTGTTCCATGGGTATGAATAACTCGTGTGTTGACTTTCTACCTCCTGTGGTAGCCTCACTTCCCCTCCTAATGTGTCAGCAATCATGGATGACTAGAAATGGCCAACTCCCTGGAATGTCAAAGACCTCATCCGCCTTCGGATCCTGATGTCACCACACTACTGAGGGGAGGCATCAGAACGAAACCTCATGACATGATCTCGTTCCTACCAGGGTCTGGACAGCATCACTTCCTCTTTAAGTAAACGCTAATAAGGGAAGAGCCTCCAGACAGACAATCCTAGATGTGCTTCACTGGTGGATGATAGGACTGTAACCAGCCTCCACAGGAAATCTGGCATTTGTCCTGAAAACTGGCCTGGGTTTTGAAAGAGCTCTGCCTAACAGTAATTCTGTGCACAGAGGTCTCTGAGAAGTATTCGCATAAAGAGGTGTCGGATAGAAATTGTGATGGGTGCTGTATTCAGACTACAGCTCTTGCTCAAAGCAGAACTAAAGTCAGTTCTCCTTTGACTGTTTCCAATCAACCGATGTCTGCCAACCACCTGAAAAGTAAGCACATGATACAGCAATTTTTAAATGCTACTATTTTGTAGTGGATTTCCCTTTGCCCACTAGAGGAGCATTTGAGGGAGGTCAGAGAACATAGAATTTTTACTTAGCTATAGTTCATTATAATTCAATAAACTATAGATAGACTGAGTCATTTGTCCTGTTTTTGAAGAAATGAAATACTAATGGAAAGCTCATCAGTGGAGACTGTAAGTAGCTTGGTTTGGAGAGAAAGAGGTGAGGAACAATCCAGTCAAGAGTGGCATTGAGGGCTTGCTCTGTGGCTCAGCAGTAGAGCATTGTGTCACATATGTGAGGCTCCGCATTCTAACACCAGCACTCTAGACAGAGAGATTAGATAGATTATAGATAGGCAGATAATAGACAGAAGATAGAAGATAGACAATAGACAGACGATAGACGGTAGACAATAGATAGATGATAGAAGATATAGATAGATGATTGGTAGATTTGCCTATGTATCATTGAACAATCTGTTAGCCAACTATCTATACATTTCCATCATTAATTTTCATTTTTCTATTAACATATTCTGAGTCCCAGAAATTAAAAAGACTTTCTCTACCTACCTAGGCAGGAATCCATTACACTGTAGTTAAACAGAGTCATTCAGATAACAAAAGCAACTGGAGTAGTTTGAAAAAGAAAAAAAGTACAGAGAAGACTAACAGCAGTAAATACTAACGAACACTTTGTGTTATCAAGGTAGTCACTAACTGGATGGAAGTCTTCTCAAACATAACTCCATGCAATTGAAACACTAAGGGAATCGAAAGCATCAACACTCTGATGAGAAGTTCACTATATCACAGCAATGCTTCCTGCATGAGGAAGAAGCTGTCTTCCTTCCAACGGAGCTAAACCACCTCACTCCAGCCTGGTGCCTGTGGAGAAAGTCATTGGCTCACTAGTACACACATACATGTACAGTCGCTCTCGCACACTAAGCACTATGTCAACCCCTGAAAGACCAAGGGTAGCAGACATATTTCAAGTGTTATGTGACTTTTCCTGGGAGTCTACTTCTACTCCCTCCAGAGAGAGGACAACAACGGACCAAGAAATTAATTCTTCCATCCAAGTCTAGTTTGGAACCAATTAACTTACTGACACTGTTTATAAAAGCACATATAAGGGATTATTTACAAATACGTGGGCAACCTCTGGGCAGATACATCACCAAAAAGTCTCTCATCCCAGCAACAGTTAACTGATTATATATCTTTAGGGAGGGGAGGGCTCCCATAAGCTTTGTTAGCTACCCCCTCCTTCCACAAGGGAATGTTAATGAACCCAGTCATGTGGGGGTCTTGAGGGAGTGGTCATAGAGCACTGATTCGATGATCACATCCAACCTCAGGAAACAACCACACAACACTCTACCCCTTCCTCCAACTCTTGACCTCTTTCTGTCTCTTCTACAGTGTTCCTTGAATCTTGCCAGGGGTTATACAGATGAATGATTATTTCCTCCCAGATAGGTAGGGCTCATCTTTGAGCCACAATGCCATAGCAGTAATCATTATTCTTAGCATTTTGACTGGTTATGAGTCTCCTCAGTCACCCACTATAAAAAGACTAAGACCAGCAGCAGCAATTACGTGCAGGATAAACACAAATGTTTAAATAGTAATTTGAAAGGCACACCATATCTTTTTAACAAAACAACACAGTAGCTTCCCCACTAGGGCTTATGACCTCCCCAGCCAAGTTTTGGTCTTGCTTTCAGTACCAAGTGTGAGCCTCAAATTCAACTGGAAAATAGTCATTTTTCACCATAACCGTCATGCACTAGTCATTGTACTAGTAAGCACGCCCTGCCTTAGCATGCATGGTCCATAACTAAGCCAGATCATTGGTAACAATTCTCTCCCAGAAATTTACATAGGACTATTAATGCTTGCCAATTTGCATAGGACTATTAATGCTTGCTGGTTTGATTTCTCCATGTTCTGAAATCATAGTGTTCTCAGCAATATACTCTTACCATATAGTTCTGGGTGTGTAACCAACAGCAGCAGCAGTAGCCTGTATTATGTACCAACTGCCCTGGCACTGCGATTTTGTTCAGTAACCTTGTGACTTCCGTACATGCTCTCTCCCACCCATCCAGGATGTTTGCATTTAGGCTGTTGTAGCGTTTTCCCACTCACCCATTCATGTATCTGCTGCACCTTACCCAAACATAAACCTCTCAAAAATGTAAGAGCTGTACCGTGTATCTTGTGTAGATTGATTTCCCATCCTTCTACTTTAGGTCTACTTCTACATCTTTCTGGAAAACACAGCTTAGCACTGTGTATCAAAACCTTTTTACTGAGTGTGGTTAGGGTTTCAGTAAGTGCACCACCATCCGTTCTAGGCAAATGAGAATTGATCTCAGAAGTCAACAGCTAAGAGAACACATACAAAAGATAACAATGTTTAATACACACTAAATGAGCCCATCATTTTTATAAATATTTCCTCAAAAGAGCAATATTGGATTCAGTGACAAAGATGGAAAGCACAATCCTATTTAGCTCTTTATAACCCACTTCATTCTCCATGAGCCAACCTGCCTCCTCAATCTGTGTCGCTACCATGGGGCGCCACACATCTCCCAGCTGGGCGGGGCAAGCTCCTGCTGCCTGTTTCCCAGCCCAGCATAGGGCTGAGGGTAACAGGGCTGTGTTCTCACCTTCATAGCAGTCATTCGAGATGACTGTGGTTTGATAAGCTTCAGCCTGGATTGCGTTATTGCCTCTGCATTGGCCATACCTGACTCATGGAAGGACCCTGGGATGGATGAACAGCCTCCAACCCCAGGGTATATTTTCTTCCAAGAGAAATGTATGCAGCATACTCTGAGGTGGGTAACTGTCCTTGGGACAAGTTGAATCTTTTTCACCTTGCTGCTTTCTTTTGCCCCTTTCACCCACCCGCTGAGCAGGCTTTTAATGCCTTTCAGAAACTCACAAGCACTGAATTTGGCCTCTTGTCAGTTTTCCCGAGGAATTCCAACTCACCACAAATATTCCCACATTTGCTCGTAAATAGCCTAGATAAGGCCCTTGGCCTGCTTTTGCTTTTTCTCATCCCCTCTTGAAATTGATTCATCCCCATGTCCCACAGCCTCTCAAAGGAGGCTGTGAGTTCTTCCATTTCCTCTTTAAAGTCCTTCCTGATTCATGACCAGTGAGATGGCTCAATGGGTATGGGTAAAAGCGCTTGCCCCCAGGCCTCACAACCTGAGTTTGATCCCTGGGACCCATACGGTGGAAGGAGAGAACTAACTCCCCCAAAGTTGTCGTCTGACCTCCACATGCCTGCCATGACATGTGTGTGCCCCCACATATACATCACCGCCCCAAAATAAATATACATAGCAACAAATATAAAGTCTTTTCTAACTCAAGCAATAGGGACAGACTGGTCATCACAGCTCCCTATATCACTCCATTATTAAAGCCCACATTCACGTGCTGAATCACGGATTTTCCCTTCTCGTGTATTAGAGGTTGGGCCTACGGCAAGCCTTCTGCCACTTCCGACTTCTTCTCTCTTTGCCGTCCAATTCCCATAGATTCCCAGTTCTTTGATCCCAAGAAGCTCTTTCTGATACACACAATTTGTGCTTTTTCTCTTATACCCTGAGAGCCATAACAAATGGCAAGCCAGCTTTCCATCTCCTGTTCTAAATGCTGCTTTTCTCTCACTTTTTCCACCTACTCAGAGGCTAAGTGGAGGGTATCACACACATGTCCTTTTCCCAATGTAATTCTTTTCACTGGCAGACGCTTTCTGGATAAACAGTTTGGCCTCGGTTGCAGGTCTTCTCGGCCATATCGGACGTCATACGACTGCTTCCACAGCCTTCTTACAATCCCACCTCATGTGTGTTACTTCTAGGGATCACAATCTATTCTCTAGTTCTTTAGCCATTGGGGGCATCCCTCCCCTCATGCGGCAGATCCCGGTCATCATGGAGGGGTGCCATTTCATGCCACATAGAAGAAAGGCACCCTTGGCTTCACACACACTGACTCGCTACCGTCAGACGGCTCAGCCTCGGTTGCATGTCCTGTTACCCCTAGCAGGGGCCATGCACCTGCCTCTGTACCAAGAAGGGCAGGCCCTCCCATACCCCATACCAAGGACAGCCATGGTGGGATTCCACAACAGAAGCTTGACTTTCAGACAGCTCAGCCTCAGCTGTCTGAACAGGTGCCAGGCAACTTCTCCGGGCCCATCTTTTGATCTGTCAGTCCCTGTCTGGGTACCAATTACATGACTTTTCCTGGGAAGTCTACTCTACTCCCCTCATAGACAATGCAACAACAGACCAAAGAAACAGTTCCATCCAAATGAATCTTAGTGTGTCCTGGAGTTACCTGCAGGAACATGGGCAACCTCTGACCAGCTACACCACCAAAAAGTCTCTCCTCCTTACCAATAGTTAACCACTTACATATCTTGGAGAGAGGAGGGACCTTATTAGTCTCAAGCCTCCTCTACTTCTTCCAAGAGGGAATGCTAACAGGCCCAATCTTTTTTTTTCAAAGGCAAGGTCTCACACTATACTCTGGGCTAGCCTAGAACTCTCTATTTATTCCAGGTTGGCCTTGAACTTGCATTTATCTTCCTGCTGCAGCATCCCAAACACTGAGATTAGAGGCATGAGCCGCCACGCCAAGGTAATAGTCTTGTGGGATTGGTCACAGCTGCTCTGATTCAAGCTGGCAACAATCACATCAGCCCAGGGGAATCCGCCACACAGCTGAAAGGAATTAAGAAAAAATTTCAACAGATAATTTGGGTCAAAATCATGCTGATGGAGAGTTGACCAGGTATCTGGATTCAGGGGCCCTGAGAGAAAGAACAAACAAGTCTGAAGTCTTCAGCAGGCACCTGGGTAAGGTGACCAAGGCTGACCAGGGGGGAAAGAGAAGGAGGCTCCACAGAGGATGATGCAAAGTGAGAATGGGCTGACTTCGATTAAGCTCACGTTCAACTCTGCAGGCCCCACAGATCTATAGCTTGAAACACAGTGGCCAAAAGTTATTTCTGAAAGCCAGAAAAGCATATGGGAAATACATGTTTCCAAAAAAGCGGGGCTGCAGAACTGGGAGAAAGGGGAGCTGCTTTGTCTATGAATCTATGTCCCTACTTCAATTTCCTTAACTAGAAAAATGCTTTTGTGTAAATGATACTTTTAAACCCCATAGGCAGAAATCTAGCTAAGAACAATCAGCACGATTTGGTAGAGAACGTGGTCTCTCTGTAAGCTCCACATTAAAGATGAATTGGAGGGGTGTCACCGGCTTTCATTTCAATGTTTTATTTAATCTAATCAAGATATCACTGGGGGGCATAATCAACTACCACATGAGGGCAGAAGAATTAGCCTTGAAGTGCAACCAAATCTAGGTGTTTCTTCCTGACTCAGCCACTCGGCCCTCGGCCAGAAGATCCCACAGACCCTTAACATTGCACAGCTGAACTGAACTCAGTCCCTTCCTATTCTAAATTTCATCTCTTCACCAAACCAAGTGGTTAAGACCAATATTGCCAGTAATGTAATAACAATACCACGTACCTCTGTTGCAATAAAATGAGAAGGCCACTTACTTCTTCCCCAAAACCCATGACCCTGGGCTACAGGCATGGCTCAGTGGGTAAAAAGCTTGCCACACAGCATGAGGAGCTAAGTTGGGCTCCCTAACTCCCAAACAAAAGCCAGGCATGTAGGGGTAGAGAGATGTAGAGGTAGAGAGATGGTTCAACGATAAGAGCACTTGGTGCTCTTGCAGATGACCTGGGTTTGATTTCCCTGCCTCAGCACCCACATTAGGCAGCTCGCAACTGCCTGTACCTCCAGTAACAAGGGTTCTGATACCCTCTTGTGACTCTACACAGGCACTACACATATGTGGTATACATACATGTACTCAGGCATATACACAAACACATAAATGTTTTTTAAAAGTCAGGCATGTGTGCCTGCAACCATTGTGTGGAGACAAGCAGATCCCAGAGTCTCACGGGCCAGCCTGATTAGCTGAAACGTGGAACTCCAGGTTCAGTGAGAGACCCTATCTCAAAACACGAAATGAGGGTAATAGTGAAAGATGCCTGACATCAACCTCTGGCATCCATATGTGCACACAAAGGTAAACACACACATATACACACACACACACACACACACACACACACACACACACACACACACACGTCCTTGCTCTAAATCATAAGGAAACAAACAAATGTAAATGCTGACCCTTCTACAAAACACCTGAACAATTCTCTTTAGAAATGTCAAGGTCACTAGAAAGATCAAGGTCACCGGGTGTGGTGGCACACCTCTTTAATCCCAGCACTCAGGAGGCAGAGGCAGGCAATCTCTGTGAGTTCAAGGCCAGCCTAGTCTACACAGTGAGTTCCAGGCCAGCTGGGGCTACTGGGAGACCTGTCTCAAAGAAAAAAAAAAAACAAATAGAAATGTCAAAGTCATATAAAAGACAGCCTAAGAAGCTGTCACAGATACAGAAAACTAAGAAGATACAATAATGAAATTCAATATGCTACCTGTTCTAGCCTGCTTTCTGCTGCTGTAATAAAACTGACCTGGGCAGGAGCTCAAGCAGGAATCTGGAGGCAGGAACTGAAGCAGAGACCACGGAGGCACGCTGCTGACTGGCTTGCTCCCCTGCTTGCTCAGCTATTTTTCTTATACATCCGAGGCCACCTGTGCAGGGATGGTACCACCCACAGTGGGCTGCACCTTCCCACATCAATTAGCAATTAAGAAAATGCCCAGCAGGCGTGCCCACAGCCAGTCTGGTGGAGGAAATTCCTCAGCTGAGGTTCCCTCTTCCCAGGTGTCTCTGGTCTGTGTCAACTTGATAAAAACTAACCAGCACAGGACTCTAGATTCAATTCTGGAAGAAAATAAAAGACACTAGTGATAAAACTAGCAAAATTAGAATGAAGCCTGTGAGCTAATTGATAGCATCATATCAATGTAAACTACTTCATTTTGATAAGGATGATGTGACTATATAAGAGGTTAATTAGCATTATGGATACCGGGGCACTGGAGAGATGGCTCAGTGGTTAGGAGCACTGGCTACTCTTGCAGAGGACTTGGGTTCAAATCCCAGCACCACATGATGGCTAACAACCGTCCTTAACTCCAGTTCAATATGCCCTCTTCTGATCTCCATGGGCACTGCACAACACGGGGGTACTTAACACACATACAGGTAATATACTCATACACGTGAAGTAAAAACAATAAATAAATTTTAAAACAATAATAAATAAAATATTTTTAGAAAACATGAAGACTGGGAAGAAACATTTATAGAAGCACTCTGCAATACCTGTGCAACTTGTCCAACACTGAGTGATTCTAAATGATTCGCTCTAGATACACAACTAGCTTCATTTCATAGATAATCACTTTAACCCAACACAACCTTAGCTGTTTTTCAATGACACTGAATGACAGAATAAAAGACAAATCTTCTGACTTCAGAATAAATCAGAAGATAACAGAAGTCCTGGGTATTATATATTTCAATGACTAAAACAAAAAAAAATGCATTTTCTCACAGAGACTGGAAGTTTTAAAACAAGGCATCAGCAGAATTGATTCCTTCTGCTTGTGCCAGGTCTCATCATGAACTCTACATGACCATCTGCTCGCTATATCTTTTTTAAAAATACTTTATTATTTTGCATGTATGAGTGTATTGCCTGCATGCACGTAAGTGCACCTGTGCTGTGCAATACCCATGGGGGTCAGAAGTAGGCATCGGATCCCCTGGAATTGGAGTTACAGATGATTATTGCTGCCATGTGGGTGCTGGAACCGAACACAGGTCCTCTGCAAGAGCAGTCAGTGCCCTTAACCACTGAGCCATCTCTCCAGCCCCTGCTCTCTATATCTTCACATCATTTTGTCTGTGTCCAAGTTTCCCTTTAAAAGAACATCAAACATATTGGATTGGGGCCCACTCCCCACTCCTAGGACCTCATTTAATTGCTTCTACAAAGTTCTTCTCTATAACTTAGTCCTATTTGGAAGTACTAGGGGGAAAGGGGGAGGCAGGAACAGGCATCAATCCTGAACCCTGACTTTTAGCTTTTCAACCACCTACATTCCTCAACTCCTACTTTACATTCAAAGCCAGAGTGTGACATCACCACCAGCACCTTTCTCAGACCTCCACTCCCACCACTCTAACTTTACTTTGTGTCTCCCACCTCGCACTTTCTTAAAAGGACCCTTGTTTCTATACTGTATAATCTTCCTATCCAAAGATCTTAACCACATCTAAAGTTCTGCTTGTCTGCAGTACCATTCTTGGGTATTTAATTGGATCACCAGTGAGCTACAGCCCTTGGCTCATGCGTGTTCCAATGTTTCTGACAGAGGACGTCTTGTGAGCTCCAGGACTCTTTCATCTGCCAAGCTCCTGGTTAAACCTTAACTCTAGTCTATGTCACCTCAGCAGCAGCAGGGCAGGCCCATGGGGCAGATAGAGAGCCCCAGCCCCTGAGTCTACAACCCTGTAGGTAAGGTCCTTCCACCCCAGAGGCCCGAAATCCTAAGTGTGTTCGCTACCCCAATCGGTTTCCTGTGGCTTTCTGTGGTAATGTCAATTTGTTCAATAAGCCAGGTGATGTGGAGGTCTTATTTAGACACAGCATTCTTGTTCTGTGACAGGAGGAAGGATCTGTCTGCTGAGGCACAGAAGGCTACAACTGCTAACGTTCCACATACCACCCACTTTGTGAAGATTTTCCAGTTCACAGAGCATGATGAAATTTGAGGGGGATGTTGTGAATCAGGACATGGGATGTGCACTCAGAGGATAGATTTGGATAAAACCCAGCACTGAGCATCCCAGAGCCTGAGCCTTGAGGACCCAAGTGCCAAGGCCTGGGGAACTACATCAGCAGGATGACTGGACACACCAATTCTCCCTCCCTGTGCTGGGTCAACCCACACTGTGTGCATTACCCGAGGCCCGGGGCTGGCCAGGTCCCAGGAGCACTGGACTACTTCCTTGCAGGCAGTCAGGCACACCAGTGAACTTGGAAATGATGTGGAAAGCTGACAATCTGAACACAAACCAGAGAGCCAGGGAAAAGAACCTCAGACAGAACCTTCGTTCCCTCCTTTGTGCTGATTCTGAGCTGTGACTTCCATAATTTGTGAACTCCAAAGCAGAGTGGGGACATTAAAAGCTCGATGCACACACAGGATTAAAATGTCTTTCGTAAAACACTGAAAAGAGAACAGCCCGGAGTTCAGGAAGGAAACAAATATTTCATTTCATATCAATTTTTAGAAGAACTGCACTTGAAAAAGTTAGGAGTGATTCTCATCAACATCAAAGCTGATTTTTAGAAGTGAATACATTTTTATTTCAAACAGACTTTGAAAGTTAAATTAACACCCTTTTAATTCAATGTCAACTATTTAAAATTTTTAAAAAAGAGCTTTTTCCAGAGGACAGGGAGGCATGTCATAAAATGTTGATATTGAAATATGACATTGCCATGAACACACAGCAGCTATGAACACCCACTCGAAGACTGGGCCCCCAAACCTTCCACCCATGAGGCCCTACCCTTTTTTTAGGGGCTAATGACCTTCAATGGTTACTAGGGGAGTGGTTGCCATTTTCTCTAATGGTATTGCCACTGGGGCACTAGGTGGGAAGAAAATGGGGTTCAACAGGAAAGATGAGTATTGGGGTAAATATAATTATAATTATTGTCCAAAATAAAGATTGTCTCCTGGGTCACAGTTCATCACTGAGGGACCCCAAGGTAGGAACTCAGGGCAGAAACCTGGAGGCCATGGAGGAATGAGGAAAGCTGCTTACTGGCTTACAACTCTGTCCCCTGCTCAGCCTGCTTTCTTATACAACATAGGGCCACCTGCCCAAGGGTGGCACCACCCACAGTGGGCTGGGCCCTCCCACATCACTCACCAATCAAGAAGATGCCCCATAGACATGGCCATAGGCCAGTCCAATAGAGGCAATTCCCCAATTGAGGATCCCTCAACCCAGGTGTGTCAAGTTGATACTAAAGCTAGCCAGCACAACCACCTACTGTGCTGCCCTCAGTACAAACCAAGCCCAGTGGCACTCCCAGAACCATGAATCAAACTAAGCCTTTTTTTCCTTATAAGTTCATTGCCTCAGGTATTTCATTAGAGTGATATAAAGCTGACTAATACAGATAAGGATCCTCTGATCCTGCCCTGATTTTATAACCAACGTGTTCCTCAGCACTTCCTGAAAATGTTGCTTTGCTCCTACATCAATATACTTGTTCTCCCTTAAGTTCCAGTTCAGACATTCATTCTAAGGAGTTCATTACAGGTGTGAGAAAAATGCACTTATACCAATATTTATTTCATTGTCTTTTCTAAAAGTAAAAGATTCAAAACAAAATTTGAATGTCCATTAGGAAAATGATTGTATATAGTATATCAATGGCAGAAGTTTGAGGAGATTATTAATTTAGCACAGATTCATGCTGTCACGTCCTATGAACGGATATAAAATGATACAGGGTTTTACTCTCACCTCTAACATGAAGCACATATTAATTTTTGGAGCCTCTTTATACTTTTCCAAATCTTCTACAACAGAGATGTATCACTTGCACAACCAAAGTAAAAACATTATTTTTTAAAATAGATTTTTTTCTCAAACTAATCCCCTCTATTCAGCGCTGCTAGTTTTAAGATAGTTTGACAAACGGATGTGAGAAGAGACTCCAGTGATCCTGCTTAAAACTTTTCTGCCCATGCAAATCACCCTGCTGTTTAAGACTGTGCCCGTACTCACAGGAAGAACACCATTACAGGCACTATGACAGTTTAACTACAACATTTTTAATTAGAGTGTACTAACTATGTAAAGTAAGAAGCTTCACTGTGACATTTTCATACACGCATGTAAAGCATTTTGATGAGATGTTTCCCCTCCCGTTACCCACACTTATCGTCACCGAATTCCCAATTGTTCCCTTCTTCCCTTATGGTTGCGTTCAGTATATTGATTAACACAGTGATCCATTTTCCTGCAAAAAAACATACAAATCAAGATGTTTTGGTTTTTAGAAACAGTGTCTCCCTGTATCCCCAGCTGGCCTAGAACTTGATATGTAGACCAGGCTGGCCTCCACCTCACAGAGATCCATCTGCGTCTGCCTCCTGAATGCTGGGATTAAAGGTGTGCACCCTCACACCTGGCATGATTTTCTTTTCAGGTGGGCTAGGACTAGGGAGAAGCTTCTTTGATGAGTGGTGTACAGTATACTTGTCTATAAATATAAGGATCCATATTTAACATACAGTAAGAAGTTGTCTAGAGATATGACAGAGATAGAGTTTTCTCTAGGATCTGTGACCTCTCCAGCCATGTGAATTTGGCTATATCTACAGTGCCACCCATGAGTTCTCTCCTATTGAGAGGGTTTTAAGTCCAGTCGATAGCTGTTGATGAACCCCTAGATAAAAGTGCCACTACTGCACCAATAGAGATAGTTTGCTATGCTAGTTGTTATAGTTATTAGGCTTTACAGCTGGATTGGACCATTGATTGATTTTCTCCCTTAGCAGCTTGCATAGTATCCTCTAGAACTATGAGAGCTAGTCTTCAGGAAGGAGGCTTCCAGGTCAGTTCCAGCTCCATTGTACCAAGTCCTATGACCAAAGTATGTCCTGTCTTCATGTTCTGGAAGGTAATCAAGAGCTGTGGAAATAGCCTGTGTTATTTTGGGAGTCTCTTGGACTACCCTGACCAACAACTTCAAGGGAGGTTTCTCCTGTCCTGGGCACTGTGTTCCTTGTTATACAGCCTGCAGGTATATATGCATGCACTCATGTTCAGATATTGTATGTGTATTGGGGGGGGTAATACATTTCCCTCTGGCTTTTTATGCTACCTGAGCTTTATTATCTCTCTCTCCCTGTCTAACTTCCCTCTTCCCCAGTTTAAGTACCCCAATCTCTCCATTTTTCCCCTTGATCATACCTGTCTCCTATTATCCCCCTCTCTTGAGTTCCTTCTTCCCGTTTACCCCCATGGGTCCTTGTATGTCCTTCCCCCCTTCCTTCCCAGTTGAATACCCCCATTTTCCCCATTTCCCCCATAACATCTCTTTCCTACTATCCCCCTCTCTCGGGCTCTTTTTTTTCCCTTTACCTCCCTGCTTCCTTTCTACTTTCCTGGCTTCTGCTGTTACATTGGGATATATACTCACAAATAAGGGATTGGGGCTAAGATCCGCAAATGAGGGAGACCACACATCCCTTGCTTTTCTATGTCTGTTACTTCACTTAGTATGAGTTTCTAGTTCCATCCATTTGCCTGCAAATTTCATAATTTCATCTTTCCTTACTGCTGAGTAGAATTCTATTGTGTAAATGTACCACATTTTCATTATCCATTCATCAGTTGACATTTAGGTTGTTTCCATTTCTTAGCTATGGTGAAAAGAACAGCAACGAACATGGGACCTCCACACCTAAGGCTCATGGCAGAACAGGAGGTAAAGCAAATTCTAATACATCCCTTGACTCTCAGCAGCTAAGCTTCCTTACATAACAGTGTGGTGCACACAGAAGGCCACAACTGACCAGGTTTTAGAGAATAAGAGACTGCTGAGTATGTGTCCCTGGACAGGACTCCTGTATTAAACCTCACTCACCCGCGGCTCAGGGACCATTGCAGAGGACGGGGTGGAAATATTCAAGAGCCAGGGGTGGTGCATGACCATAAGGAAACAGAGGCTTTCAGGCCTCTGGGAACTTGCTCATTTGAACTTGCAACAACCCAGCATAGAACTGGGGAAATGGACAGCAGGCCCCAACCCTAGCTGAGGAACCAGTGGCAACTGATTACTGTGGGGTGAAGGAAAGAAGATCTTCTTTAAGGGAGAAACTCTAGGTAGGCTGACTAGCCTCCAGTGGATGAACTTGTACCAAGGGATAACTGGGTAAAAATGCTTGACCCGACAGGACTTAACATATATGACAGAATGCATGAAATCGGGTGGGGGATTATGAGGGGCAGGAAGGGAGGAGGGGGTCTAAATTTGATTTAGATCTATTATATGAAATGCATGAAAACTCAATAAAAATATATTTAAAAAAAAAAAAGAAAAAAAAATGACAGAAAACTAACTCCCAGCAGCTATCAATTGCCAATAGCTTCTCAGTTAGGGCTGGGCCTCCTACTCACCTCCCTGCTCTATGCCAGGATGCTGTCTGGCTTGTGCTTTCCTAGGTCTTGTGCGTGTTTTCACAGTTGCTGTGAGTTCATACGCAGAACTTCCCGCTGTCTGGAAAACACTGTTTCCTTGTAACCACCCACCACCTCTGGCTCTTGTGAGCTTCCCACCCCTCCCCCTAGCAATGATCCCTGAGCCTTGGGAGGAGAGGGGGTATATTATGTTCTTGGGTGCACTTTGAGTTGATGTTTTGACAGGGTGAGAGGTAGCTAGCTTTGTGCTTCCACATATGGATATTCAGTTTTTCCAGCACCACTTGTTAAAGACACTATCAGGCGATGACGTCTCAGTTGCATAGGTGCGGCAAAGTTTCATCACCAAGAAGCATTAGCACAGTGGGTCTGTCACTCAACCTGATCACAGGTACACAGTTGACTAGTCAGTGCACAGAGACAAGTCAGCCCAACAACTCTTAGAAGGGTCTAGAATACAGTGCATGCTGGGTGTTCCTGCAAGTCACTGAAATCTATACCTGGCTAATTTAAACTTTTCCTGACTACAAAATTTATCCATGCTCTCCACACAAGGAATAATGCATCTCTAACCCTAACTAAAGGAGAGTGGCCCCTCTGTTTCTTTTCCAGTGGCACCACCAGCCAGCCTTTCCTTGTACATCTGGGTAGACCAGTAGTCTATAGTGCTTAAAACTGGGGTGAACTGCAAAGGGAAAATTAAGCTACCCTGCTGCATTTCATAGCCTGACTGGTTTCAGGCATCATGGTATGCATAGTAACGGACACTTAGCATGGATTTGTAGAGACATCTAGTGACCAGTCAAGTAAAACACAGGGCAGCATGCCGACTGCCTGGAGAAAGCGATTTTATTTGATAAATAATAGCCAAACAAACATTTAAAGTGCTGTATGTATTGTTTGTATTTATGAAAGAAAACAACATTTAAAACAGAATAGCTCTTAAAAATAAAATTGCTTTCCTAATTAAGATGATGTCCCAGTTTGTTTCTACATTGCTGTTACAAAATACTCTGACCAATACCAACTTGGGGAAGAAAGGGTTTATTTTATTTTACATCTCCCAGGTCACAGCTCATCAGGGAGCCCAAGGTAGGAACTCACAGCAGGAATCTGGAGGCAGGAGCTGGAGCACAGGCCATGGAGGAACGCTGCTTACTGGCTTGCTCCCCTGGCCCCTGCTCAGCCTGCTTTCTTATGCAACACAGGTCCACCTGCCCAGGGTGCCCTCCCACATCACACAGCAATCAAACAGATGCCTCACAGACATGGCCACAGACCAGTTCAATGGAGGCAATTCCCCAATTAAGGCTCCCTCAACCCAGGTGTGTCAAGTTGACACTAAAGCTGTCCAGCACGATGATAACTTTCAAAAAATTCTAGAAAAAAGGATATTGTGTGTTGATAACTTCAAATTTGCAGTATTTGTAACAGATTGTTTCCTTTCTTGGATTTTTGTAATGGCCAAAAGGCTGAGCAGCATAAAACAGTGCTTTCGAAGTGAACTAAGATAAACACTGTTCTGAAACTTAGAAATTGAGATAACTCTCCTTAAGTTAGTAAGTCTGTACAGCAGGCTCACAAACTAACCAAAACTAAGTACAAAACTGCAAATTCCAAAATACCATCAAAATCCTTAAAGCCTTGATAACCATTTCTCTAGTAACAATAGAAAGGGATCAATGTACATGTGTGTATATGTGTATGTATGTGTATATGTATGTCCATATATGTATGTGTATGTATATGTGTATGTGTGCATAGGTATATATGTATATACGTGTGTGTCTGTATGTGTGTATATGTATATGTGTGTATGTGTGTGTGTGTGTTTAATCCTTGAGTGCTCACCATCAGAAGTATCAGTATGTGAAGTTGTTGACACGTGTTTTGTTTTGAACTGTATCCTAATGGATTGATATATATAAAGCAGTACATTTCAGATCATAACAGCATACGTTATTTTTCAACTGTAAAGGGAAGAAAATTCTTGTTTAGTAATTATTATTTTATCGTTATTCATTGCTCTTTTGATAATGTCACACATACAGCACATTCTGATTCCTGTCGCCCTCACTGTCTCGTTTCCCTTCATTCCTACTAACCATTCCCCCCACACACACAAAGTCCCTTCCCACATTCATGTCTTTTGAATCTGTTTTATGAGTTTAACCAGGGCCATCTGTGCACCCATGGGTTTGCTACTATTCAGTGGAATGTGGTGAGCTCATCAGTGGATACACAACTGAAGACAATGTCTGCCCCTCCCCCAGAATCCATCAGTAGCTCTTGGCTCAGCAGGATGGGTAGTCACATGGTCCCTCCCTAATCAATGATTGACTGTTGACAGGTCCAGTCTTGTGCAGGCCAGTGCTGGCAGCCGCTGCTACTGTGAGATCATGACGGCACTGTGCCTTGCCCAGAAAATAAGCCCTTCACAGCTCTTCTGCCCATCATCAGCTCTTACATTCTCCCCCAGCCCCTGCTCCACATTGTTCCCTGGGCCCTAGAGGAAGTGGTATGAAGGTCCTGCTGGGGGCCGAGGACTCAGCCATCATTTATTCCAAGTAAACACTTTCATATTGGAGCAGCTTATAAGCCACACACGGAGGGACGTTCCAGTCTGGCAGGGGCAGTCGTTGACAACGCAATCAGTAAACACACTGTCTTTGATAGTAATGACTATATGAGACAAATGTCATCAAACCAAACTTATCCCTGATTTGGAAAGTGTTCGCCACCAAAAGAGGAAGTCAGTCAGTGCTGCTCTGTCAAGGGACAGGACCTTATGTTCCAGAAAAAAAAATCCTCAGATAAACTACAGAGTTGTGGCAAATAATCAAATTTGGCGATTTAGACATTTCCTTCACTTAATGGTATATCCCCATTCATAACAACATAAGCATGCCCTCCTTAGGACATCAGTGGGCCAGAGAAGCCTCCATCCAGGCAGCTCCAACTCGACCTCAGCACCAGCAAGGATCAGACTGTCGCTCTTCCCTCCCAGGTCAGCCTCGAGTGTAGGAAGAAGGGGTGGCCACGCCCTGTTAGCCAGGCAAACGCCGTCTGCCCCTGTTGTCCCAATGTCATCATCTTCAGCACCGTCTTCTGCTGAAAAGAGCTTTGATCTGGATAACAAATCACATGGCACTTACCTACGAGAATGTTCTCCCCACCAACACCTCTTCCCTATACACTGCTCAATTACGGAGTCCATTTAGGCATGAGATCTTTGCCCCTGTACACTTCTGTGGTTATGTGCAGGTCTCACCCATGGCTCCCAGAGACCAAGGTAGACCCTGCACACATTGCTGTTCAGTGTGTAGATTGTCAGAGCACATGGATCACACGCTTCTTTGCCTTTCTACCTTCTGTCTTCACTACAGGTTGAGGTCCAGTCTGCATCACATACAACTGTGAATACATAGCAGCCACATAGGAGAACTGTAATGCAGGAACCCCTCTTAACTAAGCCCTGTCGGCAAACAGGTATCTGTAAGCTTAGAGAAGATCCTCAACTATTCAACAAGAAATAATCACTTGTGAGACCTGGAAGGGGGGCTCAGTTTGAAATTTAAATAGAATATTCCAAAATGTCTTGACTCATAACCAGTAGCAATTACAGAGCAGCTGACAGAGCAGACGTCAAGTAGATTATTGGACTGTTACAAGTAAGTCGTACATTTGCAAAGGTCATCATGATGCTGCCCAACTACGACATGCTGTTTCTCGGTTCATATTTGTAGCATTGTCATAGGTGAGGAGCCCAGGCAGGTGAGACTCACTTGAAAACCGTAGCTCTACTGTCCAAGCTCTTCGACTCTGAACTTCCACTTAACCACAAATCAAAGAAAGATGCTTAAAATAAAGAAAGTTTAGGCTTGCTCTTGTGCCTTCCACCATATGAGAACACAGCATTCCACCCTAAGAAGGATGCAGCCCTCCCCAGACAAAAGAACTCACCAGGGCATTGATCCTTCCATTCTCCGGACCTGTGAGAAGATGAATTTCTGTTCTTTATAAACTAGCCAGTGTCACCTGTTTTGTTATAGCAGAACACTGTGCACTAAGGCAGCAGGTATTGCAGTTTTCTGTATTGACTGAGCCACAAGGATAGATAGAGCCCACCAAGGCCAAACGCTGTGGTAGCTAATTTAGAAGCCCTGCGGGTGGTGTACAATACGTGGACCCAGGCCACATGCTACACTATGGCGATCCACCGTGACAAGCAATAGCCAGATAATTCTAGTTTAAACGAAGGCAGATCCTGCATCATTTATAACTTTTTAAAAAAGACTAATCATCTCCCTTTTGCAACGACACAAATAAACGTGGGAAGATGATGAGCCTACAGTAGAAGACCCGAAGTGACGTCGAGTTACGGCTTCAAAGTGAAAGTGTTCCAAAGGGTCCTCTGCGTTCACGTATCTAAAAAGACTATCTTGCCATTGGAGATACCTTTAGTTGTAAACCATAACTGACTGACAGACTTCCTAGGCCAGTAAGGACAAGAGTGAATGAGAATCAGACAGCTGTGAGTTGGACTGTCTCCTCATAAACACTGGTTAGAATAGAATACTAACTCCCAGTTCCACAGAATTCAACCATGTTTGAAGATAGGCTCTTTACAGAGCCATCAAGTTAAATTGCAACCAGTAGAGTTGGCCCTGATCCAACCCCACAGTTGTCCTCATGAAAAGGAGTGTCACAGTGGTATAAGCTACAACATGGATGAATCTGGAAATATTACACTGAGTGAAATAATAGGCAGGGAAATATAATAGGATCCCTTTCAGATGCAGTATCTAGAATATGCAAATTAATGGAGATGGATTCAACCAGAGGTTAATGGGCCAGGCAGGGAGGGAGGGATGGGGAATGACTGCTTCATGGATATGGAGTTTCTGCTTGGGGTGATAAAAATGATTTAGAGGCAGACAATCATGATCATTCTCAACAGTGTGAATGTACTTAATGGCAATGAACTATACACATAGAAATAGTTAAAATGGCAAGTTTTATTTTTAGATTTTTATTATAATTAAAATGCAAATGAACAGCCTTATAAAAATAGAAGAAGAAGCCAGGCGTGGTGGTGCATGTCTTTAATCCCAGCACTCAGGAGGCAGAGGCAGGCGGATCTCTGTGAGTTCAAGGCCAGCCTGGTCTACATAGTGAGTTCCAGGCCAACTGGGACTACAGGGAGACCCTGTCTCAAAAAGACCCCCCCAAAAAAAAATAGAAGTAGAAAAATCTGAACACAAAGACACACATAGAGGGAAGATGCTGTGGAGATCCAGGAGAAGGTGACCGTCTATAAGCCTAGGACAGACAAGAACAGGCCCTCCACACAGCCTGCCTATACCTTAATCTCTTGACTTCTGGACTCAGAACTGTGAAAAAATAAATTTCTGTCCTATAAGCCGCCCCACTGTGGTTCCTTGTCACAGCAGCCCTAGACAACGAGTACAGATTTTGCTACCAGGAATGGGGTGAATAGTTTAAACCCAGAAGTCTAAATGGCCAAGAACTAAGGACCATCAAGAGATATACAAGCTGCTGTCAGACAGCAAGCAAGGCACAGAGCCGTGCCCCACATAGACCAGCAGACCCCTATCCTTGGCCATGCTCGGCACAGAGACCCAATGTGCTTCAACAACAGAGCAACCATTGCCCGGCTCCAGGCCCAGGCTGAACCGTCATCCAATCCCTGCTTCCCACAGAGGGAAGGCTGAGCTATGCAGCTCAGCAAACGTCCCCTTCCCTCTTCCCCTCTTCTGACTTCTGGATTGCAGACACCTTGAGGGACTCCCCACTCTCAGAGGACCCAAGAGGGGCCCCTCTACTGCCTCCATCCTGCTCAGCTCCTTTGGCCAGCCCCACCTGAAGCCAGCCAGCTTTTTGCACTCACACTCCACTTCAAACCCCTGTCACCTTTATGTTGACAGTGACCTCATATGATCATCCTGGCAACCTTAGCACCTAAGAGATGGGGTAGTCATGTATCAATGCAGGTCCCCCTCCTTCACCTAACTGGCAGAGGTGCAGGCAGGACAGCAGTCGAACCTGAGACTGGACCCCCCAAAGAAGTAGAAGCCCTTTCCTATGTGCTCCTATCTTGGTCCTTGACCTCAAGCCTTCGAACAAGTAGCTGGTGTGCCACTGGACTCCAGCCTTCTATGCTATACCTAGCCAGTTGCTGGATAAGCACACCACTCTGCCATCTTAAACCCCAACCCTCCCCATCCACAGTGATCCCATGGAGAGCGATGATACAGACAAGAGTTGCAGGGATGATTGAAGCTTTGAAAGCTACATGTCTAGTTACTACCAGCCTGGACTAAACTATCCAGATCTTTAGGAATTGCTACTCTTGCTGTGGATTAACTCCTCTTGTGATTTAGTCACAGGAAATAAAGAAAATGCACTGGATTTAAGGAACAGAAGGAGCAGCACCATACAGTCAAATACCATGTGGCTGTGTTTTTCTGAAGTGAAACATGTGGCTCCTAATCGCCTTCAAACAGCTCTCATCCTGTAGTTAAAAAGAGAGACAACATTATTTGTAATAAACAATGGGGAAAGGATCCTTTCTGTAATGCTGGTTTGGAAACATCAAACAGCTAGCCCTGTCAGGAACCAAACGAACTTAAGTGGATCAATGAAGGCCTTAACCATTTCTCTTGTGTGTATATGCACCTATGCAGGAGTGTGGTGTGCATGCATGTGTGTATGCATGTTCACAGGTGTAGGTGCATGGGTATGGGTGAGCTTGTGGGGGCCAGAGGTTGGTGTCAAGACTCTTCCTCAATCGCGCTCCACTCGTGTATTGAAGCAAGGACTCACACTTGAGCACAGAGCTTACCAATTCAGTCTAGCTAGCCAGCTTGCTGCAGGGTCCCCGTCTTCACGTCCCACATGCTGGGATTACAGGCAGGCTCTCATACCTGTCCATCCTTTGCCTGGGTTCCTGGGATCCAAACTCCAGTCTTCACATTTGCACAGCAAGCACGTTACCCACTGAACCATCTCTCCAGTCCCAGCCTTAAGCATTTCTAGTGTAGTTAAAACCATATTTGATAGCATGGGGAAAATATTTGAACATCAATATCAATGAGGAAAAAGTAGAACTCAAAATTATATGTTATGTTATATATAT
>NW_008340872.1:661967-680608 GCF_000622305.1 Nannospalax galili | reverse complement strand
ATATAAAATCACATGCAACGACTACCCACGCATGGGGGGAAAGATGAAAATAAATCAAACAATGCAAATAAGACCTGAACAATGGGTTCTCTGTGTTTTCGGCGCCTTTGATTATTTTGCAAATTTACCAAAATGACTTTGGGTTATTTTTTTCATCAAAGGAAACTATTCTACTTCATCCTGACCATTTAATAGTAATGCAAACACCGTAAGTATTTATTAACAATAAAGACACAAGTATAGGAATATCTAATTACTTTTGCATACTAAGCTGCAGGCCCATTTGATAAAATTTGTGGTCAAGCCCAAAAGTCATTGTAAATTGTGTGCTGGAGCCCGTGGAAGCCCTTAAACAATAGTAAACAAAATGCTCGGGGTACTGTCACTTGAGCAAGGATCATTTGGGGACCTGATTCTGTTTCCATGTCCTGCTAGAAACGCACCCTCTTCAATTACGCTCCCCCACGCTTTCTCTAGGTGTATAAAATGACAGCTTATGTGGAAATCAAATCGAGGTCAAATTACCCATATTCTGTGAGTAGCTGGAGGTCAGAACTACCTTCACATAGAGCCCTGGAGCCCAGAGTGGATTTCTCTTTCTTCAGCATTCTAGTTCCCAATCTTTAACTAACAACAACGACGACGACGACAAAGACAGGGCGAAAGAGCTCCCAAGCCCATGTTTGCAATGAACGATGAAAAGTCAGAAGTGGGTACAACCAGGCAGTGCTGGTCACAAGTTCTCTGTATCTTGTAAACACTTATAAATGAAAATGTGCAGCTAGATTGATTCAGCTTGAGTAATTTCAGTTGCATGACATTATACAGAAAAATAAAACAAGGGCCAGAGAGAGCAGTGTCTGCTCTTGCAGGGGACCCATGGTCAATTCCTGGCACTTACATGGTGGCTAACAACCATCCATAACTCCAGTTCCAGGCGATCCAACACGCTCTTCTGAAATCCCCAGACATTGCACAACACAGGTGCACCTACCTACATGCAGGCAATACACTCTTACACGTACAATAAAAATAAAATATTTTAAAAGGTTGCTAAAAAAGAAAAATCATAAATCACACTAGAAGATAGAACACAAAACTTTGATGTGTTTTCAAGGTTCCCAACTTTGTTGTTTTGTTTTTTTGTTTTTTTAACGTGCTTCCACAACGTGCTGGCATATAAAGGGATATAAGATGCTACGGTGAATGGAGATGGCCTCGAGCCCCAGAAGTGCGGGCCCACTTCTTTCCCACCTGTTGGCCTTGTCCTTCTGTTTCTGGTTTTAGCACATGTAAGCAACATTCTCCTTCCAGAAATACAAGTAACTAATTAATTGTGTGTCGTGTTTATTTTGGCTTTAGCCAAAAGGCATGTGGATTATAGACTGCCATAAGGACTGAAAAGTCAGACCCACGGGGAGCAGCCCCTGGGGCAGGGCCTGTCCTATCCTTCCCCTCCTCTACCTCCAGCTTCCCGTGTGAAGAGGTGGGTGGTTCTGGTTTTTCCAGGATGACGGAGCTCTGTTCGTGAGCTCCACACAGTTGTATGGATTCTGCATGTGCCTTGTTACTTTTTCTCATTTACCTCTCGTGTCTTTAGGTGACAGGCGGGAAAGGTGATGTGAATGATGAAGGATGCCTGCAATCCTAACCATTAGGAAGCTGAGGCAGGAGGATTATACCATTGAGGACACTTTGGGCTACACAGCAAACCACAGCTGAATGAATGAATGACTATAAATGTGATATGAGTTGAGATATAGGATGTTCTAGAGTCGTACAACTCAAGCTCAGTCTGCTTGGCCGCTTGCTACAACGATGTGGCTTGCTCCCTCTGAAATGCCAATGTAACCGTGTTGAGGAAGGATAGGAACATTAAGAAGAATTTGGGTCATGAAAACGCCTCAAGAATAACGCTGCTCTCTTGGGAGTAGGTTAAGCGTCCCAGAGATCTCACTCCTGCAGCACTGGATTAGTTACCACGGAGTGGGTCGTTATAAAGTTGTGTCTCCCTCGAATTCACCTACTTATGCCTCCACTTTCCCACCATGTTAACACTCACTGTGACCTTCCCGAGAACCTGTCTTCTAGAAAATGTAAAATAGACCCCATCAAGACGGCAGAAGAAGAGGTAGAAAAGAAATTTAAAGGTCACCTTTGCCCCTAATGAAGTCTCACAGTGAACAATGGCCACTGTCCAAACACAAGTATGATCTGTGGCCAGGCAACCACTGCCAGAGAAGCCTGGGCCTCCTCTGCGGATGTCTGACATGCAGCCACTATGTTAATACACCATCATTTGTCATTAAAGCTGAAACTGTATTTTCAAAGCTCTCCCCTAGCTATGATCAACAAATCAATAGGATATTCTCTGAGACTCTTACCATATTTGGTGTTGTATTGTTAGTTTTGTTTTTACTAGTGGTGTTTTGCATGATTTTTAAAGAAGCTAGCTTCCTGGAGAAGGTGACTTAATCCTTCTTCATGATAGGAAAAGGATAAAGAATTAAAATTTTTTCCAGGTGAGATGGCAGAAATCTGTAATCCCAGCACTTGGGACACTGATAGCATAGTGAACTCAGGGCCAGCCTAGGCCACACGACAATTCTTTGTCGTCCCCACCCCCCGCCACAAAAGAAGTAATGTCTTAAAAGATACTCTGTGTGTGTGTGTGTGTGTCCTCAGAAAGACATTTCAGCCAAGACAACAGTTTTGAGAAACTCTCTTCTGTGGTTTCCCACGAGCCCATGCATCAGGCAGCTATAGACATTCTCGGGTTGGAAATTATCAGCCTGACAGACTCTGAAACAGGGAAAGATCCCAGGTGTGCTGGATAGCTTCAATTGTCAACTTGATACCCCTGAGAGGAGGGAAACTCAACTGGGGAATTTCCTCTATCAGAGTGACCTGTGGCCATGTCTGTGAGGCACTGTCTTGATTGTTGAGTGATATGGGAGGATTCAGCCCCACCATAGGTGGTGCCACCCCTGGGCAGGTGGTCCAGGGTTGTATAAGAAAGTGAGCTGAACACAGGCCAGAGAAGCAAGCCAGTAAGCAGCATTCCTCCATGGTCTGTGCTCCAGGTTCCTGCCCTGAGTTCCTGCCTCACCGTCCCTCTAAGTTGAACTGTCCTTTGGAAGTGTTAAAATTAAATAAACCTTTCCTCCCCAAGTTGGTTTTGGTCAGTGCTAACTAGGACACCAGGTAAAAGGACAGAGGTAAAGACAGGTTTGTAAAGAGCTGGTAATTTGTTTTTCTATTAAATTTTTTATTAACATATATTATTTGTGCAAAAATAATAGATTTTGTTACACTTACACATATGTAGACAATGGGCTTTAGTCAAAAAGCATTTTTCTTTAGCTATGATGTAAATCCATGCTGGGTCCTGCCTGACTTCCCTTCACATGTAGCCAAGGTGCTGTGCTTGCCAAATACCCCATCAGTCCAGGTCAATAAAGAGGAAACGCTGGGACTGGGAGCTCCAGCGTGTTCCGTGTTCCATGCTCAGGGACCTCCCAGCCATCAACAAAATCAACAGGAAGTTGGACAAAAGCGGCAGTAATTTATGGAAGGAAGAAACTGGCTCGGTGGTGAGAAGAACCGAGGGAAAGAGTTTGGTGTGTTTGCATTTCATTTCCACCCCCATCCCCAACACAGAAAGAATGAGCCATTTCGGAATGTTTCGCATAAGCCAATGGCTTTCAGAGTAGATTTTTGTTACGCTGAAGGAGTATTCATTCTAAGGTAAGGGTGACACATGAGCTTTAAGTGGCGATTTCCTAAGACCTTCTGCCTTGTCTTTACAGGGGATTTTTTCTTTCACAAAGGTGAAATGGATTGGTTTTGACAACAGCTTTCTTTCCACCAAGAAACTCAAAGTAAAGACCAGAAGGAGAACCAGGTAGAATGACCTACGTGTTGTTCTTGGAACTCAGCTCAGATCATGAGCGAACTCTCAACTATTTTCATATTCCATTTTCCAGGAAAACATAATCCGTGTTCAACCAAAGCTCATTACACTGCCAAGCAGCCAATGAACAGAGCAGGCTCTGTCACCAGGCAAGATGTGAGTACATCTGGGTCAACAACGTGAAGAAATTCATTATCAGTGTGTAAACATGGACAGTTCCAGAAAGTTCCAGAAAGTTCTTGATGTACCTTGCCTTCAGTTTCTCTGGAAGCAGGACACGGAGCTCACACTTCCAGACTGGCCAAGTCCACCCTGACCATTGCTTCTAACAAGTGTGCTGACATGCCGGGAAAGCAGAGTTGCCCAGCTAAAACCAAGGACTCTTCTGGAAACCCCAAACATGCCCTTGGCAGTGGCCTATGTGCAGCAAGAAATGTAATATTTCTTAGGAATTCACCTGGAAAGGGGTGATATGATATCCACCAGGGGCAAAGTCTTACTGGGGATTATCGTGGGCTCTGAAACCGGAGGCTTCTTAGTCTTGCATAATCATGATCCTAATTCATGTAACTGCAGACACCCTTCTTCCATCCCCAGTACAATCGTGTCCCGTTCCTTTGAATCTCATCTGAGCCATTTGCTTCAACATGTGTTCCAAGAGAGACTGAAGGTCAAGCAACCCTCTGAGAAAGCCTGTCATCTGCACACACCACGGAGGTGTTTCTTCTGCATTTCAGTCATGCCCTGACCTTGGAGAGGACAAAGTAAAGAGGGATGCCTGATTAACTTTCCATTTATAAACCAATTACTTAACTATTGGCACCTTCATTCTGCAATGGCTGACATAAAATCTTTTACAAAACAAAATGTAATAGATGAGAAATTGACCAGATTTTTAGAAGTTTGCTTTGAAGGCCATTACTATGAAGTTTCCCTTCTTTCTTGTTTAATTTTTATTTATTTTTATTTTATGTATATGAGTGTTTGTCTGCATTATATAAGTGCACCGTGTGCATGCAATGCCTGTGAAGGTCAGAAGAGGGTGTTGGATTCCCTGGAACTGGAGATACAGACGGTTGTTAGCTGTCACGTAGGTACTAAGAACTGAACCCCCATCCTTTGCGAGAACAGCCAGTGCTCTTAACTGCTGAGCCATGTCTCTAGCCCCAAAGTGTCCTTTCTGAAGAGCCTTCTGTCTGTGGAAGGTGCTGGACCTCAGAACCAGGCTGTGAAGTCGCTGGAGTCGACACCACATGTGGTCAAGGTGTAGAGCCTGTTCCTGGTGTTTAACTGTACTGGTATGAGTGCTGATTTTCCACTTCGGAAAGAGTGAGAGATGTTTTCACATGCATCTGCACACGATAAAATTGTGCCCAAAACTCATACCAGGTCAGTTCAATAAATAAAATTTCAGTTCCCCTCAGAGGGTCTCTGCATTGTGACGGCCCAGATGCTGACTTTTAAGGTCAGCACATCTATCAAATTTGCCTTCTGGTCCTTCTTTCCAATGTCACTGTCTAGTGACACTTCCCCTGACCACCCTATTCCCAACTTCCCATCCCCTTCAGTCTTTGAACTTCCTCCCCAGCACTCCTGTGCTGGCATTCCCACCTTCCATACAAGCCTCCTCTCACAAGAACGTCAGCTCTGTGCAGACAGGAAGACCTCAGCAACTCTACAACGGAGGCCAGTCTCGAGCAGGCTCTCAGTAAATGACACAATGACTTAAAGTGTTTGAAATGGAAAGTCCAAATGGCATTGCCCACCATGTGCTCCGTGAAGGTAGACAGTACGATAAAGTCATCTTCCAACACAGCCAAGAACAAAACCAGGGAGAACTATCTCTGTCTTCACTTTTGCACAGCGGACACAAAGCCTGGTGTTCTCCATTCCACCTAGAGGCGGGACTCAGGAACATGACCAAGATCCTGTCCACACCTCCCCAAAACTCTAGAGATAGAAGGAAAGATACTCTCTCAGTTTCCAACTGCTTGTGATTCACCAATAAGTCAGATCCAGGGCCTGCTTCATGGACGTACAATCTGTATATATAGGGTACTGCACTCAGAAGGATCCACACCTGGTCTCACATCCCCCTGTCCGTCTGGATATTTTTAACAATTGTCCCTCTGAACTTACGTTTTGGGAAGATCAATGTGACAACAGTGCTTGAAAATATGCAGAAGTGATATATGAAATAAAGAGAAAAGATCCATACTTTATTATCTTTAACAGAATGTTTTTTTATTTGTTTGAGACAAGGACTCGTGTAGCCCAGGCTGGACTCAATCTGGCTATGTAGCTGAAGATGACCTTGAACTTCTGATCCTCCTGCCTTTACCTCTCATGCTATAATTAGAGATGTGCTCGAACAAGCCCTGTTTTATGGGGTGCTGTGGATTGAACCCAGGGTTTCCTGTGTGCTCAGCAAAAACTCTACCAACTGAGTCCCAGCCCCAGCCCTCCATGCTTATTATTAATTTTTTAAGCACACCATGGCCTCAATATGGAATTTTCATACATGTATGTCATTACACTTCATTCAGACTCTTCCTCCTTCCAAGCCTTTACAACAAGCAGCCCCATATGATATAGGTGGTCTTGGATATGTCCATGTTCTTTCAAGAGAGAGAAGAAAACTTCCCAAGCTGGAAAAAATACATTCTGTCTTACGTTTCTGTTCTCCCAACAATAGAGATATGGTTATCTTTTTGGCTAGCAACAACCACCACAACAACACTTAGATTCAATTAACTCTGAAATTAAGGAGAATAATGGAGGCAGTGGGTTGCTCAGAAGGAAAGAAATTGTTTTATAAAATAATTACTGGAAACATTAATAAGAGAGGCTGGGAAACTGTTTGCTATTCAGAAGCAATTTGAGGTTCTGTCTGGGACCTGGCTAATGCCATGTCTTTCAGCCCCTCACCAGCTCTCCACGCTGAACCATTATGGTCTCCACACAGCCCTGTGTCACTATGAACCCAATGACAGTCTAATCATCTACTACGCACTAGGTCAGTTTGAAAGTGGACCTCGTGCTGCTGGAGGCAGACACAGCTCCCAGGCAGTCTGTCCCCATCTGTCTACGGGAAGCCGACCACCAGAGTTGCCTTCGGGTCAAAAAGTTGGGATCCACTTTTCAGGGTGTTCCCTGTCCCGATAAGGTCACAGTGCCTTTGGCTGAATGCAACTCAATAAGTGGACTAAGTTCTGTAAGAACAAACAGTAATTGCTTTTTGAATTAATCAGTTCTATGCAGCTTTTGAACCATAAAGGACTCTCCATCCTCTCCCTTTATAGGGAGATGCGTACCCTTTAGGGACCATCCAATGATGCACAGCCCTTTCCATAGATTCGAGAAAGTGTCACCCTTTGAAAGGTGGGAAGACTAAACCTCAGCACCACCAACCCCAGAACCTGGGACCGTGTCAGCAGCAGTACTGCCACACAGCAGAGCTGAAGATACAGTGGCCAGATTCTCCAGGGTAGTCTCAAGTTACAAAAATCATTCTGTGGAAGGCTGAAGGTAAATAAAGAAGGGTTCCTGTAAATATAGAACCAGCCAAGAGAACGGCAACAAAAGGCAGCCTCTCCAAAGCACAAACGAAACGTGAAACCTGAAGGAAGATCAACAGCCAAGCCCTCACAGGGGGACCCAAAAGAGAAGAGACAGCTACCAGGAAAGTGCCAATTCCTCGGACTCCACGTCCCCCGCAGACACCCCACCCTGACGTTTTCTTTCAGGAAGTGGCAGCCCTGTCTATTCAACTGTGCTCACCAGAAACCTATCCATGCCTGACAACTTCTCTCCCTGGCCCCTTAGATGAACCACCATCTAGTTCTCCTGGTTTCATTTCCTCTTAAATTCATCCACTCTCTTAGCCTCCACCCTGATCAGAAGGTTACTTTCTTCCCTGCTCTTCAGCAATGTCCGTGTAGCTGGCATCCTTCATCCAACTCTCACTCCATCTCTGTTCCCAAAACACTTCTCCAAGGACCAAAGGAAATGTAAATATATTCTCTTCTTTTCACTCCTACACACAGTACGGCATATAGGTGCATGTTTGACACAGGTGTTTTGTTGTTGATGATGATGTTTTATAAGAATATTTTTATTATTCCAAAGAGAGGCAACTCGAAGCAGGTTACATCAAAATGTATATACAAAGAAGTGTAAGGGTGGAAAAGTAGGGGATAAGAAATCAAAGACTAAAGCCGGGCATGGCGATACATGTCCTCAATCCCAGCACTTGGGAGGCAGAGCCTGGCAGATCTCCATGAGATCCAGTAGCTCTGTTCTTTTTTTTTTTTTTTTTTTTTAAACCCTAACTAGTTTATTGGGCTTGCTAACAGACCACAGACCGTAGGGTAGGGATTTATTTACAGAAGAGTGGGCACCCCCCCCATTTACCACTGCACTGTAAAGTCCACACTCAAATACAGATCCTGTAACCTCCCAACAGCCACACAAAATGGTGAGAGAGGTGACTCATGGCACTCTCAGCTTATATATCCTTTGCCCTTCCCCCACATGCAGCTAAGGTTGACTGAGTTGGGGGGGAGGGGGGTAACTGACTTCCCCCTCAGCTCCTTGATGAGTGTGGGAAGGACGTGTGACTATAGCCTGCCGGCACAGTGGTCGGAGGACACTTCCAGTTAACACTTCACCCCTTCCTCAGCTCTTACATTCTTTCAGAAAACCTCTTCCGCAAAAGCCCCTGAGCCTTAGAGGCGGGTGGTAGGTGTGGGATGATCTTCCTCCCATTGTGGCAAGGCACTGAACTTTCATATCTCTGCATAGTCTGTTTTCTGTGGGCTGTTAGCCCATTTCAGTGGGATCCCATCTACGCACAGCAAGAAGCAAGAACATATAAACAGCGACAGCTACAGTAACTTAACCAACTGGTATAAACACAAACGCCTGGACCATGCTTTAGAAGGTGCAGATGATGATGTTTAACTTAACAACATACCCCAGAGAGTCACTCACTCACTGAAGGATTTATTCCAACTGCATCAGAGTCTGTTGTGTGCATGTACCACTGTTTACTTAACACCTCCTCTCCTATGTTTCCAGTGTCCTATTTCAAAAGAGGTAGTGGGTGACATTGTACATACATCGTTTTGTGCTTGTCTGACTATAACATCAATTCCTACAGAAATGGGATCACTGGGGCTGCTAAGACGGACCAGAGGGTAAAAACACGTTTAGTGTAAGCCTTACAACCTGAGTTCAAGTCCCAGAATCCATGGTGGAAGGAGAGAACTGATTCCCATGACTTCTGACCTCCACATGAGGGCTTTGGCATGTGTGCACCTGTATACACACACACACTTTTTAAACCTGTATACACTATATTCTGATCATTTCCTCCTCCCACTCCTCCCTCAATTCCTCACAGACCCTTTCCCCTCTCCCCCATCCCAACTTCGTGTCCTTTTTTCTTCAATAACTCACTGAGTTCAGTTACTGCTGTGTGTATGCTAATGGGTATGGCATCAGCCCCTGGAGGATGATCGACCTACCAAGGGCTACACCCTTAAAGGAAATTGGCTCCCCTTCCCCCAGCAGCCCTCAAATGACAAGAGAGCCTCATCTAAAGGTGGAGGTTCATGAGCCTCTCCCCTGATTAATATGAGACTCTTTGAGCCTCAGTTTCTTCATCTATAAAATGGAGGTACTACTCTTTACCAAAACAGTTCTGAAGAGGAGCAAATAATTATATATGCAGAATTTAACTTTTGCTCAAATGACCTCATCGATCCATGGTCAATTTCTTTCAATGTGCAGATTCCCCAGACCCCAAATGCAGCTGAAACTCTCCCCATTTTTCTAGGTGTCTTCTGGGCTTCTCTTCGTGTATGCCCCACATCTTTAACTTGCGAATATCTGAAACAATAATCATAAAGTTCCCGCCAAGATATCATTTAAAACTGCATTCTCCTCCTACGTTCTGCAGTTACCTGAAGATCTGTGGACCTGGGGCCTTTCGTCTTCCCACCCTCTATTCATAGTCCCAGGTCAGTCAACAATTACTAGTGTTTCCCCAAATCTTTCCAGAATGTTTCCTCCGTTGCTCCTGCTTCCATTCTATCCCAGCCACAAAAAAGGAGACAAACCAGTTTAACTAACCCTGGTCCTCACCTTTCAGGACAACCTCTCTAACCAACCCTAAAATGCTATTTTAGAATACAAACCAAGTTTTGTTTTCCTTGTGGTGAAAGCCACCTGTTTGCCCTCCACCTTCTGTGGCTGAGAGTCTAAATGAACAGCATGCAAACCATATAAACCACAGCCTTCTCCCAGGCCCACCTCCAGCCCTCTCCTGGCCTCTGGCCACAGCAAATGCCCCACCCCACCCCGGGAGGCTTTCTCTGCGGCCGCCTTCTCCTGGCACCACGAAATTCCCCATGGACTTTTCTTTCACTTATTCACTCAGCAATTTATCATTTAATTAAAAAGGACATCCTGGATCGCCCAAACCTCTGAACCTCTTAGAAATTTCATTGATGTGAAATTCAAAAATTAATATCCCACTTCAGGTACACAGCTATATTCTGGGGTGTTGTTTCTTAACCTTGATATGTCTCTCATTTGGGGGGTACATAACTGTATTGGAGTGGAAAGCCATCCTTTATATTGCAGGATGTGTTGCAGTGTCCCTGGACTCTACACACGCCAAGACAATTGCTCAGAATCCCTTAATTGTGACAACCAATAAATGTCAGGTACTCCCAAACATCCTCTGGGGGTTAAAGTAATTCCAGGTTGAGAATGGCTGCACTGGGCATCTCTTACACTCACTGCTCTGTGGTCAGCATGGTGTCATTGATTGATAGAGCGCTGCTCTGTGGAACGTCAGCATGATGGGGGTTGCTGCAGACACGTAGAGAGTAAATATGCATGGCTGTCCTTGCCAGGTAAAGACCAGCCAAGATTCCTCCTATTGGTGGTAGTTGAGAAGAAAACATTACCAGATATCTGGTCACATAAGAATGAAAACATGTGGGGCTAGAGAGATGGCTCAGCAGTTAAGATCACTGGCTGCTCTTGTAGAGGACCCAGGTTCCATTCCCAGCACCCCATGGCAGCTAGCAACCATTGTAACTCCAGTTCCAGGGAATCTGATGCCCTCTTCTGGTCTTCCCAGGCATTGCACTCCATGGGTGCACTTTCATACATGCAGGCAAAACATTCACACACATAAATAAAAATAAATGAATTAATTAATTTTTTAAACCTTTAAAAAAAGAAAGAGAATATGTATTGATCTTCACCAGTAAATACAGCAATCATCAAACACTGTCACCTAAGGGAACTGTCACCTAAGTAAGTTCATAGTAGCCTAGCATCTGCCATAATTGTCTGGTTTTTACAGGTACACTAGAGGTATAAATTAATAAATATTTGGGTGCCAATACTGTGAACTTTTTATGTCCTTGAAGATGGTACAAATATCTGAAATTATTCAAAGACTGCATTATGTTCCATTACATTCTTCAATAATGGGTGGGACAGTTTCAGGGGTGCTATTTGGCCCTTTTTACCATAATATCCCTCATTCTACAAGCCAAGAAACCCACTGGGAGTTCTATCAACAACTCAATATGTTTGTCCCATTATATATACTACGACCTGAGATATAATCACAGGGTAGTTTTCAGAGGACCTAGTAGACCCAATGGACTTGAGAGTAAAACTTCATTTACAACCTGGCATCCTAAAGCTACTGAGGAAGGAAATGAATAACAGTTCACACCCCTGGGCCTCTCCCGCCTTAATGTAGCAGTCTTCAAAAATGCTGGCTGGTCTCCATTCTCTAGCATTAGTTACTTAGGTAAATGGCTGTAAGTTCCATAAGAGGTTTAGGAGAATACATGTTCAGGTATGCTTGTGGAAAATAGAAGGATCCTTCTTTAACTGGACTAGAGTGTTCCTTCAATCTATGGATTCTAGATCAATTAACAAGCTACATTTGAAAAATGTAATGAGAAATCACGGTTATTCATTACAGTGATTAACGTTACCCTATCCTCTCACTTTATTGTTGTTATTATTATTATTATTATATAACTTTAGTAACACCCTAGTTGTCTGTCTAGGGACACCATGACGTACTAAGAATCTTTGAGGACTGAGGCCCTGCTCCACAATCCCTCTGATGGTGTCACTACAGGGATCTTCCTTCCAGGGGTTAAGAACTGTCATCTAGTTTATAATTCTGGAATCTCATTACCTCCTTTAATATTAAGGTCCACTGGACAAGAGACAGACACCAAGCTAATCAAAGATGCAGGTGAGCCCTTAGCCTGTACCCACCTTGGTGACCTCATAAAGAAAGGGTCTTCCAATCAAGAAATGTAGTAAGTCAATGCTCAGATTTCACTTAGCAAATTCATTCCAACATTCCTAGCTCCTTAAATCTTCTTCTAATTTATGCCATTCTCCAACAGCTCTATTTTATCAGTCACCAGTCATCATCCTATCAAAATGTCAAGGAGCCATCCCGAGAAATCACTAAGACAAACGTCTGTGACATCTTAACACCCTCAAGATCCACTCCCCAATGCCTCTTGTTGGCATGGTTTTCCAGTTCCCTGCTCATCCTCTGACACAGATTGCATTCTCTTGGAGCAGAAACCATATCTCCTCACAGAAGCTGTGCTCAGATCTGATTGGTTATTAGCCAGAAAACCAGCAGGGAGATGTAATCCAGAACCTCAGCTCCAGATTCACTTTGGATGCACATAAAATCATGTCAATAAGGTCATTTCAACCCCGAGAAGAGAAAGATACATAACCTGAAAAGTCATATGAAATCCTTTCTCAGCCTTTTTAAAGTCACATCTTTAGATGTTTTTAACAAAAAGCTTAATAATAGATAAGATGTTAATAGATCCTTATTACATTAATTGGACCTGAGAAACTAACCATATAGTTTTAAAGAATTATGCCTGCTCTATATAACGTCAGTTGTCAACTTGACACATCTGAGCAGAGGGGACCTCAATTGAGAAATTTTCTCCATTGAATTGGTCTGTGACCATGTCCGTGGGGCATTGAATTAGTCTGTGGCCATGTCCGTGGGGCATTGAATTGGTCTGTGGCCTTGTCCATGGGGCATTTTCTTGACTGTTGAGTGATGTGAGAGGGCCCAGCCCACTGTGGGTGGTGTCACCCCTGGATAGGTGGTCCTATGTTCTATAGGAAAGCAGGCTGAGCACAGGCCAGAAGAGTTGTTCCTCCATGGTCTGTGCTCCAGGTTCCTGGCCTGAGTTCCTACCTTGCCTTCCCTTGATGATGGACTGTGAGCTGTAAGCCAAATAAACCCTTTCCTCCCCAAGTTGCTTTGGTCAGTGTTTTTATTACAGGAATAGAAAGTAACTAACATGCCAGTCAAGAAAGTTAATGTAGGAAACCAGTTGTGTCAAATGGTGAATTCTGTCTCAGCTCACTACGGCTCTTCTTCCTCTGGATTTTTGGCCTAATTAGCCAGCCAAATTGCATCAGTGCCGTACTTCTATGTTTGACAAAGGAGCCAAAGGTCCTTTCAGTTTCTCATAGCCTCCCACCCTGGCTGATGGACACCCCTGATTACAGGACAACTCTAAGTCTGTGCTCAGGGCAGAAGTCTGAGGTTCTAAAACTACAACTTGATAAAACATAAGACAAATGTCCAAGTGCAGAGGCTCAGTGTCGATGACATTCTTAGGGTATATTATTAGAGATATGGTGTTGTGAAAGAACACGCTAACAGTTCCAAAGTTCTCCATATATGAGCATTATGTCAGTCCAGAACTGGGGCACTCCAACAGGTGTCTGAGGAGTCTTCCTCCTTAGCATCAGAGACTCAGACAGGAGATAGTAAGGCACTGCAAGCACGGGCAGCATCATTCAATGTTATCCAAACCTCAGTGTGAGAGAGCCAGGATTTTCCATACAGTCCCAAACGGCAACACTAAGACCAATAGATTCAATATTCAGTTACACTGAAGAAAAGCTTTCTAATAGTCAAAGCAGCTCCAAAAGTGGTCTGGCTCACTTCAGGATCAGTGAGCTCCTGATTCTCCCTCAATGGTTTTCTTTACCTTCCTCATTGCATGGACATTTTCCTTGGGCCTCAGGGGCTCGGAAAGTGGCTGTACAATCAGTGCTGCAGAGTGGGGAAGAGACAGGTGGATCCTGGGAGCTCGCTGGCCAACTCGGTCTAGCCAAAACAGTGAGCTTCAGGTTCAGTGGGTGACTGCCTCAAATTAGGTGGAGAATAACTGAAGAAGACAGGAGATACTGACCTCTGACCTCCACATGCATGGGCACAAAGCCACACCAATACTCACGCTCTCATGTACGCACGCACACACACACACACACACACACACACGATTCTTTGGGCTTCAAGTCAGGTCTTAGAGAAACTTTCTTTCACGCACAAAGAAGGTATGTTAAGAGGCCCTCAAGTAACGAAATATAATCTAACCCAAAGTTCGAGCTGCCTCTGACAACTTTTTCTCCTATACTCAAAGAATTAATAAACTTTTAAAAATAAATGATGAATATTGAAAACATCTCATAATAAAGATAACTGCATTTTAAGGATGTCCCTGAGCAGATTTTCAATAGCACCCTAATCAGGTCAGGAAGGTTTCTGGCCTCCCCAGCCCAGTGGTATTTGTACATATCTCTGTCCTCCTCAAAATCACACCCTCACTCTTGCTGAAAGATGTAAACTATAAACCTCATCACATATAAGGCAAAAAAAGACTCATTTATTTTGTTCTGATTAGTCATCACAGATCTTTCCCTTATCTGCCCTATAGCAGAATCTCAATCTCGCTCTAATTAGACACCAGCTGGGCAAACAGTGCAAACTTCCGGCCAATGCGATAAGACCAACTACACCTGCAGCCTGTGCGAGCCAAGGAGCCTCCTACAGAAGCCAAGTCACAAACAGCTGTAGAGAGGCTCCATCAGCTCCAACTGAAGGACCCTTCCATTGCTTAATCCAGCTTTGATACATGTCTAGAGAAGCTGAGTGTTTCCCCGCCAGGCCTGGAACTGGACAGGTGCCAAGCAGAACCCAAGGAGGCAGGAAATAAAACAGCAGCCAGGCCATGGGTATAACAAAATACCTTCCTTTAGCCCTTCTTGATATAGAAGCCTTTCCCATCATGCTCAGCATCTTCAGACTGTGCTAGTCTTTGCACAAGGATGGGGGCTTTTACTGTGCCCATCTTCTCCTCTTGTCCAGAAAGAAGTTTGCAGTCCTCAACACGGGGGAAGCATGCCTCAGCATCCAAAAAGGCATTCTGGGCCTCTTTCTTTGAAGGAAAATTCCCAATGACTAATGAACAAGCTGTGTCAGCCTCACTCTTTATACCTGCTTCACACAGGATAAGCATGAAAACAATGGATGGATGGATGGATGGATGGATGGATGGATGGATGGATGGATGGGATGGGTGGATGAGTGGCTGCATGGCAGGTAGATTAAAAATGTATATATGAGTGGGTAGGTGGGTGGACTAATGGATTAATGGATGGATGGATGGATGGATGGATGGATGGATGGATGGATAGGATGGGTGGATGAGTGGCTGCATGGGCAGGTGGATTAAAAATGTATATATGAGTGGGTAGGTGGGTGGACTAATGTATTAATGGATGGATGGATGGATGGATGGATGGATGGATAACCTACATTATGGGTTTGTTTGAAGCAGGATAAGAATAAAGATAATGGGCTGGAGAGATGGCTCAGTGGTTAAGAGCACTGACTGTTCTTGCAGAAGACCTGGGTTTGAATCCCAGCACCCACATGGTGGCTAGCAACTGTCCATATCTCCAGTTTCAGGAAACCAACACCCTTTTCTGTCCTTCACGGGCACTATACACCATGAGTGTATTCACATACATGCAGGCATAACACTCATACACATAAA
The DNA here is from genome assembly GCF_000622305.1 of Nannospalax galili. Classification (NCBI taxonomy): domain Eukaryota; kingdom Metazoa; phylum Chordata; class Mammalia; order Rodentia; family Spalacidae; genus Nannospalax; species Nannospalax galili. Next base: position 664,753 of record NW_008340872.1, on the reverse strand, counting down.
AAATCAATCAATCAATAAAAAAGAATAAAGTTCTGGAACTAAAGGCATGTGCCACCACACCTGGCTCTGGTGAGACTCCTGTTCTCTCCTTTTGAACTGCTCTGTCTCCTCTCTGTATGTTGTTTATGGAGTTTGTTCAGAAGTGGGGCTGAAGGGAAGTGATTGGATCATGAGGGCTCTGAGCTCATCCGTGAAGCACTCTGCTGATACATTCATATTTGATGGGGTTTTGGTAGATAATAGAAACTTAAAAGACGGGACCCCACTGAAAGGATTAAGCCCAGTAAGGTGTACCTTTGAGTTTTCTCTCCCTCCCTCTCTCCCCTCTTCCCCCCACACTCTCTGAAAACAGTGCTCTCTCTGTGAGCTGTGAATTGTGAGAGAGGAGTTGCCAGGAAAAGCTGGTTCCCACTTGCGTTCCATCACAGTGAACTGTGAACACCATGACACAATCAGGAGGAAAGCTCAACAATAGCCAGCCATGGATGAGTTGTGCAGCAGACAGAATTCCTCAATGGCTCCACAACTTGGAAGGCTGGGTAGATAGCAAGTGACACAAAACAAGTGGGCATGGGTAAATTCCATCCATTAGAGCTGGAAAGATGGCTCAGCCTTTAAAAGCACTGGCTGCTCTTGCAGAGGACCCAGATTTGGTTCCCAGCACACACATAACAGCTAACAACTGTCTTTAACTCCAGCTCCAGGGGATCCGACACCCTCTTCTGACCTCTATAGATATTGCACTTACATACATGCAGACAATACACTCATCCACCTAAAATAAAAGTAATAATAATAAAATACTAAAAAAATATTCATCCATACTTCCCAAATAACTACTTATTAGAGTGTGGTCATCTCTTTGCTTCACTACAGAGATAGAGGTGGAGGAGAGAGGTAGAGAGAGAGAGAGAGAGAGAGAGAGAGAGAGAGAGATGTAGATAAATATAGAGCCGAGCTGGAGATAGAGGTGCAGCAATGTATCAGTATATGTTTAACAACCAGATCTTTAAAATGTGTTTGTACGTGTGTCTTCACAAGTTGATTATAACTTTTAAATTTTTTCTCCTATTTATTAAGGTAAAATTGACAAATCAATGCTCAGCCCTAAATGGGATATCTACATCACCTCCTCCAAAGCTCAGAGAACATCCTGGAAAATGAGGCAGACAGAGCACAAGAGTAGTCAGAAGAAGAGGTAGAATGTTGGGGAACACTATGAAGCACTGAGTTATTGGAAAGAGGAAGGGGATCATCAGGAGTTGGGGGGACGAGAGAGTACATGGGGCAAATATGATCAAAATACATTACACGCATGTCTGAAGATGTCATAATGAAACCCATTATTATATATGATTAGTATAGGCTAGTAAAAAACTTTTTAAGGGCTGGAGTGATGACTCTGCAATTAAAAGCACTTGATGCTCCTCCCAGAGGACCTGAGGTCAGTTCCCAGCAACCACAACAGGCTACTCCAACCACCTGTAACTCCAGCTCCAGGGGACGTAATGACCTCTTCTTGGTCTCTGCAGGCACTGCACTCACATGCACATACATTCACATAGACACACAGACATACACATAACTAAAAATAAATTTTATAAAAAAAACTTTTAAAGGGGGCTGGAGAGATGGCTCAGTGGTTAAGAGCACTGGCTGCTTTTGCAGAGGACCCATGTTCGAATCCCAGCACCCAGATGGCAGCTAACAACTGTCCATAACTCCAGCTCCAGGGGATCTGACACCCTCTTCTGACCTCTTCAAGCATTGTACGACATGGGTGCACATACATACATGCAGGCAATACACTCATACAAATAAAATATTAAATATTAAAACTTTAAAAAATCTTACGTATTTATTTATGCTGTACCTCTGACACCACCACTAAATGTGAGCCACGAGCCTTTCTCCCAGCAATGGGGACTCTTTTATGTCAATGGCATGCTGTTCTAGAATACCACATTAAGGCTTATGTCTATGTGCCTGCTGCAGTCTGTTCTTGCTTCTAGAAACACCCCTCCAAGCCTTGTCTTCAGTTTGAGGCCCTATTTACCCTTCTGGGTCCACTTTAGATATTTATACATCTGTGAAGAATTCCCCCTATCTCAAATACATTAGTCTGTATCTTTCACATTCTATAAAGAATTATCACATCCTAGATGAATGAGGGGAAATCTCTACCCCGGGGGTGGGAGGGGAGGACAGGCTTACTGCTTTCTATATGGGCAGTGAGGTCCCCACACTCACTGTTCCTTGGCTATGATGTAAATTTACTGCATAGTTAACAACCACCTGGGCCCTTCAGGGAACTAGGGGTCAAGGAGATGCCGCTTGCTTGATCAGCCATCTCTGACCAAGCAGTCCTGTGTCTTCTGCCAGCATGTGGCATAGAAGCAAACTAACTTAGAGTAAAATTGGAGTCTTTGTAGATCCTGGACTAAGTTTATATCTTTTCATCCTTGGGTCCCAGAGTCTAGCAATGGAGCAGATGAATGTACACCTGGAGTTTAATCAAGCTGAACTGATGAACCCAAAGACAGAGAATTTCTCATCTACTGAATGCAGTTTAGCCCAGGGTTTCCCAGTCTCAGCACGGTTGGCATTTGGAGCAAATACTTCTCTTCTGTGGGAAGGCTGCCCTGTGCCTCACAGAACATTTAACCGCATCCCCAGCCTCATGCTAGAGACCTTAGTAATGCTCACCCTCAACTGTAGTGACCAAAAATGTTCCCAGACATTGCCAAATATTCCCTAGGGAATTCCCTAGGCAACTTCACTCCCCA
>NW_008340872.1:647794-661902 GCF_000622305.1 Nannospalax galili | reverse complement strand
CCACCCCACCCCCACACACACACTACTGAAAACCACTGAGTTAGCCTATGCAGAGGATAAGGGTAAGAGAGGGGAAGACCGGGCAAAGGGAGAGGTATGAGATGCTGTGTGATCAGTACAATGGACTGCAGTTTACAGGGAAAGTGAGCTCCACAGATGCCAGGCAGGGGTAACAGTACCACTGCCTCATCCAAACCCGAAGTCATTCTGTGATGTGGGCATCTTCATTTCATAGCAACCTGGGGCATGAGGAGGCTACAAGGCTCACTCAAGGGGAATGGTTGGAGCTTGAGCACAAGGCCGCCGGCTGCTAACACTCACTCTTCATTTCTAGCCCAACGTTATAACCCCATGAAGAACAGAATGGAGTGAGATAGAAAGAAAAGGAAAGTTATGGTGTAGGAAATTGAAATTTATCTTAAAGGAAAAATGTCAAGCTTACATGTGAACACTAAAACCCTTTAGAGGCGGTACTGGAGAGATGGCTTGGAGGTTAAGGACACATACTGCTCATTTAGAGGACCTGATTTTGGTTCCCAGCATCTACATAAGGCAGCTCATGAGGCCTGTTTCTCCAGCTCCAGGGGAAGCCAATGCCTCTGGCCTCCAGGGGCACTTGCACATACCCACACAATAAAAGTAAGCTTAATGTTTTTTTACCCTTTATAGGACTTAGGAGATGGCTCAGTGAATAAAGTGCTTGCCACACAAGCATGAGGGTCTGAGTTCGAATCCCTAGTGCCCACACAAAAAGTCAGACATAGATAGCAGGGCACATCTGTAATCCCAGTCGGTACTTCGGAAGGTAGAAACAAGAGGAGCCCAGAGACTTGCCATCAGGTCAGCCTACCCCAATTGGAAAGCTCCAGGATCAGTGAGAGACCCTGTTTCAAAAACTAAAGTGAGGAGCTGGTGAGGTGGCTCAGCAGGTAAGACAAGCCTGACAACCTGCTCCTCTAGAACCCACATGGTGGGAGGAGAGAACTGACTTTGGCATGTTGTCCTCTAACCTACACACATACACACTGTGGCACACATTCACCCACACACATACACATATACACACAGATAATAAATAAATAAATGCTAAAAAGAAAAAGCAGGTAAGTGGAGAGTAATTGAGGGAGACGCCCAACATCGACCTCTACCGTCACATGCAAGTACGCTGAACACAGACATCACACACACATGCTGACACACACATTCATATACATATACATGCAAGTACTCTGAACACAGATATCACACATACACACTTACATACACACACTTTCCTTTAGGTACCTTAAGTGCACAAAGGTGCATAGGAACTGTGGGAAGATGTGTGTTAATTCCTACATAAAACGTGGGACCACAAGCCTCATAACTTACTCTTTTCTGCATCCAGAAGAATGCAGACCATCCAGTTCAGAAAGTGCCAGAAACCAACAGCAGTAGTCCTGTGAATTTTGATGGAGCATCTTTGCCATCTGGTGGCAGATTAAAGAATCATCCCCAGAATGTAAATCCACCAGGTCATTAGCAAACTCCTGGCACACCTCTCCTTCCCAGCAGACACAGACTGGGCCTCCAATCTGACTCCTAGTGGAAACCAGACTTTCATAATTTTGAAGGAAGGAAAATTACTATGGAATTTAAAATCCGAGTAATTTCTAAAGAAAAACAATATGTTTGTCTTTATTTAATGTTTTCCCTAACAAGTTAATATTCCCCTATGCCATGAATTCTCACAAATATTCTAAGTACATTATATATAATATTTCATCCTGGAAACATAGTAAGACAGGAAAAAGGGAATAAGGGAACAAAAAAGGGACATAAAAAAGAAAGGTCATTACAGCATGTGATGAGGAGCCAAAAATGGGGCTGCATAATTATATTGGCAATACATATTTATAAAGCATGTTTACTAACCAGAGATTAAAATGGGCATATCATCTTCTCTCAGATACCTTGGAAAACATTGTCTTAGGTAAGATACTAAATTCACCTAAAGGTGGATGCCCCAAACTGAGATATAACTAGATGACTGTGGTATAGAGATCTTTCTTCAGGGGCTAGGGAGATGGCTTTGTGGTTAAGACTGCTTACTGCTCTTGCAGAGGACCTGAGTTCGGCTCTCAGCACCCACATGGCAGCTAACAACTGTCTGTAGCTCCAGTTCCAGGGGATCTGATGCCCTCCACAGGCACCAGGCACATGTATGGTCCACCTACAGACACGCAGACAGAATACTCATAAAATAAAAACAAATCTTTTAAAAATCTTTCTTCAATAATTTTATTTTCCCTATATAATTGTCTGGTGTCTTTATTTCACAAATACTTAAGTCTCTCTTCCTCTTTCCATTAATATCATAGAAAATACTTAATACATTTTCATTTATTGATCTGAAGTTTGTTGAGTGGCTCTGATGTGCCAGGCACGGAACTCCAGCAGAGACCCAACAGTATACTTGTCCTCACGTGGCATCCTCTAACGGGGAGACAGGCGGCCCACGAGCAAACACGGCAGAGGTACTGTACAAAGTGCGGAATAGCGTCTCAGTTTTCCCAGCACTATGTAATGGTTTTTATCCCATCTCACAGATGAAGAGAGCTCATCCCACTGCTCAGCCCAAAGACTCAGATGGTTTCCAGGGCAGATTCAAAATCAGGTATGTCCTATCCAGGGCCAAGCACCGCCCTCCACCTCCACCTTCCAGCTGCAAGCTCTCAACAGCAAAAGCACCCAATGTGTACTTAGGACCAGGTACAGGTGGGGCATGATGCCAGGCCCTGGGGCTACAGAGGTGAATCAGGCTCTGACTCCAAGAGTGGACCCAGCCTGGTAGAATTTGTTCATGTGACTCTGAGAGCATGCACCAGAGTTTTTTAAAGACCTCTCCAAAATTCAACTCCAACACTTGGGACCATAGTCACTGTAATTTAAACTTTTAATAAGAGTATAATTTGTCAAAGAAAGCCATATACACAGGGTCGAAAGGTAACCTTAAATCAATTTGGATTTTGTAGTGCTTTCCCTGCCCCATTTTATTTAGAGCCATAATGGAGCCAATTGCTGGAATTTTCAGACAGTCAAACAGCAACTGAAGTTGACACTTCTACAGTGAAGGGCTCAGTAGCACAGACTATCACTCAAGTAATAAAAGGTTATGAAAGATGCGCCATTTAAACAAACCCTAAGTCAGCACTTCCAGAGTACACATTTCTAGGGACATGTACCCTAATTCAAGACAGGGTCTCTGAAACACCCAAGCTGATAGTCTTAAAAGAGCCTGGCTGCCCAACTCACTGATAAGGTCAACTACTCCCAGGCAACTTGCGGCAAAGCTTTTGTTTCCCACTTCTTGTCTGAAACACAATGTTTGCTTGGCAAAATCCAGGAGACCAGAGGACCTCCTACAGCAAATGTTGATATAAAGAAATGTCCTAAGTGACCAATGATATTTATCCAGATATTTCCGCCACCTGCAGGGAGTTTACCAAGTGGGTGGGGTATGGTCCCTATCTTGTGCGTTCAGCTTGAGTTGCCTGGATACCACGTCTTGTGCTCAACAGGGCACATAAATCTAATTGTTCCTCTCTTCACTTAACCCAAAGGGATTCCAAATTAGATCATATGACTGAGCCATATGAGCGAGCCCTGTACATTTGAACTCTCTGTGTGGCTTGCCCAAGCTGCCCTCCAAAACCAAAGGCAGGAAGCTTTCCAATTAAAAAGATGTCTTAGAATCTCATCAAACATGGCCAGCTTTCAAGACTCCCTCCCTTTCCAGGCCTCTGTTTGGGGTTTATCACTTCTAATTGCTGGTGATATTAAGGAGCAGATTGCTGAAGTCTGATTCCCTTTCTGCAGCCAAATTGCTGCCGTACGTTAATAACATCCTCATTGAGTGCCATTTGTGGTCAATCACCAGTGCCCATTAATTCTAGGATGTATTTGACTTCCATGAGCCAAAATAGAGAAGAGATTTGGAAAGATCAGCCCAGAAAAGAATACAATTACACATTTCATGTAGAAGTAAACTTACAGTTGCAACTACTATACTTGGAAAATCTTACAGTTCCTAAAAACATGGAGATTTTGGGAGGAGGGGAGTTTGTGTGCTTGTTATATGTATGTGTATGTATACGCACACATATGCATTCAAGTGCATTCAAGTGCATTCAAGTGCATGTGCACATGTGTGTGCATGCATGTGGAGGCCAGAGGTCCACATCGAGTCTTCCTGGGTCAGTCTCCACCCTAATTTTTGAGACAGGATCTCTCACTGAATTTGGAGCTCACCTATTGGTTAGACTGGCTGGCCAATGAACTATGGGGGTCTACCTACCATGGTCCCCCACCCTTACCACTTAGGTTATAGTCATCTACACTACTGTATCCAGCTTTTACATGGGTTCTGGGGATCTGAACTCAGGTCCTCATGTTTGCCAGTGAGCACTTAATGGACTAAACCATTTCCCCAGTCCCTCTTGGAAGTCTCTTTTCATTGGATGACTTTTTTTTTTAACAAATTGTCATTTCATACACTTATCACAGTTACAACTAATAAAATTTCTGTATGAGCTGTTACTCAAACTGCAGGTTCCTGGGTTACACCATCGCCCCCTGACGAGAAGAACTGAGACTGGCTTGTTTTACATTTCTGACACTGAGACTTTACATTCCCGATACCCAACAGAACCATGGCTGCTTCATGAAATTTTGGTCAAGGAAAGACCATGTATAAATATGACAGTGGTTTCATAAGATCATAGCAGGGCTGAAAAAGTTCCTCTCACCATGTGTGTTTACTGTGCAAGCTGAACAACTTTGTAGCCTAGGACCAAGAGGCTACACCCTATAGACTTAGCTATTCCACAGAAGCTTGTGTAAATACATTCATGATGACCTCACCTAACAATGCAGCTCTCCCATGTCCCCATCATGAAATGACAAATCACTACATTGACACATAGTAGGGGCTCACAAAAAAAGTTAGTCCTAGCTCTACACAAGAGTATATATGATTCCGTTCTCTGAATGGACAGCCTAGCTGTCTCAAAACACAAGAGTATATGTGATTCCATTCTCTGAATGTGCAGCCCAGCTGTCTCAAAAGCACTGTGCTGTTTTCTAGCTTTGCATTTAAACTCCAGTGATGGACAATGTTACAGACAGGAGACAGATCAGAGCCCAGGGGAAGCTGAACACTGTTATGTGCTATTAAATGCTGCTGAGATGCTAAATTTGTGCTGATCTTTTCTTAGATATTTATTATTTTAAGTACGCTTTAATTTTTTTCCTATTAGTAACCAAAACTGTTGGGAATATACCATTGAATCCTTTGAATGGCAGCTAACAGATTCTTCCTTTATTTCTGGAAGCCTCCAGTGAGACCCTGACAGGCTACCCTGTGGGAATGACTTTTATAAATGGACATCATCTGAACTGATGACTTTTAATTAACCCCAGCAAAACCATGTGCGCTCCTGCCTTGTGACCTGGGCACCTGGTCCTGTTTCCTGGGAACGTCAACCTGGTACTCCACCCAAAAAGACAATGAATGAATGTGGTTATGCTTGAGAATTAACATAACAAAGTATGGAAAGACAGCACACCCACCCATCCCTTTGCACACCGTAGAGATTGGAAAGGACTGTCACCTTGGGTGAATAAAACATTCTAGAACTAGGGATGAAAAGGCTGGGTGGTCTGTTAAGATAGAGCCAAGCTTGTATTTCCCTAATTGAAGCTGGAAAAAAACATTTTGAATAAAATCATGAGTGGGGCCAGGCTCAAGGGCACATTTCCAAGGACAGAGTTCCAATAAGACAGTTTCATCCACACAGTTTCAGGAGACAAACAGCTCCAAGAGATGTCTAGGGGAACAGGTGTCCTCCGAGTTCAGGCCCAGTCTTTAAAACTAAATTTAAGAGTTATTCAGAGAATTATAATGTTGGCATAGTAGCACCATACTACCTCTTTCTATTTGTTTATTCTTACATTTCCTTTTTCTCTGTGTGTGTGTGTATGTGTGTGTATGTGTGTGTATGTGTGTATGTGTATGTATGTGTGTGTATGTGTGTGTATGTGTGTGTGTATGTGTATGTGTGTGTGTGTGTGTGTGTGTGTGTGTGTTTTTATGTGTGTGCATATGTGTGTGTGTGTGTGTGTGTGTGTGTGTGTTTTTATGTGTGTGCATATGTGTGTGTGTGTGTGTGTGTGTGTGTGTGTTTTTATGTGTGTGCATATGTGTGTGTGTGTGTGTGTGTGTGTGTGTGTTTTTATGTGTGTGCATATGTGTGTGTGTGTGTGTGTGTGTGTGTGTGTTTTTATGTGTGTGCATATGTGTGTGTGTGTGTGTGTGTGTGTGTGTGTTTTTATGTGTGTGCATATGTGTGTGTGTGTGTGTGTGTGTGTGTGTGTTTTTATGTGTGTGCATATGTGTGTGTGTGTGTGTGTGTGTGTGTGTGTTTTTATGTGTGTGCATATGTGTGTGTGTGTGTGTGTGTGTGTGTGTGTTTTTATGTGTGTGCATATGTGTGTGTGTGTGTGTGTGTGTGTGTGTGTTTTTATGTGTGTGCATATGTGTGTGTGTGTGTGTGTGTGTGTGTGTGTTTTTATGTGTGTGCATATGTGTGTGTGTGTGTGTGTGTGTGTGTGTGTTTTTATGTGTGTGCATATGTGTGTGTGTGTGTGTGTGTGTGTGTGTGTTTTTATGTGTGTGCATATGTGTGTGTGTGTGTGTGTGTGTGTGTGTGTTTTTATGTGTGTGCATATGTGTGTGTGTGTGTGTGTGTGTGTGTGTGTTTTTATGTGTGTGCATATGTGTGTGTGTGTGTGTGTGTGTGTGTGTGTTTTTATGTGTGTGCATATGTGTGTGTGTGTGTGTGTGTGTGTGTGTGTTTTTATGTGTGTGCATATGTGTGTGTGTGTGTGTGTGTGTGTGTGTGTTTTTATGTGTGTGCATATGTGTGTGTGTGTGTGTGTGTGTGTGTGTGTTTTTATGTGTGTGCATATGTGTGTGTGTGTGTGTGTGTGTGTGTGTGTTTTTATGTGTGTGCATATGTGTGTGTGTGTGTGTGTGTGTGTGTGTGTTTTTATGTGTGTGCATATGTGTGTGTGTGTGTGTGTGTGTGTGTGTGTTTTTATGTGTGTGCATATGTGTGTGTGTGTGTGTGTGTGTGTGTGTGTTTTTATGTGTGTGCATATGTGTGTGTGTGTGTGTGTGTGTGTGTGTGTTTTTATGTGTGTGCATATGTGTGTGTGTGTGTGTGTGTGTGTGTGTGTAGGTGCACACACGCCACAGTGCACATGTGGAGGCCAGAGCACAGCTTGTCAGAGCTGGTTCTCTCCTACTATGGGATTTCTAGGGATGAAACATAAGGTGTCGGGCTTGGCACCAAGCTCTTTTACCCACTGAGCCATCTCTCTGGCTCTCAAGCTGTCCTTTTTTAGCAATCAGCCAGACTTCCCCCAGGGCAACCCAGCTGTTTTGTATGTCTCACAAGCACTCAGAACCCTCCAGCAGCTTCAGACAACCACTGCAACCACAACTCCTGGTAAGGACACAACTCTAGCTTCAGGGGGCCCTGTTCCAGTCAAAACCACTCCAGACAACCTGCATCCCACCTTAGAAGACATCACTTTAGTGAACTCTAGATGACCCACTCACTCACCCTTCAGCTATTGGGAGGTAGAGGAATCTCCTAGAGGCTCAGCAGAAATCTTTTGTTTGGTTGGTTGGTCAGTTTTTTTTCTTCAATTCTTTCTTTTACTTATTTTTTTAATTTATTTCTTGAATGCGATTTTTCACACAACATAATTTGATGGTATTTAGATTTCCTCCCCTATTTGTCCTCCCCCTTACTGCCTCTACCCAATTTAATGTACTCTATCATTTATATAATACGGCCTATAGAGTTAGATTTGTGTCCTTCAGTGTGGGTCCATCCAGTGGAGCTTGGTTAACCTACCAAGAGTCCCATCCTTGAAAGAGACTGTCTCTCCCCCTCCCAGCATCCATCAGTTGCCGAAAGTTCCTTAGGTTGGGTTGGGATTTCATACAACTTCCCCATGTCTCTCCTAGGATTTGTCTGGTTTGAGCTAGCATGAGACTTGTGCATGCTGTCATCATCCCTGTGAGTTCATTGTTGTGTAACTGACCAACCATCAGGAAAACTGTTTCCTTATGGTCATCTACCACCTCTGGCTCTTACAATCTTTTCTCCCCTTCTTCTGCAATGATCCCTGAGCCTTGGAAGGGAGGGAGCAGTCTGCAGCCTCTTGTTCTCTGCACATTGGTCAGTTGTGAGTTTCTGTGTTCACCACCATCTGCTGCATAAGGAAACTTCTCTACTGAGAGTTGAAAGGTGCATTCATCTTATGTGTAGAGGCTGCATTGAAAATGTTTCATTTAGGGCTAAGTATCTCACAGACAATTATCTTCAATGTTTGACCAGTTGTGAAATTCTGTGATAGTCTCCATCTGTTACATAAAAAGCTTCTTTGATGAGTGGTAAGAGGTATACTTGTCTGTAAATATAAGGGTGCATATGTAGAATAAAGTAAGAAATTACATTGGTCTAGGGATGTGGCAAAAGTAGGCTTTTCTCTAGGATCTATGACCTCTCCAGCCATGTATATTCAACTATGTTTACAGTAACATACATGAGTTCCCTCCCATTGAACGGGCCTTCATTCTAATTACATAGCCTTTGATTACCTCCAAGATGAAAGTGCCATTACTGTACCTACAGCAATAGTTTGTTGAGTGAGTCATTGTTTATTGGGCTTAACAGCTAGGTAGGCATTGATTGGTTTTCTCCCTTGACAGCTTTTATAGAATCCTCTGATATCATGAGAACTAATCTTCAGAGAGGAAGCTTTCAGGTTAGTTCCAGTTTGGTAGCTCCAAGTTCTGTGTCCAAAGTGTGGCCTGACTTCAGCATTGGGGTCTCACCTTCAAATTCTAAAGGTAATCAAGGGCTGTGACAATGGCTTGTGTTATTTGGGGAATCTCTTGAACTATCCTGACCAACAACTCAAAGGAAGATTTCTCCTACCTGGCACTGTGGTTTTTGTTATATAGCCTTCAGCTATACATATGCATACATATATATGTATATGTATGACTGCATATGTACATATATATGTACATACACATATATGCATATATATGTATAAATGTGTATTTTTCAGTGGGCCTTTAAACTAACACATTTCCCTCTGGGTTTTCATACCACCTAAGTGTTATTTATCTTTCCTCTCACTCCTCCCCATATAACCCTCCCTGCTCCTTCTCCAGTTAAAGTACCCTTTTCTCCATTTCCCCCTTGATAACACCTGACTCCTATTACCCCCTCTCTGGAGCTCCTTCTTTCCCTTCACTCCCATGGTTCCTCTCCATTTTCCTGGCTCCTCCAGTTATATCAGGATATGTACTCACATGTAAGGATTCGGAGCTGAGATCCACAAATGAGAGACCATTCTTCCCTTCAGTTAGTGTAACAGCCTCCAGTTCCACCCATATACACGCAAATGTTATGATTTTCTTTTTCTTCACCACTGAGTTGAACTCCATTGTGTAAATGTACCACATTTTCATTATCCATTCATCAGTTGAGGGACAGTTAGGTTGTTTCCATTCCCTAGCTACTGTGAAAAGAGCAGCAATAAATATGACTATACAAGTATTTCTGCAGTAGGGTGAGTCCTTTGTATATATGCCACTCCTTGGCATAACCAGAACATATGGTAGATTTATCTTTAGTTGCTTAAGAGTTCTCCATTTTGATTTCCACAGTGGTCGCACCAGTTTACAATCCCACCAACAGTGGATGAGGATTCCTTAAAAACACTTTTGATTCATGTAATATGAAGCCTATGATTAGTCCTTATATACAGCTTGTGATCAGTAGACCTAAAAACTGTCCTGTCATTGGTGCAAATTAAAATGTTGCATTTCCTTTTTGACTCTATAAGCAGGCTGTGGATTTAGTTTTTGACCCAGCAAGGACACAGTCCTTTGCTGCCCTGTGGTAATGCAACATTAAAGGCTTCTCCCAAGTAGCTGACTTTTCCTGCCTATTTGTGATTTTTATCTTGGGTAGAATAAGTTGAGCTGGCAAGACAAGAGATGACAGCAACATTCTGTTAGTAGCAAGCTCAGCAGCAGAGGGCAACTGGGGGCAGAAACTACATGTGGCTGAAATCACAAAGGATAGCAGGAGAAGTTGAGGTAGGGTAGCGAGTCAAGACTGTGGAAGGCAAAAGGCTGCTGAGCCAATAACCATCAGCAGGCTCCAGCCATTGGAAGAATCCCACACCAAGCCCCAAGTAAGGGCTGAAGGTCCCATTACCAAAAGCCCAAGAGCCCTAATGCTAACTGCTGTTTCGAGCCAAATGTTCCAACATCCAGAGCTCAAAAGTTAGGACAGCAGCCATTGACCATGGTTGCAGACACCAGCTGCAGCTATGAGCCTGCATCCCTGGTGACAGAGGGTAGGGCCCCTGATGATCAAAGCCCAGGTCAGGAGGCCTCTTGACCTGAGCACCCAGAGCCTCTAAAGCTTGAGGCCATCAGCCTCTAGTCCTCAGGACTCAGAGCCATATGCCTTCCTCTGGATGTGTTTGTCCAACCCACACTAGGGCCTCAGGACCCACAACTTGCAGCCTTTGCTTATTCACAATTTTCATCTGGAAAGAACAGGACAGCCAGACAGCCAGCTGGTGACAGAGGTGAAGGCTTTGTCCCCCACCCCTAAAAAATAATTGCATTGCAGGGCCTGGAGAGATGGTTCAGTGGTTAAGAGCACTGGCCGCTCTTGCGGAGGATCGAGGTTCAATTCTCAGCACCCACATGGTGGCTTACAACCATCTGTAACTCCAGTTCCAGGTGACCCATCGCCCTCTTCTGACCTCCGTGGGCATTGCACTTATATACATGCAGGAAATACACTCATACACATAAAAAAATAAAAATAAATTTTTAATTTAAAAAAATTTTGCAGCTTCTTATGAATCTATATGTTTCAAAACAAAAGGTTAAGAACAGAAAGAATTTGCTTCCTGTAACCAACTTCCTGGGTTCCCTGGAGGTTGTGGGGACTTCCATTTTAATCCATTTGCACCCACCACACATGTGACTTTCAGATTCCACCACTGTTTTCCCAGAGCCTGACTTGCATTGACCTTAATACAACTAGTAGCTCATCTAGTTTCCCTGGAGCCCTTGACAAAGCAGCTCATTTTTATAACAACTCCCTTCCCTGGTCAACCTGCCAAGTGTTCACAGTGTTCACAGGTGTTCAACAGGTGACAGTTTTCACAGTCTATCCCCAGCTCCCTGATACAGAGACCGCCAAAAGGCTGTCACACTGTACCCACTTTCAACACCAAGCTGGAATACAGGTCAGGGAAAAATGCTGTGTTAATGAGTCAGTCATCCCCACCAAGGTTTCTGGTTGGCAGCAAAATACAGAGCATGTGTACCCAAGATCCCAGGCGAGGAACCACGCAGCTAAGTTTGATTTATCCACATCCAAGGCATCTTCCAATTACACAAGGAATCAGGCCACTACCAAGCTAAAATCAGCAGAAAGCCTTCTCATGTTCTGTTACCAAGGTCATTTCTCACCCCTCCAAACGTTCCCCAAAAGCCACCACTAGAGAAAGTCTGGCACGCCTTAGTTTGAGTCACACAACCAGATCCGTGCCTTCAAATAAACCACTGAGCAGCTAGGCACTTTCTTAGGAGGCTGAGCGGACAGTGGGTGCCCCTGGTGTGAAGAGACTGGGGTGTGGTTGAGTCAGGAGTGCAGAGCATGATGGGAGGGCATGGGTACCACTGTCCACACCTCACTTCAGTGGACAGTACAAATAGAAATGATGTGCAGAAAGTCAGGAAGGCCTGAGGGGCCTCTCAAATTGGCTCAACTGCCCAGAAAGAGGAAAGAAACAGAAACCAATTTTCATTACTTCCTAGACACAAGGTGCAGAAGTCAGACAAGGAACAAAAGGAGGTGAGAGAGAAACGTCCTTTACTGTTGTCTTAAATATGATCAGAACAGACTGGCAGGCTATAAGAAGAGAGGGTTAGGGCAGCAAGCCTGGCCTCTCTTGGTTGTTTAGCACAAACATAATGTCTGCTGGCATAGCGTTTTCAAACCAATAAAGCATTTTCACCCTCAGAAACTCAATTATGTTCTCAGAAAACCTAAGCTGTTATACCCAATTTACAGATCTGGACACAAAGGCCAAGATCCCCAGAGGGTAATAAATGGATGACAGTGAGATGTGTTGGTCTGCAGTCGGTGGGTGAGAGAAGAAAGAAGCAGGTAAGAGAGGCTCTTCTTTGTGGAAACAGAAATAAAGCATAGCTCCTGGAAGAGGGCAAGGGAGAGCACGCCTCCATCTTTGATGCCAACCTGGGACCACGGAAACGGGACTGCAGACAGCTACACTTATCCCTATTCTGACAACTCAAAGAGAACAGTTCCTAAGTTCAACAATTCTCATTTCAAAGGTGACTCATAAAACACTGTCTCCAAAAGAAATCCACTCAGAAATGTGAGCCATTCATAAACAAAGGACCCCAGCTGGTGCGTGAATTGGTGGGTACCTCAGATGGGACATTAGCTTTGGTGAAAATGTCAAAGGACTTTAAAGCAAGCAGTTCACCCTGAAGTGGCTCTGGAACGTGACCTGAGGCCCCCCCAGATGGAGAGAGCAGGTCTCAGAGGCTGGGCCAAGGACAAAGGTGGGGGCAAGTCTATCCTGAGAGTCCAACATCAGCCTTTTTTCACTCCCTCAAACTTGGGCTACAAGGAAAGGAAAGAAAAGCTATGCCTCCACCTCTTTCTCTCTCTCTCTCTCTCTCTCTCTCTCTCTCTCTCTCTCTCTCTCTCACACACACACACACACACACACACACACAGAATTTCTACAACGCAAACCTTAGCCTTGGGGGATACAGTGGGAATGTGGGAAGGAATCTGAATAAAACCCAGACCTAGGTGTTAACGAAGTCTCTGTTCCTTGCTGATCCTGTGTTTCCATTTCACCACTGGCCTCCCTACCTCACAGCCATGACTCTTTGAACACAAAAAGGTAAAGCTTAGTCCATGGCCTCAGAGAAAGAAGTTTGTGGTCCAGCTCAGTCTGTAATTCCTTTTTAGATTCCTGAGAGGTTTTGTTACACGGGTTGCAGAATTTACATCCAAATCTGTTCTTGCTATGGTTGTTTGTTGTTTAAAGCTATGATCTTGGTGGGGGACTGGGGGGAGATGGCTCAGCGGTTAAGAGCATTGGTTGCACTTTCAGGACACCCAGGTTCAAATCCCAGTACCCACAGGGTGGTTAACAACCACCACTAGGTGGTAACTCCAGTTCCAAGGGATCCAACACCCTCATCTGTCCTCCACCAGCATTGCACAACACAGGTGCATTTACATACATACAGGTAATATATTCAAACACAAAAAATAAAAACAATAAAGTAAAATATTTTTTTTAAAGATATGATTGTGAGTGCATTCTCAGGTCCCCAGGAGTACTGCTTCTGGGCCTGGCCCTGCCCTCACCTCCCTCTGCTACCCTGGGCCTGCAGGACCCTCAGGCCTCTTTCCTACCCTCAGGCCTCTCTCCTACCCTCAGGCCTCTCTCCGGGGTAAGTCCATCGCGCCCTCCGCGCCTTGACTCCCCCAGCCTCATTCACCCTCCCATCTCCCCCACCGGTCACTCCTCCTAGCCTGGGTCCTGTCCCATTCCTTGTCTTGGCGCCCCATACACCCAGGGAAATTCCACTGCTTCCTGATCCTTTGCATCCAGACCAATCCAACTCCTCAGTGCAGTCCCCAGGAGCACTTGGGGCCACGTCCCGACCCCATCTTCCTTTGCTTCTCTGGGTGGAACGGCCACCAGCTGCCCTAGACCAGCATCTTTTCTGGGCCTGGCTCCGAGGCCAGTCCAACACCCAAATTCCTGAGGCCAAAATCTTTCCTGGAGGGATCCAGACCTTAGGAGAAAGCCTGAGAGCATCTGATCCTCATCTGACTTGGGCCACTGTGGGAACTCCTAAAGACAAAAGCAATTTGGCCACTCCAATATACAATCAAGAG
>NW_008340872.1:645984-647215 GCF_000622305.1 Nannospalax galili | reverse complement strand
AAAAGACCAAACTTATGAATCATAGGCATACAGGAAGGAGAAGAATCCCAAGATAATGGCATGGACCAGATCCTCAACAGAATCATGGAAGAAAATTTCCCAAAATTAAAGAAAGACATGCCCATACAAATACAAGAAGCATGTAGAACACCAAACAGACAGGACCAGAAAAGAAAATCTCCATGGCACATCATAGTAAAAACCCTACACATACAAAACAAAGAGACAATACTGAAAGCTGCAAAAGAGAAATAACAAGTCACATATAAATGAAAACCCATTAGGATTACAGCTGACTCTTCAGTGCAAACTATGAAAGCTGGAAGAGCCTGGACCAAAGTATTCCCAGTGTTAAATGACCACAGATGCCAACCCAGATTACTATACCCACCCAAAATGTCTATTATAGTTGAAGGGGAAAGAAAAATCTTCCATGACATAAATAGGCTGAAGGAATTCTTGTCCACAACACCAGCCCTTCAGAGAGTTCTGGAAGCAATACAAAGATCTGAAGAAAGGAATGAGTATACCCAAAGGGTTGCAGAAAGATAATCAATGAAGGTATAACTGTGGAAAAGTACAGCTATATCAAGAATGTAAACAGAAATAAAAATGACAGGATTCAATACTCATCTTTCATTAATAACTTTAAACATTAATGGACTGAACTCCCCAGTCAAAAGACACAGACTAGGTGAGTGGATTAAGAAACAAAACCCATCTTTTTGTTGTCTGCAAGAAACTCATCTCACTTTCAAGGACAGACACTATCTCAAAGTGAAAGGATGGAAAAAAATATACCAAGCAAATGGCACTAAGAGAAAAGCAGGCGTAGCAATCCTAATATCGGACAAAATAGACTTTAAACTAAAACTAATCAGAAGAGACAAAGAGGGCCACTTCATTCTGATCAAAGGAACAATGAATCAAGAAGATATTACAATCATGAACATATATTCACCAAACTCTGGTGCACCCAACTTCATAAAAACAATATTACAGGACTTTAAGACCCAGATTAATCCCAACTCATTAAGAGTAGGGGACTTCAATACCCCACTGTCTCCATTAGATAGGTCAGAGAGTTAACAGAGAGACATCTGAATTAAACAATACCATACATCAAATGGACTTAACAGACACCTACTGAGTATTCCACCCAAGCACCAAAGGACATACTTTCTACTCAGCACCCCATGGAACCTTCTCCAAAATCAACCATATACTTGGG
>NW_008340872.1:642251-644690 GCF_000622305.1 Nannospalax galili | reverse complement strand
TGCAAGAGCAATAAGACAAGAGCAGGAAATTAAAGGAGTAATAATTGGAAAAGAAGAGATCAAATTATCCCTTTTTGCAGATGATATGATTATTATATCTAAGAGACACCAATAATTCCACCTGAAAACTCCTAGAAATTATTAACACGTTCAGTAAAGTGGTAGGTTATAAAATTCACCTACAAAAGTCTGTAGCCTTTCTATATACCAATAACAAGCGATCAGAGAAATAGCACATGGAAACACTCCCCTTCACAATAGCTGCAAAAAAATAATAAAATATCTCGAGATAAACCTGACCAAAGACATTAAGGACCTCTACAACGAAAATTTTAACTCTTTAAAGAAAGAGACTGAGGAAGACATCAGAAGATGGAAGGACCTCCCATGCTCATGGACTGGAAGAATTAATATTGTGAAAACGACCATCCTACCAAAAGTCACTTATAGATTCAATGCAATGCCAATTAAAATCCCCATGACATTTTTCACATAATTGGAAAAAACTATCCTAAGATTCATATGGAAGCACAAAAGATCTCGGATAGCCAAAACAACCCTGAGCACTAAGAGCAATGCCAGGGGGATTATATACCAGATTTTAAGCTATAGTCATAAAAACAAATGGTACTGGCATAAAAATAGACCCATAGACCAATGGAACAAAATTGAAGACCCAAATATGAGTAAATGCAATTTCAGCCACCTGATATTTGACAAAGGGGCCAGGAATATTCACTGGAGTAAAGACAGCATGTTTGGCAAATGGTGCTGGCAAAACTGGATCTCCACTTGTAGAAGAATGAAACTAAACCCCTATCTTTCACTCTGCACAAAAGTCAATTGCAAATGGGTCAAAGACTCAATGTTAAGCCTGAAACTCTGAAACTATTAGAAGAAAACATTGGGAAAAACCTACAAGATATAGGTGTAGGAAAGGATTTTCTAAACCGGACATCAATTGCTCAGGAAACAAGGGCAAGAATTAACATGTGGGACCTCATTAAACTAAAAAGCTTCTGTACATCAAAGGAGACAACCAAGGAAGCAAACAGAAAACCCACAGAATGGGAGAAAATCTTCACCAGCGACACATCTGACAGAGGTTTAATAACCAGAATATATAATGAACTCAAAAAACAGAGAACTAAGGCAAGAAGTAACTCAATTAAAAGATGGGCTAAAGAGCTGAACAGAGTTCTCAAAAGAAGAAGTAAAGATGGCAATGAAACATCTTAAAAGATGTTCAACATCATTAATAATTCGGGAAATGCAAATTAAAACCACTTTAAGATTTCACCTTACCCCAGTCAGACTGGCTAAGATCAAGGGAAGCAAGCTGGCTAGACCAGCAGAATCAGCGAGTCCCATGTTCAGTGTCTCAATGTATGTGGTGGAGAGAGAGGAAAGAAGACTCTTAACATCAACCTCTGGCCTCCTCATGCACTTGGACACACCTGCAAATGCACATACATGCATGGACACCACACATACATACATATACACAGACAGAAGAGGTCATTAACAGTGACTAGCATCTCAATGGCTGCAGCGTCCAGGAGGGCTGAGCTGGCATCTCTACTGTACATTAGTCAGTACCATCCAAAGCTGCTCTAGTTATGACAGTGCATCCCAATCTGCACCCACGGAGTCCAGGCTGGACCTTCCTCTGACAGGCCAAACCTCAGAAAGGTGTAACTGTCATTATGTATGCCAGTGAGATGCTGTACTGGGACAGGCTGAGTGGGGACACAGGAACTTGTTCTATTGGTATGGAAACTTCCTGTACGTCTAAAATTCTTCAAAGAAAATAAAAGAGTGCTTGGGAGACAGTTCATTGGGGAAAGCGCTTGCCTTGCAAGTGTGAGAACCTGAATTCACTACAAGGAACCTAGGGGATAAAGGGAAAGAAGGAGCTCAAGAGAGGTAGGATCGTAGTAGAAGGGTATTATTAAGGGAGAAAGGGGGGAATGGGGGCACCTTAAGTGGGAAAACCATAATGGAGGGGTGAAACAATGCGAGAGATAATGCCTAGCTAGTTTTGAAAACTAGAGGGAACCATATTACTCCTACAACCTACTGACAAATTATACATAGGAGATCAAGAAATATATGTTTAGGTAAGGTTTATCTGAGAACAGCTGGTCTTTGCCTAAGATTTATCTATATGACACACAGTAATTAAAAATGCCAGACTGGTGGAACTAACCTTCTTGGGTGTTTAGCAGACATACTTTGAGGTCTATAATAATTTGGTCAGAGGGACATAAAGGACACTCTTTGCTCCTTGCCCTCCTAGAATGACTAGTTCCAGGGGACTATGAGTATCTCTCAAAATGTCCTGTAACGGTGGTAGGACACCTGTCCTCTTGATCAAGGAGGCCAAGGAGACCCCACCAGATGGACTTGAACCAGTGTCCAGTCTACAAAGAGGAGGGT
>NW_008340872.1:619027-642132 GCF_000622305.1 Nannospalax galili | reverse complement strand
GCTCCTCCCAAGCCCATGTGACCCCTGAGGAACAGATCCTCAAACGACATTAAAAGTAAAAATAAATTGGTTTGCCTGGGCCAACTGTATGGCCTTAAACACCCAAAAGGAAAGTATAACCAAAGATTAATGGGGCCAATATAATTTCTTAAGAGTCCATATGCATAGCTAAAGGCTACATAACAAGCAACAATGCCAGACAGGTGATACCTTCTTTTGAGCTATTGGCCAGGGTGGCCAAAGGGACTCCCAGATAGTAACCCAACATAGAAATGGGAAAATGAGCAGCAGACCCCAATCTTATCTAAAGGAATATTGACAACTGATTGCTGCTACATGAGGAACAGCTGACCCTCCTAAAACAAAGACCTCTAGATAGGCTGACTAGATTCACCAGAAGGGCAAGTAGTGGGGAATGTCTGGGGGTGCTGACAACACAGCAGACAGCAGCAGGGATATCGGAATATAAGGGCTCTAGTGGGGAGGGGGAGGCTATGGAAGAGAGAAAAAAATATATATGATCTTGGGCTGGAGAGATGGCTCAGTGGTTAAGAACACTAACTGTTCTTGCAGAAGACTTGGGTTCAAATCCCAGCACCCACACAGCAGCTAACAACTGTCCGTAACTCCAGTTCCAGGGGATCCAACACCCTCTTCTGTCCTCCGTGGGCATTGCACAACATGGGTGCACTTACTTACATTAAGGCATAACACTCATACACATAAAACAAAAATAATAAAATACTTTTTAAAAAGATATGATCTTGCTCTGCAGCCTAGGTTAACCTTGAACTCTCCACCCTCCTCTTAGCCTCTTGAGAGATGACATTACAAAGGTGTGCCTTCACATCCAGCTATCTAACCACTTTAAAAATGTGCCCTTCAGTTAAGCACATTCACATTATTGTGAAAACCTGAATCAGCACATCCATCTCTTTTCATTCTGTAGAACTGAAAGTCTTTACCCATTGAATAATAATACTTCCTCATCCCTCTTCCCCTTAGACAACCACCACTCCACTCTCCGTCTCTGAATTTCACTACTCCACATACATCATATATGTAGAGTCACACAGTATTTGACTTTTATGTCTCACTGAGCTGAGCATCATGTGAAAGTTTCATTAGGATCATAGCATTGGTCAGAATCCCCTTCCTTTGTAAGGACTATTGTGTTGCATAGATGGACCACGGTGTGTCTATCCATTCACAAAACAATGGACACGTGTGCTGCTCTCACCTTGGCCACTGTGGATGATGGTGCTGTGAACATGGGTGCACATGGGTCTGTTGGAGAAGGATGTGTCACAGATCTTTCTTTCAGCTGCCCAAGCTGAATAAACAGAAACTGTCTTTGCATCCCGTTTCACTGTTGTGGCCTACAAATGAGAAGGGCTGGGTCTTTCTAATCCAAGTCAGGAGGTCTGCATCTCCTCAGAGGCTCCCCATATTCCTCTTCCTGTTCAATGCCTTACACCCACCCACAACACTCAGGCCCCAGTGTAATGCCCAAGCACTCACAGCACACACCAAAATTTACACACTCCCCAACTTTCACAGCACACACCCCAATGCAACTCTCAAATTCCCCAATGCTCACACAATCCAACTCTCCCAGGCTTTAACACACTTACATACAACTCCCCCTTATGTGCCTCCTTTCACATAGCTTCACTCATACACTTCCGTTATCATGGTGCCCAGACTCGAATACTTCAACCTCTCACATTCCAACTCCCACAGCCCATTGGCACACACTCCAAGTCTCACACACACCTCAGCTCTGCCAGCCAGAGTGCTCACCATGTCTGAGGCCTTCTCCACAGAGCAGCCTCCCTGCCTCACACAAGAACTTGCCTCCACTTCCCAGTCTCCAGGCGGGACTTGTGGCGCTCCATCACTCCATTCCTCTTTAACTCAACACCTTGTTCTTCACTTAGATACGGGAAAGAACGTGGGGGGAGGGGCAGTTTACTCTCAGTAGGTCACCCAGCGCCATAAAATGTGTTGCTTGTTTTCTAATTGCAACTATTTTGGTCCCATTTTTATTATATCATGTTTACTTTGTGTTCAAAGAGGAATTGGTTTAAAAAATCATATTTTAAGCGTCTTCATCAGATTTTCTCTATCATGAGAAAATGTCATAGGTCATTTGTAGTGCAGGGAAATATGGAGGGAGCTCTGAAGGGACAAAAGGGTACTCTGAAGCTTGAAAAGAAGTCAGCTGTGTAGTTGTGTTCACTTATGGAGCTGGCGCTCTCTAAATAATGGAAGGAGGACTGGAGAGATGGCTCAGCGGTTAAGAGCACCTGCTACTCTTGCAGAGGACCCAGGTTCAATTCCCAGTACCCACATGGCAGCTAACAACCATTGGTAACTCCAGTTCCAGGGGATCCGACACATTCTTCTGACCTCTGCAGGCATTGCAGGACACGGGTGCACTTACACACATTCAGGCAATATACTCATACACATAAAAATAAAATAAAATGAATTTTTAAATAATGGAAGGAATAGGGGATGAATGGCATGAACAGAAAGATGAAGAGAGAAAGGGTACCCCTTAAGTGCCAAGCTTTACCTTGAATCAACCAAGTGTATGTAAAGTGCAGCTCAGGACAGGGAGATCCAGGAAAAACCTGGAGTGGAGTTCGGTAGAATGTACTCAAGAGTATAGAATGCAGTAAAGAGGACTCTGAGACTTAGCTTCCGGGAAATCCAGGGACCTCCAGAATGCTAAGCATACTTGGCTGTTTCCTAAGCAGTAGCAACACGGGGTGCAGGGAGTAGACCAGGGAGAAGTGCACAAATGTGCAGGAGGGATGTGTCTGGACTCCCTGAGCACATCAGCGATGATGGTGGGAAGTGGCCCCAGATGTCAGCCTGCTCACTTCCCTGTTTCTGCACTCTAGCCCACCTCCATAAGTGGACTTAACTACTCTCCACACTGATGAACAAACCTCCCTTCAACTGCAGGCAGCTCAAGTAAGCAGTGCATGGTCCCCATCCAGAGAAGGGTGCTCCCTGTCCTTTCCAGGAAAATCAGAGAATTCCTTCTGCCCGCAGCATTCATACATCTGTGTGTGTGTGTGTGTGTGTGTGTGTGTGTGTGTGTGTTGACCAGCTTTGCCAAGCCTGTTAAGCCAAACACAGATACATACATACTAAGGGCACAAAACAAGATAACCCACCCTTTAGAGATCAGGCTATTTCCCAGGAGGCTACGAGGGAAGGAATCAGCTGTCTAATCATACTTCTCATGAAGAAACCCAATCGATCAGTGAAAACAGAATAGAGACCTTCTTGGCCATCTCAATCAAATGTCCTTTTTCTGTGAGAGGCCTTCAGTTTTGAATCTGTGCATTTGACCACAACACAAAAGTCCCTCCAACTCTGCATCCAGCATGCTTGAACTTGAGGCCATAGATTGAAAACCATCCTACCACGAATCAAGACAAGTTATCTAGGAGGTACACAAGGCTACTGATTGGCCTCTTGTAGGAAAGGTTACTCTCAACTTATATTTTAAGTAAGCAACTGGGGCTGGGAGAAGTCTCAGTTGGTAAAGTTCTTACCACACAAGCGTGATGCCCTGAGTTAAAAAGCTGGAGTGGTGGTACACACTTGCAATCCCAGAACTGGAAACAATGATACAGAATCATGCCTAAGACTCACTGGTCAGCTAATCAGTGAGCTCCAGGCCGATGAGAAACCCCATCTGAAAAAAAAAACAAGCTGTAGAGGCTGGTGGAGAGATGGCTCAGTAGTTAAGAGCACTGACAGCTCTTGCAGAAGACCCAGGTTCAGTTCCCAGCACCCACATGGTGGCTAACAACTGTCCTAACTCCGGTCCAGTTTCAGGGGATCTAATGCCCTCTTCTGACCTCCATAGACATTTCATAACACAGGTGCACTTATATACATGAAGGCAGTATACTCATATACATACAATAAAAATAAATAGAATTTTTAAAGCACAAGATGTATATGAACGTATTTCTCAGCTCTCACCAGAGAAGTTTCTTCTTACAGCAGATGGTGATTAACACAGAGACCCACAACTGCTCAACACGCAGAGAACAAGAGACTGTGGAGTGCTCGGTCCTAAATGAGACACCTACATCACAGCCTCTCCTCCCAAGGCTCAGGGATTGCTGAAGAGGAGAGAGTGGAAAACTTGTAAGAGCCAGAGGTGGTGGACGAATGCAAGGAAACCATGCGGTCTGGACACCATGGAGTAGCTACACACACGAACCCGCAATACTTCTGGCAGCATACGCAAGATCTGTGCAAGCCCAAGCCAGAAAAAAATCCCAGCATGGAGGGGGGAGATGGGCAGAAAGCCCCAGCCCTAGCTGAGGTCTAATGCCAATCGGTAGCTATTGGGAGAGGGAGAGTCAGTTTTCTTCAGGGGTGTGACACCTGGAAGGTTGACTAGACTCCAGCGGATAGACCCACACCCAAGGGAATTAGGGGAACACAAAATTAGACTCAATAGCCTTTTTAAAAAAGAAAATAATAATAGAGGACATGAAGTCAGGGGGAGGGTAGTAGGGTGGGGATGGAGATGGGGGAGGGGTCTGAATAGGATCAAAATATATTGTATGAAATTCTCAAATAATCAATAAAAATATTTTTTAAGAAGCAAGATGAGGGACTGGAGAGATGGCTCAGAGGTTAAGAACACTGTTCTTGCAGAAGACCCGGGTTCGAACCCCAGCACCCACATGGCAGCTAACAACTGTCCATAATTCCATTTCCAGGGGATCCAACGACAGCCTCTTCTGTCTTCTGCGGGCATTGCACGACACGGGTGCACTTACTTATATGCAGGCAATACATGCATACACATAAAAAAAAACAATATTTAAATAAAATACTTTTTTTAAAAAGCAAGATGGACAACACCCAAGGTTGACCTCTGGCCTCTCTACGCATTCTCATACATACGCACAAGCACCCATGCATACACACACACAACCATGCACATACATGTACGTACACACACACACATGCACAGGAATAACAACTACAGATATACTGCCATGCACCAAGCACACTGTTCCCCCTTCAGGCCATCCCTTCACAGCAACCAAGACCAGGGAAAATCTTTCAGGTCCATAAAGAAAAGTGTGGTGAGCCAGGACGACCTCTCTCCAGAGTTCACTGGGGCTGTCTTGCTGGGCTACTTGATCCCAATGTGGCTGTGGTTTGGTCCTCAAAAAAGTTGAAAGATAAGCAGATCCTCTTCCCTCCAGGGTTCATTTGCCTGACAGCCCTCAGCACTGAGTCTATGAATGTCAAGATACAGTAGAAAGCCAGTGTGCCTACACTCAACACAAAACCCCAGCTTCAATAAACCAAAGCTGGGGCAGAGTTTCCCAACTAAAGAACGAAATGGAATTTGATTAAAAGGCGATACAGCCAGCCTTCCAGCCACTGGTCTTTTTGAAGTGGGAAATGTCAGAATTGGGGAAATGTGATATATAACTCAAACCACCATAAAAACCCCACACACATCACAAACAGTGCCTTAACAGCACCAACATCAAAAATTATAGGTGCATTTATAGCCTAAATCAACACTGTCAGATTCTATAACCAGTAGCCACATGTAGCTACTTAATTTGAACTTTAAATCATCAAAAAAGTACAAAATTTAAAGTTCAGCTCTTCAGTCATGCACCTAGGCAGATGTGGTTGGTGAATATTATATTGGAAAATGAGGGTCTAGAAATTTTCTGTCCTCACAGAGAGATCCATTTTCCAACCCAGGATGGAATGACTCCTGTAGCAGGAGGTCTCCAAAGATGGCGCGGACCCAGAGCCCTGGGATTCAGCAAGAATTCACTTCACTTCTTGTTCATAGACACTTGATCTCTCTGTGTGACCGGTTCTGGAACTCTGTAATTGTAGCAGGAGACCTCCAAAGGTGGTGCGGACCCAGAGCCCTGGGATTCAGTGAGAATTCACTTCACTTCTTGGTCCGCAAATAGCCCGCCAAAAGGAGCCCACACCTCTGTACCCTGCTCATGAGCCCAGTGACTGCTGACAGACTGCGTGGCGCAGACCAATCAGAAAACAATACGCTGACTAAAGGGACTTGGGGGCAGAGAAAAGGGAGATATAAGGCCCACCCCCTCCTGCATTAAACCAGCCTGCAGCACCTTGCCTAGTGCTTGCTTCTACCGGACTCCCGGGGTCTGTGTGTTGTGACTCCACGCCTCTTGCTGCCCCCAATCGGCAGGGGACCCGATCCAGGTCAGGGTCTTCACAGCTGGCCTGAGGAGAACCAGCAACAGACTCCCAGGGGCCTGTTTCTGGCCCTGGCCTTTAGCTTTGAGATGCTTGGTCCTGGTGAACTTAGTTGGATTAAGAGACACCTAGATGGTGAAAAACACCTCTGAGTGGGACTGTGAGGGCGTTTCCAGAGACTCTGACGTGTGGGACAGTGACGGGGAGAGACCTGTCCTCCATGTGAACAGGTTCGCACCACCAGTGCACCAGGGGCGGGATGCAAGGAAGTCAGAAAGAGGAAGTCGGCCTGTGGCTGAGTATGGCTTCCTCTTCCTGAGTATGTAGGGCTATTGCCCTTTTCCACAGATGTCACAGTTTCTTCAGCTTTCCACTGTGGACACCAGCAACAGTCCAAGGAGCCTCCAGACCTTCAGCCTAGATAGGGACCTGCTGCAGTTTTCAGACTGTCTAACGGAGCAGCTACCAAGTTCTCTGCCTTTCCCAGCCTTTGTGAGATTACCCAACCATCTATCACGTAAGCCAAGCCAATAAATCCCATTATAATATATCACAGTCTATTTGTACATATATATGTATATATACGTGTAATATACACATGTATGTATAGATCATTTATTATATATTCATTGATTCTATACCTCTAGAAAGCCTTGACCAATGCAAGCTATCTGTAGACTATCACACATGGGTTGATCTTCCAAGTCTGTAGGTTTAGACACAGACTTGGCTAATGCAGGATTTAACATACTTTTTAATATTTTATTTTTATTTTTTAAATTATGTGTGTGTGGATATGTGCATGTGAGTGTAGATGTCCATGGAGGCCAGAAGAAGGTGTCAGATCCCCTGGAGCTGGAGTTACAGCAGTTGTAAGCTGCCACATGGATGCTGGGAATCAAACTCGAATCCTCTAGAAGAGCACTTGACCACTGAGCCATCTCTCCGGTCCCTGAAAATATTTTTTTAATTTGATTCTATACTGTATATTTACAGATCTTTTTTCCCCATCATTATTTCCTAAATAATTATTATAGTTTCATTTATATTGCTGTGATAAAATTGCCAGACAAAATGCAACTTAAGACAGAAAGGGTGTATTCAAGTTACAGTTCCAGGTCAAAGTCCATCTTTAAGGGGAAGTCAAGGCAGGAACTCAAGCAGCTGGTCACATCACATCCACCATCAAGAACAGAGAGAAATAAATGTGTGCAGGCTGCTTGCTTACCTGCTTATTCTAGGCTTGCTTTCTCTCTTACATTGTACAGGACACACTACTAGGGAATGGTGCTGCCCACGATGGACTAGGTCCTCCCACATCAATTAACACACAAGACAATCTCTAGAGACATGCCCATTGGCCAACCTGATCTAGATAATTCCTCATTAAAACTCTATTCCTAAGTGAACAGGAAGCCTACAGAGTGGAAGAAAATCATTACCAACTATACATCCGATAGAGGAGTAATAGCCATAATATACAAAGAACTCAAAAAACAAAGAATCAGCCAAGTGTAGTGGTGCAGACCTTTAATCGCAGCACTTGGGAGGGAGAGGCAGAGGATCTCTGTGAGATCAAGGCCAGCTGTGGCTACACGGAGACCCTGTCTCAAAAACAAATTAAAAAAAAAAACACAGAATCGAGAAATCAAATGACCCAATTAAAAATTGTTAAATGGGCTACAAATCTGAACAGAGAGTTCTCAAAAGAAGAAGTAAAATGGCTAAGAAATACTTTAAAAGTGTTCAACATTCTTAATAATTAGGGAAATGAAAATTAAAGCTACTTTGAGAGTTCATCTTACCTCAGTAAGAATCACCAGATCAAGAGAACAATGAAGGGGTTGCAGAGATGGCTCAGCAGTTAGGAGCACTGGCTGCTCCTCCAGAGGACCCGGGTTCGATTCCCAGCACCCACATGGCAGCTAACATCTGTAACTGCAGTTCCAGGCTCTCTAACACCTTCTGGCCTCCTCTCGCACTGCACAGCACAGGTGCACTTACATATATGCAAAACACTCATACGTATAAAATGAAAATAAGTAAATCAAAAAAAAAATTGAAGAGAACAAATGACACAAAATGTCAGTGAAGATGTGGGGAAAGGGGAGATTTTCACTGCTGATGAGGTACAACCACTATGGGAATCAGTGCGGAAAACTTTAAAAACAAAAATAGGGGGCCGGAGAGATGGCTCAGCGGTTAAGAACACTGGTTGTTCTTGCAGAAGACCCAGGTTCAAATCCCAGCACCCACATGGCAACTAACACTGTCCATGACTCCAGTTCCAGGGGATCTGACAGCCTCTTCTGTCTTCCGTGAGCATTGCACGACACAGGTGCACTTACCTGCATGCAGGCAACACACGTATACACATAAAATAAAAATAATAAATAAAATATTTTTTTTAAAAATAGCTGTGATATGATGCCTTTAATCCCAGCACTTGGGAGGCAGAGGCAGGTGGAGCTCTATGAGTTTGAGGCCAGCCTAGTCTACATAGTAAGTTACAGGCCAGCTAGGGCTATGCAGAGATCCTGTCTCAAAAATACCCAAAAAAACTAATAATAGATGATCCAGCTATACCACTACTTGGTGGTATACCCAAAGGACCCAGTATCCTACTACAAAGAGACTTGCTCAGTCATGTTTGATGCTGCTCCTTTCACAACAATTAGGAAATGGAAACAACCTAAATGTCTGATGAGTTGTTAATGGAAATGTGATACATTTATGAAATGGAATTCTACTCATCAGTAAAGAAACATGAAATCGTGAAATTCGCAGGTAAATGGATGGAAGTACAAACCATTATACTAAGTGAAGTAACAGACGCAGAAAAGCAAGTGATACATGTTCTCTCTCATCTGTAGATCCTCGCTCCAAATCCTTAGATACAAGCGCATCTCTCAAAGAAGTTTTTTTTTATTTTGACAACAGATGGACACTATTAGAAACTTTCACAACTGATCAAACACAGAAAATAAGTGTCTGTGAGGTTCCCAGCCCTAAGTGATACATCTACAATACAACCACTACACCTAAGTCTCAGGGAACATTGCAGAAGGGGGGGGATGTAAGATTCAGAGGGACAAGACACCTGCTGCTACTTTAATGCATTCTGACATTAAAGGGAAATGGCATCAGTAAAGTCTCCACTGTATGGTGGTCTAACAAGATCTGCCTATAATAACAAATCCAATTGACGTACCAAGGTGGATGGGGGAAATTTCAAGGGGCCACACCCCAAAATGAAGAGATGAATGCTTGCTGAGGGCAGGAGAATTTATTTTCTCCAGGGACTAACTCCCAGAGAGGTTATATAACTTCAAAAAGCCTAGCAATCACATCTTCAAGCAGGCACAGGAAGCAGAGAGCAACTGGAAATCTGGCAAGGGTTACCAACTCTCAAAGCTCACCCCCAGCAAGGCCCCACCTCCTAAAACCTTCCAAAACAATGGGGGACAAAAGGTGTGAATACTTGGAGTCTATTGGGAAGGACTTGGAGGGGACTGGGAGGGATAGAAATGGTAAGACAACTATACTCATGTATGATGTTCACCAAAAAAAGTAATAAAATAGCTGGGTATGGTGGTGCATACCTTTAATCCCAGCACTTGGGAGGCAGAGGCAGGTGGATCTTTGTGAGTTCGAGGCCAGCCTGGTCTACATAGTGAGTTCCAGGACAGCTGGGGTTACAGGGAGACCCTGTCTCAAAAAGACAAAAAAAAAAAAAAGGTAATAAAATAATAATTTTCTTAAAAAGTTCCTCTTCCCAGATGATTCTAACTTGTGTCATGTTGACAGTTGAAGCTAGCACAATGCAGTGTAACAACTATCTGCATAGCACTTACACTGTGTTGGGTCCTGTAAGTGTTCTGAAGTCTACAGAAGGACATGCATAGCTTATATGTAAAAACTATGTCATTTTACATGAGATTCCAGAGTTGGAAGATTTATTTTGATATCCACAGGGTGTTCTGGAATCAATCACCACCAGACATACAAGAATGAATGAATGAAGAAAAGGAGAGCGAATCCAGGTGTGGTGGTGCACACAGATAATAACTCACTTGGGAGTATTTTCCTTGGCAAAGCATTTGACCTAAGACCATCCTAACTCAGCATTCTCACTGTTGAACAGCAGAAATTGCCTTAGTCATATAAAAATAGCATAAATTAACTTGGGCTGCCTTAATCGGAAAAGGAAAGTTTTCCGAATGCTACTGTTATTCCTCATAGAACTCAAGGAAAACGAAACTGGAGAATTGGGAATCTACATCTCTCTGCCTCCTACGCCTGTTTCTCTTTGACTGACTACCTCATTCTTCCAGCCCTTTAGAACACTATCCTTGGCTTCAGCTTTCACAGGTAGAAGAGAGGAATCCTTTCACCCTCTCCAAGGAACATGATGGCCACTCCATGACTTCTGGACTCTCACAAGCCCATAAGAACTCAGAATTTCAGAGGCCTGGCTCCAAGTTCCCATGCTTATTTACCAGTGGTCCAAACAGCCCTGGAGGAAGGGTGAACCATCTTGTATAAGCATGTCCACAGCAGCCAAGCAATCCAAGAGGGTGCTCAGAGACGTGCTCAGAGAAAGGAGGTCACCATCCTGTGGGCAGTGATATTAACCAAGGGAAAAATGAAAGAACAGGGGCTGGAGAGATGGCTCAGTGGTTAAGCTCCCTGGCTGCTCTTCCCAAGGACCTAGGTTCGGTTCCCAGCACCTCCATGGCAGCTCACAACCATCCATAACCCCAGTTCCAGGGAATTTGACACCCTCTTGTGGCCTCCGTGGACACTGCACTACACAGGTGTGCTTACATACATGCAGGCGAACACTCATACACATTTACCAGGAGAGGGAAGGCAGGGCAGGCAGGTTTTCCCCAGGGTTCATGTAAAGCTCGGGCAATTTTTATGCTGAAGCTTCTGAATATGTAATTCTTATAATAAAAATAATTTGGGATAACCATAGTTCATTTCACATTTTTAAGTTACTGTTTCTGTAACAGCATTCCCTTCAGAACTTTTTCTCCAAGGAATAAACTCAGGGCCTTATACACAGGAGGTAAGTAGTCTCCCACTAACACATTAAACCCACAACTATTCAGTCAACCTCACTTTGTTACCAATATCTTTCTACCTGATTTTCAAACATATTAAATATTGATATTCTTTAAAAGTGATGAAAACAAAATAATAAAAGCCAAGTTATCATCTTTATATTTTCTATCTATGTAAAGATAGAAGGAGAGAACCAGCTCCACAAGTTGTCCTCTGATCTCCACACAAGTGCCATGGTAGGCAGACACACACACACACACACACACACACACACACACACACACACCATGAATGCACACAATAATATAAATGAACAATCATTATTTTTCCCCTTGTGACTTACATTCATTGAACTCTAGTCCTTCTATGGACAGCCAGTAAGTCCACAGACTGCTGGGGGGGGGGGGGCGGTTGTTGATAGAGTTAGGAAGAAGGTCTGTTCTACATCCAATGCCTTGACTTCCAGAGACACAGCTACATGGGCCTCCAGCCCATGCAGTCCAGATAGATCCTAAACAGAGAGAGAGGTTGAGGACGTGGGTAACTGCTGATGAGTTTGCTCTGCTCCGCTCTGTTCAAAGAAAGAACTCGATCTGAACAAACAGAACAAGACAAGAACACCCACTGTGGCCCTCGAGTCACACAGCTGTCTCTGTTCCTCTTATCAGAAGTGAAGCCTGTGCCTCACAGCCCTTTGCGCCACAGATGTCATCACATCAGAGACAGAAGGGGAGAGCTGTTCACCCCTCTGCACCTCACTCCAGCATGCAGAGCATCCTGTTTCCATTACCTGCCCAACATGCCATCTTGCAAGTGAGGCCACATTTAGTAACTTCAGGAACTAAAATATTGCTGCTGCCCAGCAAGGCACAGGTGACTACGAGCCACCCGTGTGAGGAAGGTGGCCATAAGTGTTTCAGGGGCTGTCAGGGCATCAGCCTGATCAGAAAGTTCATCTGAAAGAGATGAAAAACTTAGCAATAATACCAAGCTAGGCCATGATGGGGATAGTTTTACTTGTTTGGCTAGGCCAGGATTTTTTCCATCATTACTATTTTAGCAGCAGTGCCTTTTTGATGTATGAAGCAGTATATTTCATGTATATAACATCAGTCAAAACAGACCAGGTGTTCTTGTGGTAGGACAGAGATTCACTTGTTTGACCTTTTGTTCCCTGACCTAGACCCTGAGGCAGCACCTCCAGACCCCAGACCTGGCCCTCAGTTCAAAGTCCACTGCACAGGGTCACTAAACTGCCACTTAAAACTATTGTCTTAGAATACATTCTATGGGTAGAAGGTAAAGTGGAGTGTGTGTATGTCGATCGCTTTCCTTTGCCAATGAGAAAATTCCGGGAAGAAAGGTCTTCCTGACTTGACTGAAGCTCACAGATCCTCAGTGACAGAGGCACATTTGTCTCCATTCCTGTGTCTTCCTGTTTCTGCCCATGACACTGAAGCTTGCTCCAATTAAAAATAGTTAAAATTGTTAGCCAGGCATGGTGACACACGCCTTCTGTCCCCCAGCACTCGGGAGGCAGAGGCAGGCGGATCTCTGTGAGATCAAGGCCAGCATAGTTTACATGATGAGTTCCAGGCCAGCTGAGGCTATAGGGAGACCCTGTCTCAAAAAGATTAAAAAAACAAAATTAAATTTGTTGACCCTACATCCACTAATAACCCCTCTATCACTAACTATTCACTCACCTGTATGAAATGAGTACATACTTTGACTCTCTTCTGATGCTATGTGTAGCCTAAGACCTTGCCAGGCTGTGGGTGAAACACTCAGGTGAATGACCAGCCTGCCCACATTTGCCACCTCCTAGTCATCACCAGGGCCGCTGGAAGATCAGCGAGGGTATGGGCAGGCAGATCAGTGCCGACTGCCAAACACAGCAGAAAATGGGAATTAGGAGACTGCAGGTGTCCCTGGGGGAAATCCTATTGTGCTGGATAAGAGGTTAGACGTCACAGCAAGACTCATAAACAGACTAAGGGAGAAAAGGGAAATAGCAAATTCAGGTACAACTCTCCCTAGATGCTCTCATACTCAGACACACTGATGGAGGACCCCCTCCAGAAAAGGGGACTGGAACGGCTCCCCCCACCCAGGAACCTGAGGCTCCTGCACAGCTGAAGACCAGGCAGTAGCAGACAGTGCCCTCTCCCCACTTCCCACTCTGCACCCCATTCCCAGAGCAGGTAGTGAGTCTTCAAGTCCCGGGAGACTTGAGAGTTCTAGATGCAAAGGCAAGCTCTGCCTTTGTAAATCCAAGGTGAGTAACCATAGACAATGGTTAATGACTTTGCTTTTGATGTGTGAGAATTTCTGGGGTTAATCTGCCTACTAAGAAGAACATGGCTCCTTGGGTGGCACGCCCAAGTCTGGTGCCCACTGGGCTCACTAGCCTCCCTCCCCAACCCTTACACACAGTGGGTGAATGGCAAAAGTGGAGAGAGGAGTCAGTACTAAAGGAAGGCATGCCAAACACACCGACCACAGACGGCTTCCACGGACACTTAGTCCAAGGACTCTAGACTGCCAACCTAAAAAGGTTAGAACAGGACTGGGGAGATGCCTCAGAAGTTAAAAGCACTGGCTGCTCTTGCAGAGAACCCGGGTTCAAATCCCAGCACACACATGGCTGCTAACAACCATCCATAACTCCAGTTCCAGGGGATCCGACACCCTCTTCTGTCCCCTGCAGGCATTGCACAACACAGGTGTACTTACAGAAATGCAGGCAATACACTCATACACATTAAATTTTTTAAAGGTTAGAACAAAGGGTTTCTAAAATCATTTCAAAGGGGAGCATCAGAAAAACGAGACTTGATGATAACTTAAGGTTATCCAAACAGAAGCTACAGAGACACTGAGCCAATAGCTCAAAAACCAGAAGTCGGAGAATGAAGAAAGATCAAAGGGACAAACTCAAGAGGCCCCTTAGCCCTGCAGACGTGATTCCATCGCGTCCTCCAAAACAGCTTTATATGACAGACCATCACCCAGTGAGACATGGAAAATCTGAGTCTCACAAAGCCAAATAATTCATCCCCGTCATTCAGTTACTTTAATGACAGAACTGGAAACCCAAGTTCGGTTTCCCTGACCTCACACCTCACCCATCTCCTCCCATGAAGCTTTTCCTTCACCCCATCCTCCGTCTCTCCCAGAGGTTTTTAAGACAAGTATGAGGCTTTTAGAGCTTACGCAAGCATTTTTTTCTCTTTTTTTCTTGTGTGAGTGGGAATGGGGCACACACATGCCATGGTCCACATGCTCAGTAGAACACTTGGCTGTTGGCCCTCACCTTCCACCTTATTTGAGACAGGGTCTCTTGTTGGCTACTGAGTATGCCAGGTTACCTGGTCATAAGCCTCTCACAATTCTGTCTCTACCTCTCATCTTGTTGTGCACTGGATTCCAGGTGAACTACCACATCCAGCTTCACAAATGTTCTGGGGATCTGAACTCAGGTGCTCACACTTACACAGCAAGCACTTTACCCCCATGAACTGTCTCCTCAGCCCCATGCATAGGCATTTTTTAAACAGCAGCAACAGTTGGATTAGAAGAGACTACGTCAGGGGTTGGAGAGGTGGCTCAGCGGTTAAGAGCACTGACTGCTCTTGCAGAGGACCAGGGTTCCAGCACCCACATGACAGCTAACCACCATCCATAACTCCAGTTCCAAGGGATCCAACACCCTCTTCTGACCTCTGCAGGCATTGCACGACATGGATACACTTACACACATTCAGGCAATACATTCATACACATAAAATAATAAATAAAATTTTAAAAAAGAGACTACCTCAAGTGTAAACAGAATGCTTAGAGGATGGCAAATCAGGACACTGCAAGCAAAGGCTTCTCATCTCACACTGACACTGTAAGCATCCCTAGGTCTTTGTTAAAATTGCGCCTTCCAGGTCCTGGTCCCCAGAGAGTCTAATTCTTTGGGCCTGGAGTGAGACCCAAGAATCACAGTTTTAACAACCACCAGCCAAATCTGAGGCAGGTGTTCAGAAACCTGGTGGAAAAATCAGGGTCCACTAACGATAGGACTTGCTTCGATAGGACTTGATAGAAAAGCAGAAGGGAGCTGTTCGGGTTGTGATACTGAGAAACAGAAAAAAAGGAAAACAGACATGTCCGGGGCAAGCACTCGCTCCGCTCTCCCTTTGAAGTGTCTTTGTCTCAGGAAGAGAATATTCTGGAAGAGCTGGGCAACTGGTAGAGGGAAGAAGGAGGAGCCTCAAGCATCACTAAGTGCCAAAGTACCAACCCTAAGCCAAGGCTTAATTATTAATACTTGATCTAAGGTTATAAATGAGTGAAATAGGGGGAAAGAATGCACAGAGTCAATGTTATTGATTTACACTCAGAGAAAAACGCCGGAGCTATTATTTAGATGTCAAAATAACTCCAAAAAAAAGAGTACAAGGCTGTTTTGATAATTTGAAACCAAATACCTGCCTTCTTAGAGATGAGGCTTTCAGACACCGAGCCTCCGTAAATCCCACTGTGCTGCTCTGAGCCGCTCATGTTTCCTCTTCAAAGGTTAGACCATGCTAAATTATATGCAATTTCAAAAAGAACAGGTCCTTGTCCTGCTTTGAGTCCCTTTCCCTTAAAAGCATGTTTTTACTCCGATTAATTTATAGCCCAAGGAGATTTGGGGAAAGGAGAAAGCCTTGAAATCGCAAGTAAAAATAGCCAAGGATTCCGGTTGCTTCTTAAATATCAAATGATATTGTTTGGGGAATAGGACCGGATTTGCAGAGCTACAGGTAAATGGACCAACTAAGAGATTTTCAGGGTCTAGGAGACACTCAAGGGGGGGCAGGGGGAGTCTAGCTGGACGCCACAGAACATGAAGTAGACTTAATGGGAGTTCAGCACTCAGCAAAGTGCTGATGAAAGGCGGCAAAGCAGGAGAAAGAAGGGCAGATACCTCATGAGGCCCAAGGGTGCCTGTTTATGAAGCCTTTCCCATGGAAGGGATTAGAAGATGGCCCGGAGCCTTTACCGCAGGCTTGCTCAGTTTTCGCCATTATCTCTGCATCTTATACAAGATTGGGGGTGGGTGTTGTGTTGAGGCAGGGTCTCTCTGTCTCCCCAGCTAGCCTGGAACTCGCTATGTAGAGCAGGCTGGACTTCACAGCACAGAGATCTGCCTGCCTCTGCCTCCCTAGTCCTGGGGTAAAAGCATATGCCACTATGCTTGACCATATATAAGAATTTTTATCAAATACAAAGTTTGATTTCCTTTCTCTCACTTTCTGCTTGAAAAGCAGTTTAAACAGATGCCCTATGGTCTAAGTCACAATATTAAATTTAGAACCATCTTCTCAAATGAGGAGCCCTCATTTACCCTAAGTGTTGCCCAGTGCTACCCTACGAAAAAGGAGCTTGAGATTATTTTCTGCAGCTCAGCTATAGAGAAACAATGTAGTGTTTCCCTTGAAGAAGTTCCTAAGTCTTAGGAGTTGAAATCTCTTTACACTAAGGTTTTTCTGAAGTAACTCCTTTTGCTGTCTGTTGATGAATTTAATAAAGAACACTAAAAAGTGTAAGTTTTGGGACTGGAGAGATGGTTCAGCAGTTAAGAGCACTGACTGCTCCTGCAGAAGACCTGGGTTCGAATCCCAGCACACACGGCAGCTCACACCTGTCCTTAACTCCAGTTCCAGAGGATCTGATGTCCTCTTCTGTCCTCCACAGGCACTGCACGACAGGGGTGCACTTATATGCAGTCATAACACTCATACACATTAAAAAACAAAAATAGGGAAAAAAATGTAAGTTTCTAAGGACTTCCCAAACTGAGAGTTTAGAACCGACATTTGGGGGATAACTGAACGTACCTGTCAGTTTATACTCCGTCCTGCTATGCCCTCTGCTGCCTTAGCATTAGGGGGAAATGAAGACTAAAATCTATTCTAGCATTTTGAAAAAAAGATGCATCGCTATAAAACTCCATTAGGAATGCCAAGTATCTGTTTTCTGACTAGAATAATGGAGTCAAGAGGGAGCTTAATGGTAAAGGTCCCAGAAATAGCCCTAAATTGCATTAAATTGTATGCACACAGTCATTTTAGACAGGGTTTCATCGCCCTCGCTGATAGGTTTCTCTCAACTTCACAGCGTCCAACTTTTCCCAGTAGCTCCCGGCACTGCGCCCACTGCCCCACAGCTGCCTCTATCAGGTATGAAATCCTGCCCGCGTCTTCCTAACCCAACCAATCCCTTCCGTTTCCATTTCCTATTCATCCTCTCGCTCTCTGTTCTTTTCTCCATGATGCCAGCATCAGCTGTGTTCTGCTTGGCACACTAGCTGTCCAAAGTGCACTGCCTCCCAGGGCAGTTTCCTCTTAAACGTCTCTATCCTCATGGAGATGAACATCTATGGACAATTATAAGCCAAGAGGGATGATGGGGTAAAAATATGCAGCTGCAAGGGAAGTACAGGAATAACCGTAATAGAGACTTTTTTTAGAAAAAATGTTCACATAATTATGACGTATTTTGTGGAACATTATACGAATCCACACAAATATGGTGGACAGCAACATCCTTGTTGGGAGAACGCTCACTATCGACACTCTCCAGTGGGTAGACCCACAGTCAAGGCCTTCCTGTTGTTGATACCCAGGCCCCAAAGGATGTCTGCATATGGGAACCACACTGTCCTCTTCTGCTGGCTGTTGCCAATAGTCCACCCACAAAGCAAAAACCAGAAACATTAGCTGGGAACAGTGGCACCATTAATCCCAGCACTCAGGAAGCAGAGGCAGGCAGATCTCTGTGAGTTCAAGGCCAGCCTGGTCTACATAGAGAGTTCCAGGCCAGCTGGGGCTACAGGGAGACCCTGTCTCAACTCTCTCTCCCCCAAAATACAGAAATATTAACTACATTCTCCTATTACTAGCTCAAAAATATTTCATTTCACTAAGAAATACATCTAGTGGCAGTACAGAACACTATATTCATGCTGAATTCCCTACTGGAAACCACTTATTCATTAGTCAAAGATGGCTTTAATGTTTCCCCTAGTTTGACTCAACTTGAAGCAAATTTATCCTTCCTCTAGGCCCCAATCTTTCTTTTTTATAACATTTTCTTTAGAAAACCTGTCATTGTAAATTCTTTCTCAGCCTCTTTGAAATGTGTACATCTATGCCTGCTATGTTGGTACATGCCTATAACCCAGCACTTAGGAAGCAGAGGCAAGAGGATCATGAGTTCGAGGTCAGCTTAGGCTATATAGCAAAACCTGCTTCGATAAACAAACAAAATTGCTATATGAAAGTATAAATTTTTAAAGCCACTCTCTACTTTCACAATTCACAATTATCTTTCTGAAGAATCTAAGAATCATCCCTTTAAAATGTAGTACTTAGGCTGGAGAGATATCTCAGCAGTTAAGAGTACTGACTATTCTTGCAGAAGACTGAGGTTCAATTCCCAGAACCCACATGGTAGCTAACAACCATTTGTAACTCCAGTTCCAGGGGATTCTATGACTTCTGACCTCTGAGGTCATTGCAATACAATGACCTTACACACATACACATAACATAAAAATAATAAGTAAAATACTTAAAAAATAAGCGAAAATAAAATGTAATAAAGATGACAATATGTTGTCTCTCAGTCTTTAAGGAAGTTGACAGTTGTAGAATTTAATTTTGATTTTTTTATTTTATATTTTAATTACAATTTTAATTATATTTTATAATTGTATCTTAATTTTATTTTTATTTTATGTATATGAGTGTTTTCCTGTGTGTATGTAATTGCACCATGTGCATGCAGTGTCTGTGGAAACCAGAAAAGGGCATCAGATCCCCTGGAATTGGAGTTACTGATGGTGAGTCACCTG
Source organism: Nannospalax galili (assembly GCF_000622305.1). Taxonomy (NCBI): domain Eukaryota; kingdom Metazoa; phylum Chordata; class Mammalia; order Rodentia; family Spalacidae; genus Nannospalax; species Nannospalax galili. Next base: position 622,913 of record NW_008340872.1, on the reverse strand, counting down.
TGTGTGCTGAATCCAGGTCCTCTACAAGAGCACCAAATGCTTTAACCCTCTGAGCCATCTCTCCAGCCTCCTTTCCCAGTCTTTCTTGGAGGGTAGCAGCTGGGTTTTATAAGTATCAATTAGTACACAAAAGTAGCCTCATTGCAGAAAAACATTTGAAAACACAGGAAATAATACCAGCACATTCTCCCATTGAGTTCCCCAGGGACAGCCTCCAGGCCTTTTCCTCTAGGTCATCCTCTTCCTTTAAAACTGCTCTTCCCGTGCCCACTTCGGCAGCACATATACTAAAATTGGAACGATATAGAGAAGATTAGCATGGCTCCTCACAAGGATGACATGCAAATTCGGGAAGCATTCCCTATTTTTTGAGTATATTGATGATTAAGGACCATGGATCCATCTGCTCACCTGAAGATGACCATCCTGACTCATGCAGAAAATGCCTATGAGGAAACTCACTCAGTGCACGTATCTTTGCCTCCACACTGATCTCAAGAATCTGCTTCTCAGTCTTTGGACAAAAAGAAGATATTTGACTATTTCATGTGATCTTTCACAGAACTTGCTTTTCAAATAAATATATTAAAATCTCCAACTGAAGAAAAAAAACCTGCTCGTCACTTTATCGGACTGGAATCACTCTGTTCCGTCCTCTTCCCTACGGTAGTGCCCTTGAATAGCCTTCCTTACGTGGTTATTTTTGTCCAGTGCATTTTTTTTTTCGCTTTGATAAGAGTTTATTATTTAGCCAATGTAGTGGCGCACACCTTTAATCCCAGCACTTGGGAGGCAGAGGCAGGCAGATCTCTGTGAGTTCCAGGCCAGCCAGGGCTACATGGTGAGACACTGTCTCAAAAGAGAAAACAAAAGTCTATTATTCCTATGAATAATAAAGTCCTGGCCCCACCCAAAATTTTATCCAAAATGGCTTCTCCAGCTTCATTGGTGTCTTAGTTTGTTCTTCATTGCTGTGACAAAACACTCTGACCAGTACCAATTTGGGGAGGAAAGGGTTTATTCAGCTTACATCTCCCAGGTTGCCCGCAGTTCATCAGGGAGCCCAAGGTAGGAACTCAGGGCAGGAACCTGGAGGCAGGAGCTGGAGCACAGGCCATGGAGGAACGCTGCTTACAGGCTTGCTCCCTTGGCCCCTGCTCAGCCTGCTTTCTTATGCAACACAGGCCCACCTGCCCAGGGGTGGCACCACCCACAGTGAGCTGGGCCCTCCCACATCACTCATCAAGAAGATGCCCTTCAGACATGGCCACAGGCCAGTCCAATAGAGGCAATTCCCCCACTGAGGCTCCCTCAACCCAGGTGTGTCAAGTTGACACTAAAGCTATCCAGCACAATTGGGAAAGTAGAAGCTTGGTTCCACCCTAATCTTAACAGACTATCCTGCCTTCTCATCCCTAGTTCTAGATACTCTCCTGCATCCTTCCCAGTCTCCACTGTGTCCAAAGGAAATGGGTGTGACACCTTTCAGTGCTTTAATACATTAATTCTAAAGCATGCCCACATTCATTCATTCATTCATTATCTTTCGGGGTGGAGTACCAAATTGAGGTTACCTAGGAAATGAGATCAGGTGCTCAGGTCGGGAAGACACAAGAGCACATGACTTTACTGGGGTTGATTAAAAGTTATTAGTCCAGGCAGGCATGGTGGCACACACCTTTAATCCCAGTGCTTGGGAGGCAGAGGCAGAGGCAGCCTGGGGCCAGCTGGGGCTACAGGGAGACCCTGCCTCAAAAAAACTAAAAAAAAAAAAAAAAAGTCATTAGTCCAGATTATGTCCATTTTATGAAAGTCATTCCTACAGTAGAGAAGCAGTTGAGGAAGACATGTGATGTCAACATCTTGGGCACAGGCTCATATACATGCACACATGTGAACATGTACACACACACAAATAATGTAATGAAGATATTTGAAGAAATTTTGAGAGATACCACAGTAATATAACTTCCATTATACTACATTATTATAAATGTTCTCTTTTCTTATTAGTTACAGCTATTAATCTTACTGTGCTTAACTTGAACCTTAAATTTTATCATAGAGATGTATGTATAGGGAAAAGAATATAGAGAGTTGGGAAATACGCACAATTTCAAGCATGGACTGAAGAGAGTGCCAGAGGGTAAGGAGGACAGCTGTACACACTCACTAGGTGGAGACAGGGACACCAGAAAGGAAGACACCTAGATTCCTGACCTTCGCACATCCGGAAGCCATCCAGGGACAGACACAGAGGAAAACTCTTTGAGAGTATTTCTTCTTAGACTACTGCCTAACAGACCTATTTTAATTCAACTGGAAGTTTTAAACTTAAATTGGATGAAACTAAGATTTAAAATGTATATGACAGAAGCTACATATTACCCAGTAACCTGGGGGCTCAGCTCAGAGGAAAACCAGATCAACTGCAGCCAAAATAAAGGAATTGCATTTTCTCTGCAGTATGAGTTAAACTGATGACCCTGCACAGCAATGGGCACTGTCACTTCTACAGGGCTGGCCTTGGTGCTCTGAAGGGCCCCACTTCATAGATGAGGAGGGGATATAAACTTTCACAGAACTCATAACCAGGGCACTAGGACTCAAACCCAGGGAGCCACCATGGGGGTGCCATGCTTGAAATCATACCCCACTCAGCCCTGAGCAGAAAATAGCTAAGGCTTGAAGGGCTGAAGCCATAGAGTTGCCCATTTGACCAAAAGGGAGACACCAGATAACTTGTGGCATTTTCATATATCAAGTAGAAGTTTTCCAGCAGCAAATACAGTGTGTGATTTCTAAAAGTCATGTACCCAATGACACAATTTGACCTCAAAACAAACCAAAAAAAATGTAATAATTAAAGATGAAAGCCCTGAAGAAAAAACGTCTAAAGAGGTCTCCAGTGAGAGTTGAATTTTTAGAGAAAGAATGATATTATTTTTCTGATCACTGTGTATCTTCTAACTTCGAAGTCTGATTAAAGAAATGACCTTGAGCTACAGTAGAGAAGATGATTTCCAGTAAGCATGCCACTTCGAATTAATGATTTACTTTTTATTTTTAAACTGAATCCAATAGAGCTACATGCATTAGGTTAAAATAATTAACATTTGAAGTTTGACCTTGAAATAGTCTTTACATTGTAAATTCTTAATGATCAAAACAGTGTTCTTAGTGATTAAAACATATTAGCCATTAATTATTAAAGGAGAATAATTACAAATATATATTCCTAAAATCTCAAGGCTTTTAAGCCATTTGTAGAAATGACTAGACATTTTTTCAAATTTTTAGGGGGGGAAAAAAAACCTTCCATCTGATTCTCACGTTCACAGTCACTGCATCAACAACAGAAAATGATATCACTCCACCTTTTATTTTTCATAGTCAGAGAAGCTGGAAATATATGCAGCTACTTTCAATCCCATCAAAGCCAGACACTTGTTCTGTAGCAATTTATAACATTAAAAATAACCCTGGGTTGAATAAGAACGAACAGTGGTATATAAGGATGTGAATGCCATAATGAAACCCATTAGGTATACTAACTTAAAAATAGGGGGCTACAGAGATGGCTACAGAGATGGCTCAGTGCTTTCTGTCCAAGCATGAGGACCTGAGTTAATCCCCAGCACCCACATAAGAAAAGAACGGTGAAGAGTCACAGTAATCCCAGAGACAGGGAGACAGAAACAGGATGATTCCTGGAACTGGATGGCCAGCCAGTCGAGCAGGTTCAGTGAGAGAATCCATCTCAAAAAATAAGGTAGATCTTATTGTGACCTTCAACTAGTTAGTGGTTTCTTAGATGATACTAAGGAAGAGCCTTAATGTCAATTCTGGCCTCCACATGTATGCACATACACATGTGCACATGTAC
>NW_008340872.1:605129-619013 GCF_000622305.1 Nannospalax galili | reverse complement strand
TAATAAAATTAAAATAATTATCCTCCAAACTTCCTAAGTATGACAACTAAAAGGTCAGCAGTTGTGACCATCATTTTAAAAAGATCACTTGGTGAAAAGCTTAATAACATACAGATGGAATGTGATCTCAGTAAACAAAAACAGCAAACACAGCTACAGTAATTTGCATCCCCATCAACAGTGTACAAATGTTTCTTTCTCCTTACCCTGCCAACCCTTCTACCTCTTGATGTTCTAATGGCTGCCCTCGCCCACATGGGGTGGTCTCTCATTACAGTTTTGGTTTGCATTTCCCTGACAGCGATACTGAGCTTTTTTTCCTGTGTCTATTGGTCATTTGTAAGAAATGTCTATTCAGTCTTTTTATTTTCATACCAAGTTTATGGAGATAATTTCTTTGATTCTGTCCTAGGTTCATTTCTGTTGCTATGATAAAATTCCCTGACAAAAAGCAACTTAGGGGAGAAAAGGATTTTATTTCAGCTGACAATTCCAGGTCACAGTCCATCATTATGGGGAACTCAAGGCAGGAATGTCAAACGGCTGGTCATGTCACATCCACGGTGAAGAACAGAAAGAACTGCTCGCTCGCTTGTGCTCATCTTTCTACATCTTTATTCAGTCTTCGCTCTCCTGCCCAGGAAATGCTGCTGCCCACAGTAGGCTGGGTCTTCCCACATCAATGAAAAGAATCAAGACAATCCTCCATGTCTAGGCCAACCTGACCTAGACAATCCCTCACTGAAACTCTCTTCCCAAGTTATTCTAAGTTGTATCAAGCTGACAATTATAATTAACCATCACAGGTTCTTTGCATGTTTTGGATATTAACACCTTACCAGATGTATGATTGCAAATATTTTCTTCTGGTCTGGAGGTATTCTCACTTACACACAAGCACATTTTTGGTGTATGGGTATGTATGTGGTTCTAGAGATCAAACCCAGGGCTCTGTACATGCTACACATGCATGATACATGAGTTCACCCCAGTCACCATAGACTGTCTCTTCTCTCTATTAGTTCCTTTCCCAAAAAGAAGAAACCTTTTGATTTGATGCAATTCCATTTTCCTATTTTTGTTTTTGCTCCTCAAGCTATTAGGGTCAAAGGAAAAATATTGCCCAAACCAGTGTCATGTAGTTGGACTTCTGTGTCACACCATATTCAAAGCTTAATTCACATAGATTAAGGTCCTAAATGTAAAAGCTAAAGCTGTAAAATGCTCAGAAGGAAACAGGTACAAACTTTTGTGACCTTCAACTAGTTAGTGGTTTCTTAGATGATACTAAAAGTACAAGCAACTAAAGACAAAAGAGATAAGCCGGACTTTATCAAAATTAAAACATTTTGTGTTCAAAGGACACTATCAATAAAGTGCAAAGAAAACCTACAGAATAGAAGATATTTGCAAATCCGTTATACCTGTCCTAAGCCTGGCACCCAGAAAATACACTGAATTCTTATAACCCAACACTCAAAATACAAATAATCCACTCTGTAATGTATAAAAGACTTCAATAAACATGTCTCTAAAGAAGGCATACCAACAGACAATAAACACACGAAAATATTCCCAGCCTCAGAAGTCATCAAGGAAATGCAAATCAAAAGCACAGTGAGATGCTCCTTCACGCCCACCAAGATGACTATAACCAAAATGGCAGACAACAAACAAGTGTTGGTGAGGATGTGGAGAAACTGGAACACCTGTACATTGCTGAAGGGATCGTGTGATGGTGCAGGATTCAACCACTTTTAAATACAGCCTGTCAGTTCCTCAAAATACCACTCCTAGATAAAATCCTCAGAGAACTGAAACCATATGGTCACAAAAGCTGGTGTAGAAGCGTTCAGAGCAGCCTTATTTATAATGGCTCAAAAGCAGAAACAACACAAGTTACCATTGAGTCATGAACTGAATAAATAAAATATGGCACATGAATATAATAGAATATTGTACCACATTAAAGCTAATGAAGTCCTAACATCTACAACATTAATAAACCTTGAAAACATACCAAATGCAAGAATCCAGTCCCAAAGGACACAGAGAATATGATTCTGTTTATATGAAATATTCAGAAAGTAGTCACACAGTGCTGAGAAGAGGGTACAGTGCGGCATGGCTCTGGGGCAAGGTTATTTCTTTAGGGTGTGTTCTAGGTTCATTTCTGCTGCTGTGACACACACCCTGACAAAAAGCAACACAGAGGGAAAGGGCTCATTCAACTTACAAGTCCACGTCCCAGTCCATCATTTCAGGAAAGTCAAGGCGGACCTCGAGCAGCTAGTCACGAACATCCAAAGTCAAGAGCAGAGAGGAACAAATGCACCCTGCTGCCTGCTTGCTCGCTCAGTAGTTTTCTTCTACAGAGTTCAGGGCCCAGCCTGGAGAAGGGTGCCGTCCACTATAGGCAGGGTTTTCCTACATCAAGCAATCCTGCAGCAACCAAGACCATCTCCTACAAACATTCCCGCAGGCCAACCTGATCTAGGCAATTCTTTATGAAGACTCCCTCCCAGGTGCTTCTTGGTTGTTAAAACTGATCAGCACAGAGGGTGATGAAAAGATTTGGGATTAGAATAGCTGGCGAGAATAGCTGTACGACTTCAGGAATATGCTGAAACTGAATTACATACTTGTAAATGGTAAATGTTAGGACATGTGGGTAATGGATTAATATTTGAAAATCCAGCAAGAATTTGGACTTCCCAAGAACATTCTCAAAAGGATGTGGTGAGGATGAGAAGGAACAAGTAGAGTTGAGATGTTATGAAAGCCTCCTGAGGTACTGCAGTGGAGGAAATCAGTCCTTCACAAGGTCAAAGGCGACTTGAAGCCAGATCTGTATAAGGTATCTGTAAAAGAGCGTCCGCCTTCTGAGACTGATAGACTAAGCTCAGAGAACCGTAGAAGAAAGACAGGGACTCAGTGTAGTGCATGTCACATTGATGCTAACAAGCTCTTAATGCTCTTGGTAATATGAAAAAATCATTTTTCATGTGTGCTTCCATGGTATATATGTACATCCATGTTTGTGTGTGTGCACCCCCATGTGGAGGCCAGAGGTCAATGTCAGGTGACTTCCTCAGTCACTTTTCATCTTATTTTCTGAAGCAGGGTCTTTCACTGAACCTGGAGCTCACCAATTTTGCTAGGCTGGGTAGGCAATGAGCCCCAGAGATCTCCCTGTCTCCACCTCCACAGTGCTGGGGTTACAAGCACGAGCAGCCCTGCTGGCCTTTTATATGGACACTGGGAATCCATACTCAGGTTCCCATACTAGTGCTGCAAGCACTTTACTGACTGATCCATCTCTCCAGTCCAGGACTGTAAATTATCTTCGTGGCAGAGGCTCTGCCCCCATGAGCAGATCAGGGGTCTGGGCCCCACCTCTGCCTCTACCTACAAGCATCTGAAGGTCCTTCAACTCTAGTCACTGGGAGGTGAAGATGGAGAGAGAGCAGTGGGTGGGCAGGAGAACTCAAGGAAGAGAACTCATGACAAGATGGGGATCGAGGAGAGGTCGGCCATAGAAGAAAGGCAGGGACTCGGTGTAGTGCATGTCACATTGATACTAACAATCTCTTAATCCTCTTGGTAATGTGAAAAAAATCATTTGTAATGTGTGCTTCCATGGTATATATGTACATACATGTCTGTGTGTGTGCACACCCATGTCGCCTGCAGGGAGCACAGGAGGAGAAGAGAGATGAACAGGAAGAGACCAGCAGGAAGGGAGAAGGAAGAAAGCATGAGGAGAGATTTGGTGACTCAAGAGACACAGGGTGGATCTAAACATTTTAGAAGAGCGTTCTGACCGGACAAAAGAATAAGAAAAATAGACTTGTTAGGTATCACCAGGAGGTAGAGTCATGTGACACTGATGGTGGAATGACTGAGAAACGCAGTTTAGTCTCTGTGTGAATATCACGGAGCGCACATTCACAAATTAAGATGGTTGACTGCAATATCAGTGGGTATGAGGACCAGGCTCAGGGCCTGTGCATGCTGTGTAAGTGTCCACCACCTAGTCACATCCCTAGCCCTCAATATTATCTGTGATCACGGTCTATATGTGGCCTGACATTGATGGAGAGGTCTCTATGCATGACTATATTTCTGGGTCCATTTACTATACTTCAAAACACCCCAGGGCCAGGGGTGTGGCTCAGTGGCAGGACACTTGCCTAGCTGTATAAGGCCTTGGGTTCAATAGCTCAACAAAACAAAAACTCAGGTAAAGACTGAAATTCCCCTTGGAATTAGTTAAGAAGTTAATTAGTTAGTTAAGAAGTTAGTTAGTTAGTTAGTTCGTTAGTTAGTTAGTTCGTTCGTTCGTTCGTTAGTTAGTTAGTTAAAGAAGTTAGTTACTTCTTAACACACTGCTCCAAGGTGATCCGTCTTGCATCAGAAGCGAGAAAACAAATTTCCTCAGGGCTCTATTATGTCCTAGCTATGAAGGGTGAGTAGTTTATGTTTACTTTCTGGGCACATCACATGGATAACATTATATACCAAAAACATAAGTAGCTTTAGCTCAGTGGTAAAGCACTTGCCTAGCATGCACAAGGCCCTGGGTTCCAACTCCAACACTTTGGGAGGGTATGAAGTTCTCGAAGGGGACAGGCAAAATCAATTCCTAACAGTCTTGAATGGATATGAATCTACTAAGTCCTAAATGCATTTTGTTTCAATCTACTATTTCTTAAAATTGCTAAGTAAATGGGCTGGAGAGGCGGCTCGGTGGTTAAAAGCACTTGCTGCCCTTTTAGAGTCCTAGAATTCATTTCGCAACGCCATGTCGCAACCACCTGGAACTCCAGTCCCAGGGGATATGATGCTCTCTTCTAGCCTCCAGACACCCAATGCGCAGACACACACGAAAGTAAATAATAAAGTAAATATTTTTTAAATTGCTGAGTAAAGTACTGGATATAACTCAGGCGTTCATCTTAAAGTCCTTCATATCCAACATGGGTCTAAAGACGATACAAGATCCTGAACATTTTGCCTGCAGTCCAAACACGAGGTCCACACTGTTAGAACCCGAGCACGGAGGAAATAGTGGTGGTGATTTACAGTCCCGGAATCAATAATGAGAATTCACAGGTTTTTGTATACAGGGGCCTTTCATAACTGATGGATGACTTCATTATGTGTGTTACTGACTGTTCTTCAAAAACATTACAAATGTGGGAAACACCCACTAGTCAGTATTTAGCAACACTTTAGGAGACTGAAGTCAATCAGTGTTTGGGGGCAAGAAGGGACTTCAACAGAGAAGACACTCGGTAGACTCGGGGCGAGCACAGTGAGGAGCCCTGGCCCCTCTGCTTAGTGCCATTCATCCTCGGCCGGTTGACCTGAAATATTTCAGAATTGGTTTAAAGCGGGGATCCCCACACAAATACAATCTAATGGTATAGCAGATCATAATTAGATTATGTCCCTATTTAGACTGTGTCCACAGGTTACAGTTTGCTTTTCATTTCCATCTCTTTTTTTTTTAAGAGTACTGAGTGCTGAGGCATGAATCTAGGGCCAAGAGCATGCTAGCGAGCGCTCCATCACTAAGCAACCTACCCAGTGCTCTTTGTATGTTTCAAATTTGAAACAGTCTCCTTAAGCTACCTTCCAAGGCTGGCCTTGAACACAGTCTGTAGCCCAGATACACCTTGAACTTGGGTGCTGCTTCCTCAGCCTTCCAAGTAGCTGAGATTATAGGCCTGCAGCACCAAGAGAGACACCATCTTAATTTTTTTATTAGAACCGTTGAACTTTTTCTGGGCTTTTTGGTCAATTTTAAAAATTTATTTTCAGGGCTGAAGAGATAGCTCAGCAGTTAAGAGCACTGGTGCTCTTGCACACAACCCGGGTTTGAATCCCAGCACCCACATGGCAGCTAACAATCGTCTGTAACTCCAGTTCCAGGGGATCCAACGCCTTCTTCTGATCTCCATGGGCATTGCACAACACGGGTGCACTCACATACATGCAGGCAATAAACTCATACACATAAGGTTAAAAAATAATAAAATTTTTTAAAAATTTATTTTCATCAAAACTTTTTTTAAAAAATATATCCACTACTTAGCTAGATACAGTTTTATATGCCTGTAGTCTCAGGTACTCAGGAGGCCAGGGCAGGAGGATCACCTGAGCCCAAGACTTTGGAAACTAGCCTGAGCAATATAGCAATACCCAATGTGAAAGGAAAAAAAGTAGTGAGTGGGGACCATCCACTACTTATAAAGGAGACTTCGCAGTAAGTAGTGGATTTTAAGATGATGGTCAGGCAACTGTTTTCTGTTACAGTAAGGAGTTTGGGTTGGCAGGCCAGATGATCTCTGCTGCAAACACCCCACTCTGCCTTTGTGAAAACAAACAGATGGTATCTATATGAATGGGTGTAGCTATGCTCCCACAAGAGAGGGCATCGGGCTAGATCTGCCATCAGCACAGCTCATCAGCTTTACACACCACCAAAATCTATACAGTGTGACTTACGCTTTGCGACCTGTATAGCTGTTGTTGTCATCAATGACATATTTCATAATGATCCAACTTCAGACAAATCACCTCTTCCCTTTTCTCTTTGTACACTGGCGAATTACACAGTGAGGCTGTGCTGTGAATTTGAAGATGCCACATTTTGATGAGAGACAAATACACATCTTCCAAGTGTTTCCAACACTACACTACGGCCTCCAGGGAAAATACTGAAAGACAGCAGGAAAACAGCGCTGACGTAGAAGTTGTAAACAATGAAAATCTCTGCTCCTCACACACACACCACACTCCTTCACTTCCTTTTTTCCCTCTAGGATTGTGATTTTGCCTGGTAATATTTGAGGAAGAATGCCTTGAAATTTTGTGTGCTTGAGACTGGAAGATGGTATTATTTTTCTTGTTGCTGTGTCCAAATACCTGACAAGAAACTTCTTAAGGAAGGAAGGGCTTGTTCTGGCTTGAGGGGATACAGTCCATCGTGGTGGGGAAGGCACGGCAGCAGGAGTATTAGATACTGATCACATTGGATCTGCAGACAGGAAGTCAGGCTATAAAACCTCAAGGCCCACCCCAAGTGACCTACTTCCTCCAGTGAGGTGCCACCTCCTGAAGGTTTCACAACCTTACAAACTGTAGGCCAAATGTTCAAACACATATACCTATGGGAGACATTTCGCCTTCAAACCACAACAGATGCCAAGACAGGTAACAGGTCATGGGCCACTCCCTGCCTAAGAACAGCCTTTGCCATGGTCCTAGTCTTCCTCCAGTCTCCAGTTCTCAATGGATCACTTCCAAAATCTCAGTTCTAAGGATGAGGTGTGTTTAGACTCTTTTTGGTTGTGAGCCTGAGCCTTTTAATGGCTACGCCAGCTCTCCAGCCCACGGTATAGACTCTTTTACCTTGCTCTGGATAACCCTATTCTCTCCTCCATAGCTCTAGAGAATCCCAGAATACCTACTCTGTGACCTTCCACATGAAGTACCCACTCTACTTAATCTCTGATCCCTCTTTCCAGAAAAGGCAGTTGCAGCTCCTATTTGCACTGCTGGACACCACTGCTATACAACAGAGGACTCATCTTTTACACTGAGACCAATCATGAAATTATCCCAGACAGTAAGAAGGTATGCACAAGCCCTAGGTTGTGCGTGTGTGTGTGTGTGTGTGTGTGTGTGTGTGTGTGTGTTCTGGCTGGGAAAAGGTGTTCACTCTAGGTTTTAAGAGAACCAAAGGAGGTCATCTATGTGTAGGGCCAAAAGAGTTTGCCAATAGCTGCAACATGCACAAAGTGAACGCTAGGTAGGTACCGAGGGCCAGGTAAAGAAAGACGTGGCCTGGCTCACACCCAGTGACCAAGAAGGACATCTCTAATAGATATATCATACTAAGTCCAGCAGAGACCGCAGCCATTTTCTGTAAAGGGCCAGAGTGTGAGAATGGCTTTTACAATATGGACATGCTCTGTACAGATGACTTTTACTTAACCTTGCAACCAAAAAGTTAATTTTAGCTTGTTTATAATACAAATAAGCTCACTGAGCCTTGAGTTCCTCTTGTAACCTAAACATATAGCTTTAAATCCCTCAGGACCCTTCCTTGCCCTGGCTGGGTGTGTGTATATAGCAAATATCAAAAGTGCTATAAGCAGTGGTTACTTGTTAGAAGCAACAAATTATCCTGTTTGCATTGCAAACAACAAGTGGGATTAAATTGATAGCATCTGTTTGTGCTTATGTGCTTTCTTCTAGGGCTCAGAAAAGGCAAAATCCTTCTGACAAGCATCTACCTTTACTTACCCATTTCATGCTTGATATACTGTTTCAATAGGAGAAAGAGGGGCCCTTGTTTCAGAGCACAGTGCTGAGGGTGATCTGAAGGAACAGGAGCTCATGGACGTTTAGGTCCCCTTTTGGCTAAAACAGATGCTACAAATCAGGCTGCTTTTATCCAGTCATCGTCATTGTGTGATATCACATAGTAACACCACACCAGCGAATTAGTATTTCCAGCTTTGTGAACCACCCTGTCTCTGCCGCAAATATTCAATTCTGTTGTTAGGTAAAGGCAACAACTGACAAACAGGCATGTGAAACTTTGCTTACATAGTCCTGGTGCATACACTGAGCAATTTAAAACAGGGGCTCCGATACTTGTCAGGGGATGAACAGGCACAATGTGTGTACCCACACGGTGGGATATTACTTGGCCTTATGAAGGAAGGAAATCCTCATATACAGGATTTCACCTTTTCACACACCTTTCACCTTGGAAATGGCTGCTAATGCCATAGCATAAGGAAATAAGCAAAAAGGGACACAAAAGACAAAGTGTGAGAATATGTAACTGGCCTAGCAAAATGAATATATTCTAAAGGAACACTTGTGTCCCTTAATCTGACTGTTGGAATACTGAAACAGTGGACCCCAAGAACCTAGAATCCCCCTACCCTGGGAAGTCATGCTTGGAGAGGAAAAAGTGGCCTGGTGCCAGCCAGAAGAATTTGCCTCCCAGAAAGAGACTTCACAGAGTTCTGACAACTTGCTGGACCACCTTGCAGATGAGACTGAAGTCCCAGACGAAGATGGGTCAGTGATCAGTGGGACCGCACCTTCATCAGGACGGCTCAGATGTGCATTCCCTGGCCTTCTATTCAAACTTTAATTTCACTGCAGGGCCCTGAAATGGACCACAGGGTGTCACCAGATCTCTGTCCCTCTTTCCGAGATGGCCACATTGAGCATATCTTTTTTTCTGCTTTTTGGCTATTAATTTGGTGATTCTATTGGCTTCTCAAGGCGAGTGGTGGACCAGGCTTCTTGAGGTGCAGACTGTGTCCCAAGTTTGGTCACAACTATACTACCTGAAGTCATGGAGATAAGACAGTCGAATGGGGGACGGGGTTCAGCAGCTGCAGGAACGAGGGCTGGGTTGTTCAGGAGCAAACGTGCCGGCGCAGATGGGATGACTACCCAACACTGTCAAGCATTCAACACACTAGTTTCACAATTTAAAATGGTTAAGAGGGTGAATTTTATGTTATGTATACTTTGTCACAAAAAAAATTGCACTTGGGGGAAAAAACCTTTATTTACAAAATCAAGGACTAAGCATAGTTTGCCCATCCCTGGTCTAGAGTTTTCCGTAACATCAAAGCAGTCTTGGCTCAATAACTCAAGAATTATCTGAAGCATAGTAGCCACAAGGCACTTCCCCCAACCTCTACCATGCTCAGTCACTGGGCTGGGTTTCAACTTAAGAGGCAAACACACACACACACACACACACACACATACACACATACACACACACACATACACACACACACACACACACACACACACACACACGGAACATGCAGGACAACACATTTACACCGACTTGTGTGAACTTAAACCTCCAGACTCATGATTTGTGCCATGCTGGACCCGAGCAGAGATGCCCCGTCCAGGGGAGCAGTGTGATGACCACAGGTTGCAGAGGTCCAGTCTGCACACAGCAGTCACCTTCACTGTCTGGACCTCAGCTACATCAGATGAGTCTAGTTTGCTGGCCATAGGATGTCCTGTACCAGAGAAGAGGGTAGCTTACAAAGGAGATCGTATGTGGGCATTACGCCATCTCACAGATGCCATCACCCTTAGGCACAGCCTCATCCAGGAGAATAAACATCCTGTAGAAATGCACATGGAATGCGTGAAGCTTGAGGTCATCACTCAGCACGCAACAACCCGTAAACTCGTGCAGCTTCATTAGATAGCTAATAAAATAAACCATGCGCATGTTTAAAACGGCTTTTCATGCACCGTGGTCTTCTCCGTCTTCCTGCAAATTAACTGTGCACCGTTACTTCCTGCAGGAGTTTCCCCCCAAGCGGAAAGGGGTGAGAAGGGTAAAGAATGCAGACGCACAGCTCGTCTGCAGAAATCATTTTCAAGGAAGATCAAATGTAATGTTTTCTTTCAACATGGACAACTGCTTTGAGATGTTCCATTCAAGCAACCTTGAACACAGCCTCCAGGGTTGGCCAATTACCTCCTGACGAATACCATTTGGGCATGAGTGATATCGTTACGTGAAATAAAACAGTGGAAGGAAAAAAAACAGAACATGATAAAAGGGATTTTCCAGGTTGGGGGCAGGGGGTTCTGCCGAAAACTTACTGTAAGTTACACATTCACAAATAAGGTCCCACTTTCTGCCAGGGATGGGTCCCTGTGATCTGGAGTTCTAAGGTGACTTTTGTTTGACAGTTTTCATGTTCCTTAAAAGGGAGGCAACTCTTTCTTCCCCCAACACACAGGAAAAAGATGTGCATAAACAAGGGACGGCCATTAGGTCCTGCTTGCTGTCATTCGGCACCATGAGCTAATAGATGAAAACAATAGTGTAAAATTGACTGGCCAGCACCCCCACAGCTCCCAGCAGCTCCCCTTGCCCTGTGAGCTGTGGGCATGTCAGAATCTGCCTCAGGAATCAAAGCTAAGGGGTGGGGGTAGGGCTCTGCTCAGAGCTCTCATGTCCTCCATCCCAGAAGCCTGGGAGCCCAAAACAAAGACAAATTCAGCTCCCCGAACCCCTGCACCACTGCTGTGCCCACCATCTTCCCTGCCTCTTACTCTTGCAGACATCAATGAAACTTGACTTCAAGCGCTGAAGGGCATCGAGAGCAGCCACGGAAAGGACTGGATGGGCATGAAGAAGCCTGATGGGATTGCACAGATCAGACAGAAGCACATGTGTTTCCTTCCAGCAGGCTGTGGCCAGGGAGGGTCCTTGCCTGTGGTGCTGGAGTGGCTGATGGCCTCTTCTCATCCACAGAGAGGAAAGCACCGCAGCCCTAGAAGGAGCAGATTCCAGGATGGCAGCCAGCTGAGACCACTGCTGCTCTGCAGCTGCATCATCCCAGAGTTGCTAAGCAACCACCATCACCCAGTCTGAAAGTTCCTGGAGCCATCCAATCATAAGCTCCATGACTTCAGAACCACAGTACTGCGCAGGAGCTGTTTTTTCCCAGTGTATGTGAACTTCCTAGGTAGTCTAGGGGTCCTCATCCCAATTACCCAGAGCCTTCCAGCATCCAGTATGAGCGGTGACTCTGAAGCCTCACCCCACACTGCTCCGGGGTACTGGGACTCAGTCATGCCCCTAAGTGAAGGGGCAAAAGCACAGTCACCATTCTGGGTCCTCTCAGCAGAGCCAGGCTGCCTTGTCTTTTTAGACAAGGCATAAAATGGCATACAATTTGTAAAATACCTATACATGTGTATACTTAATCATTTTTACTAGGGCTAAAGAGACAGCTCAGTGGTTAAGAGCACTGGCTGCTCTTGCAGAGGACATGGATTCCACTCCCAGCACCTTCCCAGGGTGGCTAACAACCATTCATAATTCCAGTTCCAGGGGATCCAGCATCCTCTTCTAGGCTCCACAGGCACTGCACAACATGGGTACACTTCCATACATGAAGGCCAAACACTCATACACATAAAATAAAATAATAAATCCCCCCCAAATTAAATCACCTTTACTATTTAAAACCTAGTACAATGTAAATGATGGATAAATTGCTGTACTATTGTCCTAATTAGCTCTGTCAACTTGACCCAGCCTAGAGTTATCTGAGTGGAAAGCATGGGTTGAGGAATGGCCTAAATCATACTGGCCTGTGGGCATGTCTAAGGGGGACTATCTTGATTATTAATTGATACAGAAGGGTCCAAGCCCACTGTGGGCAGTACCCTCCCTAGGCAGGTGGTTCTGGGTTATATAAGAAAGTTAGTTCAACTTAAGCCTCTGAAGGAGCCAGCAAGCAGCATTCCTCCAGGGTTTCCTTGGCTGCCAGTGAATTCTCTGGCTGGAAGTAACGCTAGGCAGAATGGCAAGCAGAACCCTGCCTCCAGAATCCTGCCTTTGAACCCTGCCTCCAGAATCCTGCCTTCCAACCCTGCCTCCAGAATCCTGCCTTCTGAACCCTGCCTCCAGAATCCTGCCTTCCAAACCCTGCCTCCAGAATCCTGCCTTCTGAACCCTGCCTCCAGAATCCTGCCTTTCAAACCCTGCTCCAGAATCCTGCCTTCCGAACCCTGACTTCAAAACCCTGCCTCAAGCTCCTGCTCTCACTTTCCTCTGTGACGGCCTGTGGCCTGGTGAAATAAACCCTGTCCTCTCCCAGTGGCATTTGATCAGAGTGTTTATATCACAAAACAGGAGGAGCCCAGTGTAGGGATGCGCACCTTTAATCCCAGCCCTAGGGAGGCAGAGACAGGCAGATCTCTGTGAGATCCAGACCAAGCTGGTCCACATAGTGACTTCCAGGTGATCTGGGACCAGGGAGACCCTGTCCAGAAAAAAAAAAAAAAAAGACAGGAAGGGGAGGCAAAGCAGAAGAGCTCGCTGTATTCCTCAGGGAACATGGGGATCACGGCAAAGGGTAAAGTCCACACGGTCAATGCTGTTACAAAATGTATTCTTAATATTTCCGACCCAAAGTTGGTTGAATCCTAAGATGTGGAACCCGTAGAAGCAGAGAGCTACTGTGTACCATACACAAGCAAACAGACTGCCCCTGGAGCCAGCCACACCCCTGCAGCGAGCCACACCCCTGCAGCATAGATGTGCTACCTCTCCTATACTTGGCAGACTGTACTGTTGCGGGTTCTCCTCAGGCCAGCTGTGAAGACCCTAACCTGGATCGGGTCCCCTGCCAATTAGGGGGGCAAGAGGCAGGGAGTCACAACACACAGACTCCGGGAGTCGGGTAGAAGCAAGCACTAGGCGAGGTGCTGCAAGCTCTTTTAATGCAGGAGGGGGCAGGCCTTATATTTCCCTTTTCTCCGCCCCCAAGTCCCTTTAGTCAGCATATGGTTTTCTGATTGGTCCATGCCACACAGTCTGTCAGCAGTCACTGGCCTCACGAGCAGGGTACAGAGGCATGGGCCCCTTTTGGCGGGCTATTTGTGGACCAAGAAGTGAAGTGAATTCTCGCTGAATCCCAGGGCTCTGGGTCCGCCATCTTTGGAGGCCTCCTGCTACATTTCCACCCTTTTTCTTTAAAAATGACTGTCCAGCGAGAGCCTGTAGGCAGCTCCGCCTCGGGATGACCCCAGGATCATGGACTGTGCCTGTCTCAGGTTGTCCTATTCAGGCATGAACCTTACCCATCATTGGAGCATGGGCATACATGTCCATGTCCTGGCTTAGGTTGATTCAGCCCAACAGGATCTTACCCGTCATTGGCTACCAGCCCTCCAAGGGGTATCATCCCAGGGGATCAGTTGAGGTGGGGAATTATCTGTAGGAGGCCTTGTACATTTGTGCAAGCCAAGTCTGTCAGGCTGCATAGGGTGGGTTGAAATCATCTTCGT
>NW_008340872.1:556567-604906 GCF_000622305.1 Nannospalax galili | reverse complement strand
TTGTTGGTAGTGAAGCATAGAGAGTTATTTAGGGGCCAGGAGCCATTGAGTGATTCCCAGGAAGTAACTGGGTCCATGGTGGGGAGGCCAAGCATAGAATTAGTTGAATAGAGGGTGGGGTAGGCCGGGGAATGAAGCGATAAGGGCAAGAGTATAACAGGGTCATTAGTGGGGAGTGGTTGAGGATTGGGAGAGTCCATAATATCTGTCTTGTTTCCCCTCTTGTGGGCGGGGCTGAGGGGCGCCCCGGGTGGAATTTAAAGGTGCCAAGTGTGGTTGAGGCTGTGACCTACAGTCTTTAGCCCAATGGAACCCTCTTTTGCACTTGGGGCAGCGAGTCTTGGAGCAAGCTGTACCTCTTGGGCAGTGGCTACGAAAGTGGCCAAGCCCCTCACAGTTCCAGCAGCCTTCCCATGCTCCAAAGTGGGTGGGTTTTCCTTATGACAAAAGAGTCTCCAAGGAGGTGGTCAAAGCCTCAATAGGGCCCGCCCTAGGGTCTAAGTCTCTAGTAGCGAGTACCCATTTGTGAATGTTATCATTGTGGGCAGGCGCGATAGCATTTCAAGTAGAGATGTTTAGTCCCTTCCAAGTTAATTGTTTGATAAGCACCTCTCTCAGGTGGGTCCAGACTCCACCCTCCACTCTACTGCCTCGGTGACACAGTGACACGGGTAAGGAAGTCCGTGAAGGACTCCCCTGACTGTTGACTCAAATTACAGAAAGACTTGTGGGTCACAGGGGGAGCAACTTTAAGGGCCTTAAAGGCCAAGTCAGAAACTTGTTGAAAATAGGCATGGAGGCCAATAGTGGACTGGGAGATGGGGTCAGTATATTGTCCACGTCCAATGAGCATGTCCAACATAATGTTGAGGCCACGTTGGAGATTTAGGCATGCCTGGTTTTCAGCCGGATCGTCATAGGCTGCGTGCCACTTTGGAAAGACTGAGGGTTCTAAGACTGCCTTTAGTAAGCTATACCAATCATAGTGGGTTTGTAACTGTAAGGGCCACTGGTGAAGAAGCTATTCGAAATATGGGGAGTCAGGACCCGATTGCTCAGCTGCCTTGCAGATAAGAACAAGGTCAGCAGGTGGGGTGGGCAGCCACAGACGCTGCACCGCATGGGGGCCAACGTTAACCGGAAACGCGGACAAAGGCAGGTGAGGCTTTAAGGAGGGTGGTCTAGGAGGGAGGGGTATGTTAGCAGGGGAAGGGGTGGGATGGTTACTGGCGGGGAGAGAGTAACCCCTTCCATGGGTAGTGGGGTGGGGGAATTTCTAGGCATGGTAGCTCTAGGAGAGCATCCTGAGATATAGGCAAAGGAGCTCCTTCCTTATCGGAACTGGGTGCAGAGGCGGCGTCCACCTCCAGGTCCGGGAGGTCCGGGGCCGAGGTAATAGCCAGATCTACACTAGATTGCTCCCGGCAGTGTTTGTTGTGGGCCGAGATGACTTCCTCAGGAGAGGAGGATTTAAGGCTAGCTATGATGGCTAGGAGGATCGGTACTAACGATGCAGGGGGAGTGATCCCTGACCCGACCTCCCTTTTTCAGGCTAGGAAGGGGACCCGCATCCACGTGTCAGGGTCCCACATGTTTTCAGGGGAGACCCACGGAGCTAAATTAGTGACTTCGTCCCAAAAGTGTTCGATATCTTTTGGTTTCACTTTCAACCCTCTGGTTTTAAGGAGCACCTTGAGTGCTGCCGTCTGTGGTTCCCTGCATTGTGGTGGTAAGTTGCCCATTGTGGGAGGGTCTCATGAAGGGGCCGTGGGCAGGAGTCCCTGTTCAGGTGCCAGGTGTTGTGGGTTCTCCCTCAGGCCAGCTGTGAAGACCCTGACCTGGATCAGGTCCCCTGCCAATTGGGAGGCAAGAGGTGCGGAGTCACGACACACAGACTCTGGGAGTCGGGTAGAAGCAAGCACTAGGCGAGGTGCTGCAGGCTCGTTTAATGCAGGAGGGGGTGGGCCTTATATTTCCCTTTTCTCCGCCCCCAAGTCCCTTTAGTCAGCATATCGTTTTCTGATTGGTCCACGCCACGCAGTCTGTCAGCAGTCACTGGGCTCCCAAGCAGGGTACGGAGGCATGGGCTCCTTTTGGTGGGCTATTTGCGGACCAAGAAGTGAAGTGAATTGTCGCTGAATCCCAAGGCTCTGGGTCCGCGTCATCTTTGGAGACCTCCTGCTACACTGTACCAGTGCACAACGTTCTGCCTTGGTGGGTTCGGGGGAGCAGACATCCCACACAGGCCGTTCACAGATGGTGCTGCTTCTATCTACAGAGCACCCATTGGAAAATGGGGCTGTAAATCAAGTTGCCCTAACAAAAAAACACTCATTTCCCAGGAACATTGCTGACAACAGGGTCCCTTTCCACAGACCTCTTCCAGGGTACCCCGTAGGAGAAAGCACACAGAGCCAGAGTGCCCCCCATCTTGCTCTGCCGCATGTCAGAAGTGCTGTTTTCTGAATATGGACAGAGCCCGCCTGTTTTGAGAACATCCCACCACAGGCTGTGTGCTGGTGAGCCACAGGTCCCAACCCAGGCTACATAGTGATTACCTACGCTGAGGGCTGAACCAAGGCAATCAAAAATCCTTTGTTATGCCGACCTGAATGTTATTAAAGCATATCTGAATCCCAAACACACAACCACAGTCACCAGCAAGGCACCTCCAGTCAGACAAGAGGTCATTACATTGATTAACAAGGTACCTTTTGATGCTGTGATAAGGCTCCTCTCGTGTGGTATAGGCCCTCTCCAGATCAATGTGCCAAAGAGAAAACAAATTTCCACACCAGAAGCCCATTAAGTAAAATAGCCAGGAGTCGGGTACAGGAGAGTCCCACGAGGGAAAAACCAGGACAGGCGCTCCCTGGTCTACAGGGAGAATCCAAGATGTAAGAACAATTAAAAGAGGCCTGGAGAAAGTCCAACAGACCAAAGGTTTCCTTTCAAATGAGGACACCAAGCACGAAGTCAGCGTGCAGTGGGGGCTACCCACAACCAGGTCTGCAGTCTGTCAGCTGCCTGTGGACAGAGAAGCCAGAGACACCTTGAAGTTCTGTCCTGAGATACAGCCGCACCCTTAACCAGGATGGGCCCTCTGTCAGCGGAAATGGATTCTTTCCAGCACTCCGCAAAACGCACCCTTTTGCTAGAGAACATCTAGAAAATGAGGAACTTGGAGTCCCTGGGAACTTGGTGGGAATTCATTTTAATGTCGTCAAAGCCTCATTTTTCACCTGTTAGGTAGTGTCCACTTATCTCAATTATGACGTAAGTTAAAACCTGCTGCCTGGTCTGAGAGACCATTCCCTTCTCTGGAGTGCTGAATATGTCCATTACTTACTGCTCATCTGTAGAGAGACAGGGTCAGTCCTGAGTCTCATCACCTGCCCCCCCTCTGGCCTGCACTCAGAGCCCCCTGCTCCACCGGGCCAGGCCCCTTCCACCTAACTATCACCTTGAACTGATGTCATCAGCTTACTCACTGCTCACTGGAACAGGAACTGCTTCCCAAAAGAAATATAACCATCTCCATTTTACTTCAATAGTAACAGGGAATTGCTTTTTGCTTTGCTGGTATCCTGCTCATATGAGGCATGGGGTAGAGACACCCAGGGTTGCTTGATTTGACTGAGCCCTAATGTCCAAACCAGCACCCTCACCTCAGCAGTCCTCTGGTGCCACCTAGTGTACAAAGATGGAAGTGACTCAGGACTTTTTACAAAGTCCCTGGAACAGTCAGGAACCCAAGCCTGTGATTCTTACACTTCAGGCACCTACACTCTTGTTTTTAAGGGAATATGGTGAGAAGAACTAAAATATATTAATCATTTGTTGTGCCCTGGGAGATAACAACTGACCGTATTTTCTGACGCAAACAATAAAACACCACCTGATCCCTAGATCTCAACGCCAAATGCTACTAGTTAAAAGACTGTTTATGTGGAGTGAATGTACCAAGTAGAAATCAATAAACACTTTCTCTTCTACCTCCCAAAACTATCATAATTTAAGATCTTTGAAACCACAATGTCCCAAAGGCTCAGACAGGGACCTGCAGACAGTCAACCCCTGGGAACGTAAAAAAACCCAATAACCTGACACGCCAATTAAGTCAGATCCTTTTCAGGAAGGACCCACATCTTGAGGGTTTTCAAGGTTTCCAGTGTGATTCCAATGCACAGCTAAGGCTTGGGAAGCCAAATCATAAAAGCAGGTGTCAGAGGCTGACAAAGGTGCCTCTGCTGCTACCTTTAGGGCTGACCTGCCCCACCTGCTTCCACATGGCATTCTGAACTCCTCTCTCTTATAGCAGTTTAGAGGGGCTGGGGAGATGGCTCAGTGGTTAAGAGCATTGGCTGCTCTTGCAGAGGACCCGGGTTCGATTCCCAGCACCCACATGGCAGCTAACAACAGTCCATAACTCCAGTTCCAGGGGAATCCAATGCCTTCTTCTGACCTCAGCGGGCACTGCATGACACGGGTGCACTTACATGCAGGCAACACACTCATACACATAAAATGAAAATAGTATTTTTTAAGAAGCAGTGTAGGTTTTTTTCACTCCATTATGTCACAAAAACAACACAAAGTGAACCGCTTTAAGGAGATGATGACTGTCCTGTGGCCTAGACTGCCTATCTCTGAAGTCAAAAACAGACCATACTGACAAACCAGACTTGAACTTACACTGGACACAACTGGGTTCTCATTTCAGGGGTGTGACATGGATCAGGTCACTTGCCCCTTGATGCTGAGGGTCTTTATTGCTAATAAAAGGCCAGGAAGTACCTCATCAAACTGTTGTGAAAATTCAATGAGAAAGTTGGACAGGGCTGAGCAGCACCAGGGAGGGCTCACCAGCTGGCAGGCTGACAGTCCCTTCTTGGCTGGAGCCTACCTCTTCCCATTCTCCTCTGACACAACTTCCTGGCTCCTCTGTATTGTTTGGGGAACTCCTCTGGAAAAGGGTCTGAGTCTTACAGGGAGGAGGAGAGGGAACGTCCGTCCATTAAAAGTGGCAAAGACTCCTGCATCTGTAGCCCAGAGCATGTCTCAGCCCGAAGGCCCCAGTAGATACTCCCAAGGCCCCATTTGACCCCAATTTGGGGAAACTAAATCTATTGAGAGATGGCTCAGTGGTAAGAACACCAGCTATTTCTTCAGAAGACCCAGGTTCAAATCCTAGCACCTACAAGGCAGCTAACAGGTATCCATAACTCCAGTTCCAGAGGATCCAACAGCCTCTTCTGTCCTCCATGGGCATTGCACAATATGAACACACCTACCTACATGCAGGCAATGGACTCATACACATAGGATAAAAATAACTTTAAAATGCTTTTTTTTAAAAAAATCAAATCTTAGGGCCAGGAGTGGTGGCACATGCCTTTAATCCCAGCACTTAGGAGACAGAAGCAGGCAGATCTCTGTGAGTTCAAGGCCAGCCTGATCTACATAGTGAGTTCCAGGACAGGGAACAAAAAAAAAAAAAAAAATCAAATCTTGGGTCTGGAGAGATGGCTCATCAGTTAATACTGACTGTTCTTGCAGAAGACCTGGGTTCGAATCCCACCATCCACATGGCAGCTGACAACTGTCCATAACTCCAGTTCCAGAGAACCAATAGCCTCTTCTGTCCTCTACGGGCACTGCATGACATGGGTGCACCTACACGCATGCAATACATGCATACACATAAAAAAAATATATATTTAAAAATAAATAAGGGGCTGGAGAGACGACTCAGCAGTTAAGAACACTGACTATTGCAGAAGACCCAGGTTCGAATCCCAGCACCCACATGGCAGCTAACAACTGTCCGTAACTCCAGTCCCAGGAGATCCGACAGCCTCATCTGACCTCCTTGGCATTGAACGACACGGGTGCACTTACCTACATGCAAGCAATACACACATACACATAAAATTAAAATAATAAATAAAATATAAAAAAGAGATATGACTTGCAAAAAAATAAAAATAAATAAATATATTGAGAGCACCTACCTCTGAGGTCAAATTTGATTGTTACATAACAAGAGCTCACAAAAGGACTAATTTAAAACACTGGGGCTCCTCCTTCAGAATCCTACATCAGTGGTTTGCAAAGTTATCATGGGTGGAAATCACCTGGGAGATCCTTTGAATTCTATATGCCCGGACCAGAGATCGTCTCAGTGGGCCAGGATCTGATGAGGACATGACTCCAACTGCCTGCAGGGGAACCTCCACCCCACCCCCCACCTTGCCCCCTACAACTTTGTATTTACGTGTGCATCCTCTGGACATGTGATTGCTCACTCTGAGCCTGCTTCCTCTCCTATAAAATGTGACTGATCAGGGGCAGCAGATAGCTACGGGGAAGACGAGGAACCGCCAGGGGTAAGTTGTGTGTGGTGTGCTGACAGCGCTATGTGGGGACATTGGCAGTGTTGCATGTGTTGCGGGAGGGGTACTGGCAGAACTGTAGAGTGCATCCAGCAGCCATATTACATGGTACATGCCTAGAATCCCAGTACTACGGAGGTGAAGCAGGAGGATCATGAATTCAAGGCCTGCCTGGGCTACAGAGCCAGACCCTGTCTCAAAAGAGAAGGGGACCGGAGGGATGGATCAGTGGCCAAAGTGTTTGCCATGCAAGCCTGAGGACCAGAGTTTGGATTCCCTGGAGCCCATATAAATGCTGGCTGGGCTTAGCAGCTTGCCTGTGATTTCAGCACTCGGAAGGCAGAGACGGAATCCTGGAGCCAGCTGACTGCCTAGAGTGGCAGCACTGGTGAGCTCTGGGATCATTTAGGAGGCCCTGCCTCAGTGTGTAAGGAGAGTAATCATGGAGGCTCCCAATGTGAAAACATCAACCTTGGGCCTACACACACACACACACACACACACACACACACACACACACACACACACATGCACGCATGCATGCACGCAAGCATGCACAATGAATTTAAAAAGCATTCACTGGGTCACTTTCTTCCTAATGTCCTAGTTCCCTTCAGTTCACATGACTTTGTGGCTTTGAGAAGGAAAGTTTTTTCCAATTGATTAGAATGCAGCATCCCTGACAAAGTCCAGGTTCAGTTGTCAGCCAAGAAAGCACCATGTGTCGGTTCCACTTTCTCCTTTGGGACAAAATGACCGCCCAACATGAATCTGCCATGCAGGACACAGCTGCTGCTACTGACCAACTAGAGGCTAAAAGAAACCCAAGACCTCTGTTCCCGCTCAACCCCGGAGAGGCTGGCATCCAGGTTTTTCATGAGGCCACCTGCACAGAGCCAGAGCCGCAGCTCCAGTTTCCTAATGGGTCACTGCCAGTTTCTGCCTTGGAGCAAAAGCACTGAAAGCCTCCAGTCTGAAAAGGGCGACTACTTTGAGCTAGAAGGACCTAGAGGAATGCCTCAAATCATCCTTAATTCCTAGGTGTCTGTCCCCTGGGGCCAAGGCAGCAGAGGAAGGTTTACCACCCTCAAACTCCGCAACCAGACAGCATGGGGTAGGAGACGAGGGGTGGGAGCCGCTAGGAACCTCAGGTGAGCCACCAGCAAAGGGAAAAGCAAAAGGGAAAAAAAGTGTATGTGGGGCTCACTCAAAAGGGAGAACAGCCATGAGGCTGGGCTCCCAGTGTGGGGAGAGACGCCCTGAAGCTCTGACCACGGCTTTATAAGCACATATCAAGGAGAGAGGGATGCCTTGAAGCAATGTTGTACCTAGAGGCCACACACTTCCCTGCCAGGAGCCGATTTCCGGCCAGGGATCTGTGGTTTCATAAACATGCCAAGCGCTGTCTGCAAACCAAGTCCTACATAACCATTCTTCAAATAAATGCAGATCAGACATGGACGCAGATCACACATGTATAAATGTGTCTGAGTGGCTGTGCTTTGATACTGGGTAGTTTTTCCCTAATCACTTAACAAGCAAAACAATAACTACATGGTGTCTTAAATTTCCAGTGTTCAAGGAGGCTTTCACTTTGAAAGGTATAAAGGAATTAATTTACTTAGCCACCAGAGAGGGCAGGAAGAAGAAATCCTCAAATAGCACACAGGTATGGCCCCATCACCTGTCTTTGTCAATAAAGTTTTATTGCAACACAGCTAGAGTTTATCTGCAGTTCAGGGGGGCAAAGACCATACTATGATACAGAAAACTTAAAATATTTAACATTTGGCTCTCTACAGAAAGAGCTTGCCAAACTCTAGTATAGTGTATCATAGCTATTAAAATACAGAACTGGGGCCAGGCATGGTAGAGCACGCCTTTAATCCCAGCACACCAGGAGGCAGAGGCAGGCAGATTTCTGTGAGATCAAGGTCAGTCTGGTCCACATAGCAATTTCCAGGCCAACCAGGG
This sequence comes from Nannospalax galili, assembly GCF_000622305.1. Classification (NCBI taxonomy): domain Eukaryota; kingdom Metazoa; phylum Chordata; class Mammalia; order Rodentia; family Spalacidae; genus Nannospalax; species Nannospalax galili. Next base: position 596,537 of record NW_008340872.1, on the reverse strand, counting down.
CTACAAAGTGAGACCCTATCCCCAAATTTTTTTTAAACTAGGGGCTAGAGAGATGGCTCAGTGGTTAAAAGCACTGGCTGCTCTTGCAGAGGACCCGGGTTTGATTCCCAGCACCTACATGGCAGCTAACAACTATTTATAACTCCAGTTCTAGGGGATTTGACATCCTTTTCTGACCTCCAAGGACACAGCACGACATGGGTGCATTTACATGCATGCAGGCAATACACTCATATACATAAAATAAAAATAATAAATAAAATTTTTTTTTAATTTTTTTTAAAGTTTTTTTTTTTTTAAACTGCAGGCTGGGGAAATAGTTGAGTTGGGAATTCATGTTTTTAAAAAGCTGGGCAATAGGGCACATGCTTGAGTCCCAGCACTGGGAAGGTGGACACAGGAGGGTCCCTATAGCTGAACCAGTGAGCCCAGCTCCCAGTGAAGAGCTTCTCTATTTAAAAAAAAAAAAAAATCTGGGTGTGGTGGTGCACACCCTTAATCCCAGCACTCGGGAGGCAGAGGCAGGCGGATCTCTGTGAGTCCAAGGCCGGCCTGGTCTACATAGTGAGTTCCAGGACAGCTGGGGCTACAGGGAGACCCTGTCTCAAAAAGACAAAAAAAAAAAAATAACAAGGTTGAGGAACCACACCCAAGTTTGTCCTCTGGCCTACACACACACACACACACACACACACACGCACGCACGCACGCACGCACGCACGCTCACACACGCATGCACACGCGCACACACACGCACACGCACGCGCACACACGCACGCGCACTCACAACATAACATGCACACACATACACACATGCACATTTCACACACACACATTTTAAAAATTAAAAAATAATAACAGAATCAGGCTGGCAAGACGGCTCAGGGGGTGAGGACACCAGCCACCAGGCCTGATGACCTGAGTTCAATCTTAGGGACCCACATGGTGGAAGGAGAGAACCAGCTCCTCCCAGAAACTGTCCTCTGCCCTGCACACACACACTGTGAGATGTATAGCTACATGTGCACACACATGCAAATGTATTTGTTTGGAAAACAGAGCCAACACAAAGCATATATGTATGCGCATACAGAAACAGATGTTTAAGCTACCACTCTGAAGACATCTCTGAAGACAATTCTAAGCCTCGCCTGCCTGCTGAGGTGGGAGCTGTTCCCTTTAGCTTGCTGAGCTGACGACTAGAAGACAAGAGAGGTAAGCGGACTCTGGGCATGGGGGCGGGGGGGACCTGCCTGTGGCATGCCCCAGACCTCTGCTAGCCTTAATCCATTAAATACTTTGTGTGTCCCTTAAGGCCACAACTGCTCAAATTTTCTTCCCCTTTTCTGTGCCTTGGGTCTGAGGGGAGAAAAGAAAAAACCCAGAGAAAAGATATAAGCCAAAACATCACTGTGGCTTTACATGTCACGGAACAGGCAGGCATGCCCACAAGGTGCAGCTGTACAGAACAGGGCCTGGTTCCCCACATGGACAGCCTGCACTGAAAAGCACCAGAACGAGGCTGAAGGAGCCCTGTGGCTGACCAGTCTGCCCTTCTGCAGTTAATCGTCGGCAAGCCCTGCCTCAGGCTTGTAAGAGGCACAAGCATGTTTGGGGGAAGATCTGGTCTCATAGGGCAAATCCATCCTCATAGGGAAGATCTGTCCTCAGGGAGCTCCCAAGTCTCCCGCTCCTCCAGAAGGCTCCTCAACACTCAGGGCATCCACACAGGGAAGGCGTGAACAACCCGGATGGGGCCCGACACCCCCAATACTCTGCCACCAACTTGTCCCTTAACCCAACAGCATCACAGCATCTTAAAAGCACACTTCTTGCCCATTAACAGCCAACGAGTCAAATTAGATTGAAGACCCTGAGAGGCAGACCATGCACAGTCCAGCCAGCTTCTGGCCCTCACGGCTTCCTGCTCTCCCGCAGCAGTACCTCCCCCTCCCCCTTCCCGGCTTGTGTTTATTCTGTGGAGTATGACAGTGTTGCTCAGACAGTCCATGTGTCTCTCCGCACAGCTCTCCAATGCCTAGAACCTTCTCTGCTGCCTGCAGGCACCCTTCCCTGTCCTGGGAGCAGCCACCATTCCATCCCATGAAGACTCTCTTAAAGGTCTGCTATTTGGGGCTGGAGAGATGGCTCAGTGGTTAAGAGCACTGGCTGCTCTTGCAGAGGACCCAGGTTCACTTCCCAACACCCACATGGCAATTAACAACTGTCCATAATTCCAGTTCCAGGGAATCCAATGCCCTCTTCTAACCTCCTCGAGCACTGCACAACACAGGTGCACTTAAAACACATGCAGGCAATACACTCATATACATAGAATAAAAATAATAAAATATTTTCTAAGTTTTCTATTTGTAAGAAAAGCAGAAAGAGAAATATTAAGTGTATATAAATCATTCAAAGACCATGATGATTCTATATAAAGGTCAATTTAATCCAACCTCAGTTTAAAAACTCGGAAGTCACACCCTCCACAGGAGGTAATCACAGGCTTCCCGATGAAGTCAGGGAAGGGGTTTGTAAGCTCAGGACCTCAGCAGAGGCCTTGAGAATCCTCAGCTCTTCTGTCCACAATGCTTCCACCAAACTGAGTTGATCTATCAAGGACACTTTTCTCTCCTTCATGTCGGAAACCTGCAAATTATTTTCAAAATAAATTTTATTATAGTAAAGTAGAAATACCTTATAAAATTACCATTTTTCATTGTTTTTAAGTTCGCAGTTCATTGGCTGCAAATCCATTCATGTGGTATGGCCATCACAACTATTCACCTCCCAATTACTTTTATGACCATAAAGGAATCACTCCAAGGAATAATCAGTAATTAGTATGTAATTAGTAAGCCAGCTCCCCTCTCCCCTAGCCCGTGGTGACTGTGCTCTACCGTCTGTCTCTATGAACCTGCCTGGTCTGGGTACCTCATTTAAGTGGACTCAAGGAATATTTGCCCTTTAGTATTTACTCAATTAATTTTAAATTTAAATTTTTTGTATTTATTAAATTTACTAAATTAAAACAGAAGAGCTATTGGCAGCTGATTATTGCTGGGTGGGGAACAGCTGATCCTCTCCTTGGGAGGGACTCTAAATAGGTTGACTAGATGTCAGTGGATGAACTTGCACTGAGGGATGTCTGGAGACTAACTTGACTGGATAGGCCTTAACATCAATAACAGAATACATGAAATCCAGTGGGAGGCTATGGGAGGATGCCAATGGGGAAGGGGATATAAGGGTGATTAAAATGTTCTGTATGGGGCTGGGTGTGGTGGCGCATGCCTTTAGTCCCAGCACTCGGGAGGCAGAGGCAGGCGGATCGTTGTGAGTTCAAGGCCAGCCTGGTCTACATAGTGAGTTCAGGTCAGCTGGGACTACAGAAAGACCCTGCCTCAAAAAGACCAAAAAAAAAAAAAAAAAAAGTGCTCTGTATGAAATACACATACATTCAATAAAAAAAATATATTAAAAAAGTGGAAAAATACTTGAAAATCTATTACTAAGAAATCATGCAATAATTTCTATCTACTTACAGATAAAGCAAAAATACAGAATCAACTCAAATGCCCAACAATAGATGAATAGAGAAGATGTTGTAATACCTGCACACGGAACAGTCTCTAAAAAGAAGAGGTGATGAAGCTCAGTGGTAGAGTGTGTGTCAAGCAGATGTGAGGCCCCGGGTTACATCCCCAGCACCAAAGAAAAAGGGAAGTGTGCTGGATAGCTTTAGTGTCAACTTGACACACCTGGGTTGAGGGAGCCTGTTGGGGAATTGCCTCCATTGGACTGGCCTGTGGCCATGTCTGAGGGGCATCTTCTTGATGAGTGAGGTGGAAAGCCCCGCCCCACTGTGGGTGGTGCCCCCCCGGGGCAGGTGGGCCTGTGTTGTGGGCCAGGGGAGCAAGCCAGTAAGCAGCATTCCTCCATGGCCTGTGCTCCAGATCCTGCCTCCAGGTTCCTGCCCTCAGTTCCTACCTTGGGCTCCCTGATGAATTGAGACCTGGGAGATGTAAGACAAACCCTTTCCTCCCCAACTTGGTATTGATCAGAGTATTTTGACACAGCAATGAAGAACAAACTAAGACAGGAAGGGAAGGAGAAACAGACCCTACTAACTGTGACATGAATGAACCTAGAGGACATTAGGCTAAATAAAATGAGTCAGGCACACAAAACCAAAAGCAACACGTCCTCGCCTACACGTTCAGTGTAGAGTGGACTACACAGAATCAGATTAGAATGGTGGTTAAATACTGAGCAGAGGACTGACTGAAAGGTTCGTCCAAGGACACACAAGCTCAGTAGAAAGGAAGAACAAACTCCAGAGCTCTGCCGTGCAGCATGGTGACTATAGTTTGAACAAGATGCATAATTTTACTTTAAAGTGGTTAAGAAAGTACATTTTAAGAACTTTCATCACACAAAAAAATGTTTAAGAGGCATGCACATGTGAAATGGCTTGATTAAGCAATTCCACAAGGTATGTATGCGTCAAAGTATTATCGTGTATTGTATACCATATATAAAATTTTGGAAGGGGTGCACATATCTGTGTATGCATGTGGAGGCCAGAGGTGGGCACTGAATGTATGTTAACTGTCAGCCTCTACCGTTTTCCACCCTTAATTTTTTTTTCAGTCAGGGTCTCTCAACCTGGAGCTCGGAGTCTAGGCTGGGCTAGCTGGCCAGTGAGCCCCAAGGATGCACCTATCTCCCGCACTGAAGTGGATGCTCGCTACACCTAGCTTTTATGGGTGCTAGGGAGCCAAACTTGGGTCCTCATGTTCACACAGTGAGCATTTCATCTACCACTGAGGCATCTCCCCAGCCGTGTGTGTGTGTGTGTGTGTGTGTGTGTGTGTGTGTGTGTGTAATAAAATAGTGTAGATATGTTAACACAGTCAAATATAGAGACTGCAACATTCATTTATGAAGATTTTCAGCACTGCCCTAACAACATGTAAGTTCCCAGTCAAAAGGCTTATTCCAGAAAAGCAGGTAACAGCCAGAGCTCACCTTCTGAAGCACAACCATCGTCTCTTCTATGAAAGAGCAGCATATTTTCTGGGCTGTGTCCAAACTTGTCTTCTCATTTGTGTCTGAGATCACTTCCCCAAGCAGTATTTTTTTCCAGCATGTACTAAAACCAAAACATCCAAAAAGATGTCAGCAGGTTCTCCAGGTTATTCTAGAAAACAACATTCAAACTGGAGTGCAACAAACTGTCATCCTTTTCTTCCAGATCACAGGGAAGCTCATTCCATAGACACTGACAGGGAACAGAGGAAGTGGCTAGGAGGAAATCAAGAGGTGGTTGGTTAGCTGCCGCTCTCTGCCAGTCCAGACTGAATTTTATTAGCATTGCAACCTGGTACCTGGCACATAGCAGCTGGAGTCATACTCAGCAACTGAACACAGCAAGAGACAAAACCGTAAGGGACAGACAGGGAAAACAAAGGCCAGAAGAGTCCGCAGCTAAGGCATTGGTGTGCGCCTTCTCTCTGACAGTCTCTCCTAAAAGATAACCACCCAGAGCCTATTTCACACTGCCAATGCCCTACATATGGAAGACATCTACATCTAGGTCTTTCTCTCCATGCAAGTCAATCAGTCTGCTAAGAGCACCCCAGTTTACAGGATGCAGGACTCAAAGGAAAGATGATGCCAGTGTTCCTCAGAACGAAGACTGTGGGTATGTCAAGGCAGGCACCAGGGAGCCCAAACAGGACATGGAGCCACAATGGTGCAAAGCCAGGTCTTGGCACGAGGAAGAAGCATGAGCCAGGGAGAAAGGATGGAGGGCAGGCTGTAGAGACAGAGAATCTAGGGTGTGGGCAGAAGTCGTTTAGAAGGGGAAGGTACGATGGCAGCTACTCATGCAAGTGCAAGTAGACACAGCAGGACAGACAGACAACAGCTGACAGGACTCCACAGGTAACAGACTTCAAGTCTTCAGCTTTAGAGACGAGAGCCGAAAGCTCATAAAGAGATGAAGAGATAGCGTCTCACAGGAAAGCCGGAGTTACTGTCACACTGTCCCAGCTACAACTAACTTAATCTTGACCATTCTCTATAACATAACTATCCCACATTAGACTCAAAGAAATAAAAGAGGGAAAGATGGAGACCCTGCTCTACAAGACCAAACTGATGGGTGGCAGAGATGGCAGTCAACCATGCCACTCACATAAGTGATCCAAAGGGAAGAAATGCGTCCCAGGAATAACTTCCAAAAAGACGCTTTCCTTCGCTTAAAGAGGCCTGCCACATACCTTGTTCCCCCAGGAGTTTCTGGCTACTTACCTGGGTCCATACAAAATCAAATGAAATATCCATCAAATGAACAAAGAACACAGGACAACACAAAGTGAGAGAGAAAAAGACAGGACAGCCAGGCAAGAGCCGAGGATGAGCCAAGCGCATCCTGAGCACATGCTGTGCACTGGGTGAACCACAAACGTGCTGAGCTCTCTAGTGAACAACACAAAGAAGGCAACGTCCCAGGAACAGAATCCATACAACCCGCTAACCCTTCAACAGCTTGGGAGTCAGGGGAGTGCACACACACACACAGTCAGAAGTCTGAACGTAAAGTCTGACTACCCCAGATGTAGTGACTATCTTCTGGTTTATCGTAAAGTTGTATGAATCTTTCACCTTTTACAAAAACACAACAGTAGCCTGCTACGGACTAGAAGAAGCCTTAATAATAACAAAGACAGTGGATTAGAAGATACTACATATATATATATATATAATAGATACATACTTATTACACACGATGAAAACTAAGAGAAAACCTGGGGGAGCATTTTTCCTGTTAATACCTCATTTAGAGGTATAAGCACAGCTCAGGGTGAGCTGGTGAGCATCACGCGACAACCACAGGAACTGCAACGCTGAACTCACTGCACGCACTCCAGGTAAAGCCCACAGTGCTGCTGCAGCTAACAGCATGTGCTCGTGAACCACTATTTCATCTTTTCATGCCTGTGCATTTCTCTTGACTGTGAATAGCACCATCTACCGTCTATAAGTCCATGCATCTGTTTAGACATTTTTTTAACTTTTTACAATACATTTGCCTATATAGAAGTAAATGATAAAATGGACAATTATGTATATATTCTTCATCTACACCTAACTTTTTCTTAATTTTTTTCAATATTTCTAGGCAATTCAGTCATGTGCAAGTTTCTTCAAATTATTGCAAACTTAAAAAAAAAAAAAAAACCCACTTATAAGTAGACCTCACAGTACAAACCTGTGCTGTCCAAGGGTGACCTGTATTTCTGGCGTTGAGACCAGGGAGTAGTTTTATTCTCCCAGTTCCCACAGGAAAGGAGCCTGAGTCAGCCCTGTGCTCTGGGCCACGTCTAAGCACTGTAACTGAGCCCTCCCATCCCCTGGAAGGCAAGCCTCATCAACTGCCAGATGCCCTCCCCACAAGCTGAGCAGCAATGAGATGGAAGGTGCCCTCCTGCACAGGCCTGGGCAGCACAGCCACATGCACTCACAGGTAGCTCTGGGACGCAACCAACCAGGAAGCATGTCCACATTGGGTTCCTCTACCTGCCTCCGTCATGGAAAACGCTCTCTTTCAGCAGAGCCTCTGGATCAGCCCAGGGGCAGAACTGGGGTCCAGGAGACACAGGACCTGGTTAGGAGCTCTGCCTGCTACCAGGGAAAACCCACTGACAGAGACTTGCCTCAGAACAGTGCCAGTGCTGACAGCATATGGCCACTAATTCTAAACAGTGACATCGGGTCACCAGGGGAAGGGGAAGTGTCTGTTCTCAGAGCCTTGTACTCTGATTATTACCCTAACACCAAAGCTCCAGAAAAGGTGACGACACACTAGTGAGGCACCACACACAAGCAAGCCACTTCCGGCAGAAGCAGCTCCTGCGCACAATGCCATTTCCTTCTCTTCAGGCTGAACATCTAGACGGAAGCCCCGAGGCCTCCCCAGTCCTCCCCACCCAAAAACCCCAATCTATATCCACAGAACAGACACCACTTAAAACCAACATGTGCAACTTACAATTCCTCAGCCTCCATACATAACAACTTAAGAGCCGTGAGTAACCTCCAAGATGGTCCATCCCAGCCAAATGTCAAGTTTCTACAACAGAAAAACAGGCAACAGCAAATCTATCACTTCATGACACCATGACAGCATGACAAGTACCTGAGGGGTCCATCTTCGGTTTTAAGTGGGCACCTATGACATTACGTTACCTGCAGCCTTGGTCAGAGCGGCATGATAAAAATGAATCTGCAAATATTTGTAAATACAGCTAAAGTAACTGAAAAATCTTTGTGTGGTTTTATTCCAAGGTGAAAAAGCATTTTCTAATCAATTTCAATAAGAGGCTGAACTTGGTTGAAAGAGCCATAGCAAAAGGGCTTTGTAACTATGCCAGTTTACAGTGAAATAGACGAGCAAGATCTTGGGTCATTCTAGACATCAAGCAAATACAGCCACCACATCCAGCCTCACATATTGCTGGATGATACAAAGCCTGATTTGATCCAGGAAAGGAAATGTGGAAAGGGAACTCTGTCTGTCCCACTACCCCTGATCTGTATGCCGTCTGACAGACTCTGCTATGGTGGAAACTCTGTCTGTCCCACTACCCCTGACCTGTATGCCAGCTGACAGACTCTGCTATGGTGGAAACTCTGTCTGTCCCACTACCCCTGACCTGTATGCCAGCTGACAGACTCTGCTATGGTGGAAACTCTGTCTATCCCACTACCCCTGACCTGTATGCTGGCTGACAGACTCTGCTATGGTGGAAACTCTGTCTATCCCACTACCCCTGACCTGTATGCCAGCTGACAGACTCTGCTCCAGTCAGTCTGGCCCAGTGCCATCCCACCTGACCACATGGGGGAGACAAACTCACCCTGACCACCTATTGATATGCACGGAACTCACTTTGGGCACAGCAGTATTTTAGTGTTGTCTCTCACATTCCCTAACAAGTATCTTCCCCACAACACTGAGCACAACATGACAACTCGTGGTAAGAACTTAATAAATCCCTACCGTCAGCTGATACAGAGTCAGAGGTGCCATGCCTACCAAAACCTGAACCCTCCATTTTTTCATGCCAATTCCATAAAGGAAAAATTTCAAGATAGAAGAACACTCACTCTGCAAAGCCGTGATCCTTTAAAATGGACATCTTCTTGTGCATCTGTTTGTCTGTCGGTGGAAGATATTTAACAAGCATTTCTACATTGACAAAAGAAGAAAAACAAAATCAGAGCTTTAGGGTATAATTCAGACAAAAGTCCATGTTCCCTTCAGCCTGCTTTCCCTCCCACTAGCAGTCAAGACGCTTATAAACCATTTCCTCATTCACACAAAGGGGTGTACTCTTCAAGGCCAAGTCACTGAATGCATTACTCTCTGGAAAGCTGTAAGAATTCTAAGGCTGAGGTTGGAAAATGTCTAGAAGCTAGGCTGTGGTCCACTAAGCAAATCCACCAGCACAACCAGTTATTATATTGGAGCCACTGCTGGGAAGTCAGCCAGGAAGAACAGGCTCTGTGGAAACTGACAAGCAGATCTAAGGAGCAGGCCGGGAAAGGATTTTTGTTTTGTTTTTGAGTGCTGAGGGGCTTGCACATCTACATTTTAAAAGGGAAACAAAATCAAGGATCTCGGATGTCATTCTGACAAAAGGCATCTTCCCAGTCCTTCAGCAAGGGCCTTCCACAGGCTAGGCAACGGCTCTGCCACAGAGCCAATCCCCAGCCCCTACTCCATGTTTAAATGTACAAACAAATAAAATGTAATCTTTGTTCAAGCTGATTTGCTTGGCAACTACAAATATTTCAGAGCCGCCAGTACTGCAATTAAGAGGACTCTGAAAAACGAAGTCAGTCTCAACGCTACTTTTCTAAAAGCACTCTACAAGAACCAGTTTGGGCTTTTGTTTTTAAATAATTTTATTTGGGTGGGAGGGTGTGTGTATTTAAGGTGAAAGGATGACTTGTGGAGGTCCGTGGTCATTTCTCTCCTTTCACTTGGGTCCCAGGGATTGAACTTGGGTGGTCAAGTTTGGTAGCAAGCACCTGTCCCCACTGAGCCATCTCTCCAGCCTTCGCTCTTACATCTTCTGCCTGAGAAGTATGATTGCTATTTCGTCTACAGGATGAGACTTGCTACATTCATTTGAACTTTTACATAAGTACCCCAAATATACACTGAGAAATCTCTAGCCACTTACTCCTGGCCTAAGAACTCTTCACCTGCTCCTCCAGAGGGAAAACAAGATCACTCTCTCTTCTAGTTCATATTTTTAGTACGCAATTTGTAATTGCAAACCATAAGCTGAATTACGATAATAACAGTGATGGTGTATAGACCACACAACATGAATGAACTGAGGATCCAGTGAGGGCCTGGCATGTGCATGCTGGACAAGCAGTCCACCACTGAACTAGTCACGGTCCAGAGTACACTGCCCTCCATGGTGGGGACAGTGTCTTACACACAGGCGGTGCGTAATCAGTTTTTTCTCGTTGCTCTGTTTCTTACTCTGTCTTCAGTGACAGTGACAACATCTTGGGACAAACGTTTCTACCCCCTCCCGTCGCTGACTGACACACTCACTTCCTCAGCAGCTTCCCGATTTCCACCCCCTCCTCTCCACACCCTCGGTACCAAGCAGCTTTGCTCAAGTTCAGTCAGTAAGGGCAAGCCAGCTCTCCCTGAGACAAGCTAGTGGTGCATATAAGATTTTGCTATTTCTATTACAACAGGAAATACCCTCTCCTAACAGGAAAAGGTGACACTGTCTCAACAAGAGCAGGGCCAACTCTGACCTCCTGAGATGGGAACACAGGCATGAGGGTTGTGGCGAGAGATGAAGCCATACTCCAGGAGCAGCTGGCGGTCATCATGGGGGCCGTAGCAGATGAACACCTGCTCGTGCTTCCTACAGCCCGAGGCCGTTCTGATTTCGTAGCAGCCAGTTTTCTCATTAAACGCTGCTTTTACCTAGGATGGAAAGGTGTGAGATTTCGCCTTTCATTGTAACTCTACAAAGCTGATCAGGTCATCGTATTAAGTGAGATGCAGTTTCAAACGCTCGGCCACTTCTGGACTCCAGTCCATTTCCTTCCCGAGACTAGACTTGACCCCACAGGTGAGGGAAGAAGTCTTGCCATAGGCTCTAGGAATGACCAAACACATGGCACCTTACTCTGGTCAGGTAAGACCAACAGGAGTCAACCTGTCACAAATATAGCCTAAGAGAAGAAAGTACGGTGGTGCCAAGAAGAAGCCACAAAGTGTGTCCGTCTCTCCCAGCTCTGGCTGGGCTCAGTCACAAGTCTATTTGTTCACAATCCTTTAAACTCGGGCCACCCACCAACATGACACAGTTGTGTCCTTCCCAGGCTGATCTACAGTCACTGGTCTGAAGCAAAAATTTCCCTAAAAGCAGCAATGAGAATAAAGCGAGGCCCCTGGGGACTGAGTCCGCGTGCAGCATCCTACAAACCCCACATCATTCACCAGCGTTGGCCACAGACCCTCACGTGAACCACAGGCTTTTGTACTGGAGTCTGCAGAGAATGCATCTCCCTATAGCAGTGGCCAGTACAGGGGCTAGGGACCGCCCAGGGACAAGAGGACAAGCAGGACCCTCCGAGCCCTCCTGCCTCTGCCACGCGGCACAGAAGGCGATGCTGACCTGTTCGTGGTGGTGTGTCAGGTTAGGGCAAAAGCACAGGCACAGATCCCATCCCACCATTCCGTGAATGGGTTACAGGTGAGCTGACAGGCTCTTCTCTATCCTCCAAGCCAAACTTTTCTCCCAGCATGCCCTGCAAATGGCTGCATCTCCAGCATGTGCCAATGGGAAAGGGCTGGGGAGGAGGCATCTGTGACTGCATCTCCCGGGGTAGAATCCTTTCATGATTCCCCAGACCCCTCTGCCCACAAGTATTCATCCATTAAGTAACATTTACTGAATCCTACTACATGGCAAGCTTGCTCCGAGCACTGGGGTTACAAAGAAGAAGAATACAAATCCCCAACCTCAAAGATTTCAGTCTGTCCTTAGTCAGAGCAAAGACACACACACATGCGGATGGCCGTGCCAACGTGTACAAGGAATGGGACAGGAAAGCAAGTAGACCTTGCCCGAGCCTCCAACGAGCAAGAAGCAAAGAAGGCTCCGCACCACAGCTGACGAAGGGTGATCCAGGGCACACGGTAGAGGACCCCGCAGGCCCGGGTGGCAGCAGAGGACAGCGAAGGGGAAGGCTGCTGGAATGGCAGCAGGGCTGGGTCAAGGCTCAGCCTGAAGCCAACTACTCCCCCCGCCATGGCTTCATTCATGATTCAAAACCTACATGTGGGAATCTCTACATGTGTGACACATGTCTCCCAGTCAGCTTCTTACCTGGACATGCGGGCTGTGGTTGAGCAGATCCAGGTACGGAGCAAGCGCTTGTGTGTCTGGCTCTGCGGAGAGGCAGTCCTGCCTCCTAGGTCTCATGTACACAGCTCTGGTGTTCACAGTGCACCAGGCCCACAGGAAGGCATCATAGCTGAAGATGCCGTCCACGGCCTCTACAAACAGAGGCTGCAAGGAAGAGAAAAAGCTTCTGGAGGAAGCAAAGAAGTCCTGCACGTGGGCCCTCTGCTCTTTGGCCTTTGCTCTTAAAGGTTCGGGAAGAAGATCTACCACTTCTGGCTCCAAACAGACAGGGCAGGTATATGACTGGGGTAGAATGTCCAGGTAAGGCTTCCAGAGGGACCGGTTCCCAGCATGCTTTTCTGAGATTAAAAAGGTACACAGCGCCAGCACAGGAGATGGGGGTGGCTTCCACCTTGGAAAACGAAAAGATGATTGAGGAATTACTTTAACGTGTGGAATAAGCTAAACAGCTTGTTTTTCCTGGGGGCTGTGCACAAGCCGTAAGGCTGTGTCTGCAGTGTTCCCAACAAGCCACCATTGCGTCAGAAAAGCTGACTGCCAATGCAGCTTCCAAGGCTAGTAACAAGATTCCTTCTGGCAAAAAAATCTTCTTACTTCTATATTGACAGCTCTGCCATACGTGTGCTTGTGTTATCTTGTAAGGGGTATAATGTGAGGAGGGGAGAAGGATGGAAAGGCCCTAGACCTGCACCATCACAGTAAACACTGGGTCATGTGACTATTTAAATTATTTACAACTAAGTAATATTTAAAATTCATTTCTTTAGTGACATAAGCCACAGTCCAATTAACTCAATAGGAATTTGTGACTACTGGCTACCATATTGGATAACGCAGAACAAAACCTCTGTTGCTGAACGCTCTAGTAGACGGTACCATCGAGACTAGACACTGTCTATGCTTACCGTATACTGAAAGGGTTCTCAAGCCTTTGCTCATAAACTCATGGGTTCTAAGACAAATCATTGTTTTACTAATAATTACTCATGAATGATTCCCCTGCAGCATAAACATATTTAGAAAAGTAATTATTTACCTTTCAAAGTCTACATTCTACTCAGTTTCTGAATGATTCAGAAAATAAACCCTCAGTATATAGGCCACTACATAGACCCATAAAGAGCAGGAAATCACAGAGCTTAAGGTTAAGAAGTAGCACGCTTGACCTCTGAAATTCAGAAACCACTTCTGCTGAGGATCCCACTCACTCTGTCCTCGGGTGTTCCAAAACGAAGGCCACCACAGTATGATTCAGAAAGTGGTTCTAACACCTGTGTGGCCTGTTGTCACCTATACATAAATCAATCTCGTTCTTGCAGTGTCAAATCCTTTCACGGTTGAAGACATCAAGCTAGTACAGTAGGGAAACTGAAGGACAGAAAACCTTCATCTGCAAGACCCACAAGGATGGGGAAACAGGCTACTAGCAGACAAGGCAGCATTGTGGTTTATGTGTACGACCCCGTTTCATCCTTATTTTCTAGTAATGAGGAAAGGATTCACACTCACATCCCAGGCAGCCTATCAAAGACCTTAGAAATGCAGTTCACACTGAATTAAGAACAAACCTAGAACAGAGTAAACCTTTCAAACATTCCAGCTATTTCTTACTCAGACAAGGGCTGGGTCCTCCTGAACTGTGCCATAGGTGACTGTGCTGGCTAGCTTTAGTGTCAACTTGACACACCTGGGTTGAGGGAGCCCCAGTTGGAGAACTGCCTCCATAGGACTGACCTGTGGCCATGTCTGAAGGGCATCTTCTTGATGAGTGATATGGGAGGGCCCAGCCCACTGTGGGTGGTGCCACCCCTGGGCAGGTGGGCCTGTGTTGTATAAGAAAGCAGGCTGAGCAGGGGCCAGAGGAGCAAGCCAGTAAGCAGCGTTCCTCCATGGCCTGTGCTCCAGCTCCTGATTCCAGGTTCCTGCCGTGAGTTCCTACCTTGGGCTCCTGGATGAACTGTGACCCGGGATATGTAAGCTAAATAAACCCTTTCCTCCCCAAGTTGGTAGTGGTCAGAGTATTTTGTCACATCAATGAAGAACAAACTAGAACAGCGACATATATGCCAATGGGAGAGGCTTTTGAGAGGCAGCGCTGGCACTAGACCAGCAAGTATGGTCACTTACTTCTTAAGGTAGGGCCCTAAGAAGCTTCGAATCACTGTGTCCGTGGTGAGCAGACAGCTCTCAGGCAATGAAATAATCATCTGTCCCTCCTTGTCAAAGAGAAAATAAAAACTTTAAGTCACTATGCTTTGGAAAGGACCTGAGAGAGAGCTGTACAGCACTGGATCCCAGGATCACATACCAAGAACCCCCCGTGACCCCACCAATGAGCCCACCAGAGGACTCGCTCCCAGTTCTGAGGCAGCAGATACACAAGGCTACTGGGCACCACAGCTGCAACGTCACCAGGGTGCAAAGGCCTCAGGGGGCCGACACCCTCTTGTCAACCTTGAATTGCTCCTTCACTTTCATATGCTAAGAAGTATGATATCTAGGGGAACAGACAGAAAACACCCCCAAAATACTGCCAGTCATAGGGACATAAACCTCGAGCCCCAGCTAGAATGTGAGGAGCAGTTACTTCCAGGAATCCGGTGTCAGTATCCACAGTTACAATTGTTTTCTTAAAAAAAAAAAAAAAAAATGCTAGCCAGGCATGGTAGTACACGCTTGTAATCCTGGTACTCAGGAAATTAAGCTGGGAGAATCATGAATTCCAGGCCAGACTTGGCTGCACAGCAAGACCCTGTCTAGGCAAAGGAAAAAAGAATATCCAGCAAAATCTAAACGACCAGGCAGTGGCCTACTCTCTTCGTGGCCTGGGTCATCAGGCTTTAGAAAGGGCAGCTATAAACATAATAAATAAAATATTTTTTAAAAGGAAGTGGGGCTGGAGAGATGGCTCAGCGGTTAAGAGCACTGACTGCTCTTGCAGAGGAGCCAGGTTCAATTCCCAGCACCCACATGGCAGCTACAAACAGTCCTTAACTCCAGTTCCAGGGGAATCCGAAGCCCTCTTCTCATCTCCACGGCACTGCATGACACAGGTGCACTCACACACATTCAGGCAATACACTCGTACACATAAAAGTAATAAGCCGGGCGTGGTAACGCACACCTGTAGTCCCAGCACTTGGGAGGCAGAGGCAGACGGATCTCTGTGAGCTCAAGGCCAGCCTGGTCTACATAGTGAGTTCCAGGACAGCTGGGGCTACAAGGAGACCCTGCTTCAAAAAGACAAAAAATTTAAATAAATAAATAAATAAAATAAATAAATAAATAAGTAAATAAATAAAAACAATAAAATATTTTTTAAAAAAAGAAAGGGCAGCTGACGCAGTGCAGCCAAGGATCTAAATGTACCATTTGCAAAAGGGCAACTTTCAGTTTCTCCAGAGACAGAGCCTCGGGGGGAGGGGAAGCTAAGGTGTAAGGTAGCAGCAGTGGACAGCAGAACACCAGCAAGACACCGAAGAAAAAGCAGCACAACATCCTGCTTTCGAGCCGACTAGCAGCTTAAGTGGGTTGAACCTCCAGGAATAGACCACCAGGTTTCAGCACTGGATCCTGAGTCTCTACAAAGCAAGATGAAGCTGGACTGATCACTACCAACTGTGAACAAAAGTCCCCAGAAAAAATCTACCTTGGAATGAACTTCTTGCAAGACTGACCAACTGATTAGCATGTTGATGGCTGTGGAGAGTCTAGAATGACGCAGATCCAGAGGCTATTTACCATTTATCTTGGGCTATGTTTAGCCCCTCAATAGCCATTCCTTGCCCACCTGTTTCTGACTTTTAACATCTTATGACTAACAGATAAAAACCTTTAAGATATATCAACTTAAAAGCTTCCACAATGGAACACAGAATTTGGGGTGACCTGTATCTGTGTTCCCGGCCCATGGTCACTCATATTTGGCTCCAGAATAAACTACCTCTTAATCCTCTTTGAGGTGAGAGTTGTGCTTTTACATCAACAAAACTATTTCAGCTCCAACATGACAGGGCTTTTCTATTAAAACAAAAAAAGCCACATATAAAATAGTCTGTATTTTGCTTGGGGATGTGTTTCTTTATCAAAACAAAAAAAAGTAACAAACTACACATTTAAGACCTGTGGCTTTCATCACATATAAAATGTTTATTTTCAAAAAACCTTCATAAAAAATACACATTTGAACATACATGCGGTCAGGTGTGGCAGCACAGACCTGTAATCCCGGTACTCCAGAAATGGAGGCAGGAGGACTGAGAGTTTGAGAACAGCCGAGGTTACACAGCATGACTCAAAAAGTGCAAGGGAGGGGCTGGGGAGGTGGCTCTGTGGTTCAGAGCACTAGTGGCTCTTCCAGTTCAAGTCCTAGGACCCACATCAGATGGCTCACAACTGCCTGAACTCCACCCACACACAGGTGGCATTCACACACAGACATACACACATACACATAAAAACAAAACTAAAATACATTTTTAAAAAATGAGGGGGCTGGAGAGATGGCTCAGTGGTTAAGAACACTGGTTGTTCTTGCAGAAGACCCGGGTTCGAATCCCAGCACCCACATGGCAGCTAACAACTGTCTGTCACTCCAGTCCCAGTGGATCCAACAGCCTCTTCTGACCTCCTTGGGCATTGCACGACATGGGTGCACTTATCTACATGCAGGAAATACACACACATAAAATTTAAATAAAGTTTTAAAAATGAAGGCAGGGAAAGGAAGAAAGCAAACGTCCACCTCCATTTTGTGCTCTGAACAGAATCCACCTGTAACACTGCTGCGGACCTGAGGGTACGGCTTGCCTTCCCAGATGTGGCTTCAGAGAAAAGCTAGTCACACTCTCCTTAAAAGTGAACCACTGGCCAGGCCTGTAATCCCAGAGGCAGGCAGATCTCTGCGAGATCAAGGCCAGACTGCTCTACATAGGGAGTTCCAGGCCAGCTAGGGGTACAGGGAGACCATGTCTCAAAACACACACACATACACACACACACACACACACATACACACACACACACACACACACACACACACACACACACACACACACACACGGATAAAAACAACAAACAAATCCAGAAATACTGGGCTGGTGAGATGGCTCAGCAGGGGCAAATGCCTCAGGCATATGACCTGAGTTTGATTCCCCAAAAAGGTAGAAGGACAGAATCGACTCTGCAAATAACAAATTCAATGATAAATAACTAAAAGATAAATGAAGAGACTAAAATATTTTAAAGTAACAAAAAACAGAACTACTATATACTAATGTGACTTAACTGCAGTAAAACTGATAAAAATTTATGTTGTGTATAATTTACAATTTTAAATTTTTTAATATTAAAACCATAACAGCATAATAAAATCACAACATAGAAATGTAACATTCTTTTGGCTAAACATATATAGAGGACTAAGTTTAAACAAAATTAAGGAATTAAAAATAAATATGGGGCTAGGGCTACGGTTCGGTGATGAAGCATGTGTTTAGCATATGTGAGACCCATAGGTAATACAAACACCAAGATACACAAAAATTTTAACAAATTAAATAAATACATTTAAATGATTTCAAAATTTTTATTTTTGTGCATGTGTGTGTATCTGCTTATCTGTATATGCACCATGTATGTGGAGTGCCTGCGGAGGCCAACAGAGGGCGTTGGACCTCCTGGAACTGGAGTTGTGAGTAGCCCAGTGTGGGTGCTGGGAACCCAACACAGATCCTCTACAAGAACAGCAAGTGCTCTTAACTGCTGAACCAGCTCAGGATTTTAAAGGAACTGATTTCTAACTTTAGAGAAAACTATACATTGGGTAATACTTTAAAATAGCACAGAACAAAACTAAAGGGGACTTTGGAAATCAGGCTTTCTAGTCAAGAAAACGAGCTAAAAGGACGGGACCCACCACTGGAAGCATGCCTGCAGCAGGCTCTGAGCCCCTCCCCACTTACCCACATTCTACTTCCCATGCTGGGCACAGACCTTAGGCAAAAGCAGCTAGCTACCCTGGCCTTTAATAATACAATCTGAATTCTGAACTTGCTGTGGAGGGTACGGTTAATGTCCTACCCCAGCTTCTCCCTTCCTCCTCCCAAGAGTCCCAGCAGACGGCACAGAGCCAGGGAAAGGACAGCACACACTCCTTCCTTTGCAGTTCCTAGTCATCTGAGTGATGGCCAATGAGACGGGCCGGACCATCCTTAAAAGGAGGAAGCAGGAAGCCTGCACTCCTACCTTGTTCCCTCTTATAGCTCAAACTGCCTGGGGAGTGACGGAGCTGGAAGGAGTCTGGGCCTCTGAAGGACTAACAAATCTGTTCCCTCTAGGATTAAATGACAGCAAAATAGACTTCCATGATGTTTCAGCACCGGAACTTACGCATTTGTCTTTCATACTCAGCAAGCTTAAGGCTCCCTGGCACTATCCTAACCAAACAAGCCATGTGTTAGTAAGAGAAATGCCTACAGTAGAGAGGCGAGATACATTTAATCCACTTGATGTAAGTCACAAACAAAGCAGCAACTTCCATCTTGGGTGTCAAGGATGAAAGAGAAGTCCTCACCTGCAGGGAGGTTTTGCTCATCAGCCCTCTTCCTGTTCCTAGAAGAGCGAAGACATAAAAGGGGTAAATCCTGCTGCATCCTCAACAGTCTGGACATGCCCTTGGGATTAAAAGAGTGTCAAAATCATACAAAGCTGAAGCTGGGGGTCTCTCCATCTTTGACTCCCAGGGAAGCTGTTCTAGAAGCTGTCCTGACCTCTGCATATACCTCCATGAATAGCAAAGTAGGGTTCAGGGTTGCGATCTAAAGGCCTTAGACACAGGGATAAGCCAGACACCATTTTCTTCAACTACTGAAGAACTCCATACAGTACAATCTAAGAAGATAACTTTGACTGACCATCCTTTGACACATAAAAAGAAAGTTAAATACTCCATCCATGGTTGACAGTATAGTTCACAATCATAAACAAAGGCCTTAATCAAAAAAACGGTCCTATGAAATTGCCAGAAACAAAACAGAGGCACTTACATCAAATCCTGACAAGTAAAGCCAGAGAAAGTCATGAAGGAAACTCTTAACACTTGATAGTCTTAGAACAGGAGCTAGCACAAAATATTCTGCTAAAACTATACCTTCATTTATGTATCTTTATAGATGCTTCTGGGAGACTTTATTTATATATCTTTACAGATGCCTCTAGGAGACTGCCTGCCCAGCAATCATCTGTTCAACATTAGACGCACCCAGCCCTTGTTACTGATCCTGTGGCTGTGAATAATTGTTTCAAAATAACTACATAACCGTTTTCATTTTGCCTTTAAAACCTTGTCTTTCTTTGCCTCACTGAACATATCCACAGTTCACGATGGCACAAACATTCAGCATCGCAATGCCCTGGAAGTACTGATTAAGCTTTGTTTTGGAGAGCTACCCTCTCTGCCATAATTTAGGCTGACAGCTCAAATCAAGCCAACAGGTCTAAGTCACCGTGACCCATGGGGAACAACTTTGTATGCACCATCTCACTCAGTCAGAGGCATACATCATTTAACTTGGGAGATGGTAGAGAAAGTTCATTTGTCCCAAATTAAGTTACCTAATTGGAACATGAATGGCCATTTTAACTGCCAGAGGGAGAACTCAATGGCATGTGCCTTCAGTTTTATAATTCTATGCAGCATGCCCTGTGGTGAGGACCCTCAGGGTCCTCACTGTGCAACTATTCTGCTACAGCAGACCAAGTCCTTTTGGAAAGCATCTTCATGTCTGGAGAGCAGGGCACTACAGGCACACACCCACAGTATGCTCTCCAACATTCTATGACAGAATGATGCAGAACTAATGTCACCTCAATCTCCATAATAATTTCTGGAGCCCACAGATCTGGCACACACAGCACTCCTCTTTCAACATGGAAGAAACAGACCCAAATCAGCTAAGGAACAGTGTTTGCTGAGGCCCCCATCAAAGGTTCCTTTCCTGGAGCCACACCACCCAAGAGAACAAGTCCCTCAATTGGCTGGTTGGAATGTCCCTAACCCTTAGAAAACTAGTCTGTCCTACTGGGCCTGACATAATCCCATCAGCCTGCACGGTTCAAAACAAAGCCTACAAAACCTCTTCAAGGGATACTGCTAAGCACACAGGTCAATACACAAGTATCTTTCCTCGGGATATTTCCTTCAGGTTGTGGCTCCACGAATACCTTAGCTTCTGTTAAGGAGACAACTTAGTTTCATTTATAGAAGTCTCAGGCTCGGGCCCTTTGAAAGAGCAGTCAAATTTATAACTGGGCTCCCCCAAGTGTGTAAGATTTTATGTCTTTCAAGCGTTATCGTTAGTCATGGCTCCATCTCATTTTTCTCTTTCTCCTTCTTCACATTTAATTGTAATCCACCACTTATCCTTTCTCTACATAGGCCACTTTTT
Organism: Nannospalax galili; assembly: GCF_000622305.1. Lineage (NCBI taxonomy): Eukaryota > Metazoa > Chordata > Mammalia > Rodentia > Spalacidae > Nannospalax > Nannospalax galili. The sequence continues at coordinate 575,605 of NW_008340872.1, read as the reverse complement.
TTTTTTTTTTTTTTTTTGGTCTTTTTGAGACAGGGTCTCCCTGTAGCCCTAGCTGGCCTGGATTCACTATGGAGACCAAGCTGGCCTCGAACTCACAGAGATCCGCCTGCCTCTGCTTCCCAAGTGCTGGGATTAAAGGCATGTGCCACCACGCCCGGCTACTTTCTTTTCTTTGCACAACAAGGTAAAGTACAAACAAATGGCATGACACCGAAGACCAAAAGAATACTGTACAGCAAGAGATGTGTGCCCAGGGACAACACGGCCTACTACAAGAACCTCTCTGCCTTCTTCCACATGGCTCTCACCTGATAATGTTTGCTCTTACCTGGAAAATAGGCAGGGATTAAAGTTGTATCTTCAAACTTCCTATCCTTCAGCCACTTTTTTAGCTCTATAAATTCAGACTTGTAGCTCTCATTCACTAACAGAAGAGAAGAAAATATGCCACCATTAAAATCATCGTATCATCAGATCACTATGTTAGAGGTATACATTTGATGAAGTAGATCAGACAGGCAGATCATAAAAGGGACTGAGTTTTACTAGAAAATGCCAATGTTACATGCTAAACAGAAAAACCATAAACTATGTTATCTTAATATATGCACAAAAGCATTTGATAAGTCCAACATCAGTCTGATAAAAATTCTCAATAAATAAAGACAAAAGGAAATGTCCACACAGCAGTGTGTAACAAAAACAAAGAGGCGGTGCTAGAAACATTCTGAGTCACAGAATGTCTTGCCTCGTGTGCGGGGACCCTGGGTTCAGTTCCCAGGACCTCCAAGTATAGAACTGCCACACTGATGCTGAAAGCTAAGATCAGGAACAAGGCAAGGATACCTGTCACTCCACACTAATCCAATGTTACATTGGCAATTTAACCAGCATAATTTGAGGAAAAATAAATAAAACGGATCAAACTGGAAAAATAAAACTGTCTTTATTTTCAGAAGCCATGAGCATCTACATAGACTAACAGTCCAAGACGGCTACCACAATAATAAATGAATTTAAGAATGCTGCAGGATTCAAAGTCAATACGTCAAACTTAATTGTACGTGTGTGTGTGTAAATATATATATATATATATATATATGCATATATATCCTAGTAAAAAATCAAAAATTTAAATTCCAGAAATTATGTAATTTGCAATAGCATTAAAAAACAGGAAAACCTTAAAAGATAGCTCCAAGAATATATGTGTGTTATATGGTATTTATATGTATTATATGTGTGTTGTATGTACTATATATGCATGGCATACATCAAAAGATACAAAACACTGCTGAGAATGTAAATAAAGTAGTAAGACTTTTAGATTGTTTATGCCCTACAAAAATTTATATGAAGCCTTCCCGAAATCACAGTATTTGGAAACAGACCCTGAGGTAGATAACTAGAGTTAGAAGTCATAAGGGTAGACCATTCCTAATGGGATTGATGACTTTATGAGAGAGAGGGGTGAGGGTAGCTCAGTGGTAGAGCATGGGCTTAGCAAGCATGAGGCCACAGGCTCAACCCCAGCACCACATCCTCAAAAACACTGCAAAGGGCAGAGACTCCTTACCATGAGGACACAGCTGCTACCAGCCTGGCAGACAGCCCTCACAGGAGCCACAGGAGCCTGCACCTCAGGTCAGACTCCAGCCTCTATTACGTCAAGAAATCAGCTATACTTTTTAATTCAACAGACCACACCATTTTGTTATTGAAGTCCAAGCTCATAACTAAACAAAAATAGATCCTCCCTGATGGAAAGCCAGACATGGTGACACACACTTGTAAGAATGTACACAGATTCCCAGCACTTGGAGGCAGAAGGATGAGAACTCTAAGACCAGCCTCAGATACATAGTAAGTTCAAGACCAGCCTTAGCTACATAAGACCCTGATTCAAAAAAATAAAGATATGGTAAGCCCTAGAACAATCACCAAGGAGAGAATAGTGGGGAAAAAAATACTGAAAAGCCTATTAAGAAATTAAAATACTGATTTAATATAAAAGAAAATACTATGGGAGAAACAGAGGGAAAAAAGCAGACATTAGACACAGAGGAAAAATGTGCAACTGGAAGATAGAAGAAATTCATCAAAAATCCATTTACAGGGCTGGAGAGATGGCTCAGAGGTTAAGAACACTGGCTGCTCTTTCAGAGGACCCAAGTTCAGTTCCCAGCACCCACATGGTAGCTAACAACCATCCACAACTCCAGCTCCAGGAGATCCAATGCCCTCTTCTGACCTCCGTTGGCATTGCAGGACACGGATGCACTTACATGTAGGCAATACACTCATAGACATAAAAATAAAAATAATTTTTTAAAAAATCCATTCAGGGGCTGGAGAGATAGCTCAGCAGTTAAGAACACTGACTGTTCTTGCAGAAGACCAGGGTTCAAATCCCAGCACCCACATAGCAGCTAACAACTGTCCATAACTCCAGTCCCAGGGGATCTGACAGTCTCTTCTGTCCTCCACGAGCATTGCACAACACGGATGCACTTACCTACGTGCAGGCAATACATGCATACACATAAAAATAAAAAGAATAAAATACAAAAATAAAAATCCATTCAGTAGGCTGGACAAAAACAAGACCAAACTATATCTCACCATCTGTAGGAGATTCTTTATATTCAAAGACAGAGATTCAAAGCAAAATGAGGCCAGCAGATCTTACATGCAACCCTATAAAAGCTGGGAAGACTAAAACACACTAAGTAGCAGGGTCAATGGCACAAACTGAACCCTCTAACACTGCAAGGCAAGGCCAACCTGTCCTTCATAGATAGACTTTCTCAGTAATCTAACAGAGCAGCAGCAAACTGACCAACACAGCATCTATCTCATTCAGACTGCATCATACTGAGTTATATCCACACACTGACGTCCTGTAGGTAACTAAAGGTCAAGACCAGAAGCAGAAACCTGGGGATCATCCAGAGAGAGGAAAAAGCAGGGGATGAGCAAAATATATTCATTCATGAATCAACCATGAATCAACTCATCCATCAACCATGGGCTCCTTTTTCTGTGACTGGCAGGGAGAAGCAGTGCTGTACCTCCTCTGGAGTCAGCACTTCTGCAGAGCTTCCGTCTTCTGATTCTGCTCGTCCTTCCTCTTCCCTTCTGCATCCTGAGACTGCGGCCTCTGTGCGCGTAGGCGTTCAATCTAAAACAAACAGCACCCTTGCCTTAATTTCTTGGTGAGGTTTTTTTTTTCCTTTAAAACATTTCTTTCAGGCCGGGCATGGTGGTGCAAGCCTTTAATCTCAGCATTCGGGAGGCAGAGGCAGAGGCAGAGGCAGAGGCAGAGGCAGAGGCAGGTGGATCTCTGTGAGTTCAAGGCCAGCCTGGTCTACATAGTAAGTTCCAGGACAGCTGGGGCTACAGGGAGACCCTGTCTCAAAAAAAACAAACAAAAAAATTTCTTTCCCTAAAAGCTTTGTACACCAAAACTTTTTTTTAATGTGTATGATCACCTGCATGTGTGTAAGTGCCCAGTGTCATCGGGCAGTGCCCTCAGAAGGCAGAAGAGTGTGTCAGATCCCCTGGAACTGGAGATATAGATGGTTGTTAGCCACTATGTGGGTACTGGGAATCAAACCCAAGTCCTCTGCAAGCGCACCCAGTGCTCTTAAACACTGAGCCACCTTTCCAGCCCCCTGTACACCAAAACTTTTTACAAAGAGTTAAATTAGGATTCCTGAGGTTACAAGCTCCCCTTGTTATATGGACCCCTCTTTTTGGTGGATCTCTGTGAGTTCAAGGCCAGCCTGGTCTACACAGTGAGTTCCAGGACAGCTGGGGCTACAGGGAGAACCTGCCTCAAAAAAAAAGACAAAAAAAAAAATTCATTTTAAGGCCTTGCTGAAACACTGATTAGACACGGAAATTCTCACAGCTGATTTCATAGATGTAATTCTTTGGTGACTTTCACATCTCAATCCTAGTCAGCATTTACTAAAACACCAACTTAACAGTACTCTAGAATACAGTAGTTATAAAGCCCCTGTCACTTTAGAAGTCTTAGGGAAAAAAATTAAGCCACATCAGTGTAAAATAAACCAATTTATTTTTAGATAGCAGATACCCAGATCTAGAAATAAATATAATCAAACGGACATTTGCAAGAGATTAGAGAAGCCAGGCGTGGTGGTGCACACCTTTAATCCCAGCACTTGGGAGGCAAAGGCAGCTGGATCTCTGTGAGTTTGAGGCCAGCCTGCTCTACATAGTGAGTTCTAGGCCAGCAGGGCTATAGGGATATAGGGAGACCCTGTCTCAAAAAGACAAAAAAAAAAAAAAAAAAAAAAAAAAAAAAAAAAACAAGCAAGAAATTAGAGAAAATGAAAGCCAAGAAGCAAGCAAAGCAGAGATGATCAGAAGATATAAAACGGCCACCCGTTTCTATGCTACTCTCTCAGAAGCAAAAAGAACAGAGCAGACCACCGTCATACAGACAACGGAGTGGGGCCGTTTGTGGGAATCAACAATAGGAAGCATTGCTTGGAAGATATATGCTAACATGCAAAATTATCCAGTAATAATTAAAAATAAAGCTGCAGAGTGTCACAAATTAAACACCCTTTTGGGGCTGACTTTGAGCAAAAAAAATGCATGTTTATATAAACCAGAAGACCTAAAGAAAGTTATCTGAAATGCATAGGGGCTGGAGAGATCACTCAGCGGTTAAGAGCACTGATTGTTCTTGCAGAGGACCTGGGTTCAATTCCCAGCACCCACATGGTGGCTAGCAACCCTCTGTAACTCCAGTTCCATGGGATCCCACGACTGCTGGTCCTTTTATATTTTGGATCCTACCCTGTACCTATGAGTACTAGGACATAATTTAAATACTACTTATATGTATTTAATACGCATATTTAAAAAATGCCAGTGCAGAAATGACCAACCAGTCAGTGTTAACCGTCCACCCCTGCCATGAAGGGCCAGCTCTAGCTCTACCCAAGGGCAGCCGGTGTGTTCCAAGCAGGCCTAGTCTTCAACGCGCCCCCAGCTAGGTGCACAAGAACCCTAAGTCCCACTTCCGGCCCTATCCCACCAGCACCCCAGTGATGGCCACGTGCTCGCACCGTCCGGGGCTCAGTCCTCCCTGCTGTCCCCACTTCCGCCTATCATCACCGAACTACTTAAGAGCGGCCGGGGTACCTTGCAATGCTGCGCAAGGGCGGTATTCGCTCCAAGCCCGACTTCCGGCCAGCGAGAGGTTACCCGGGAAAAGCCCAGCCCAGCCCAGCTCTCGTTACCCGGGCAACGCCATGCCGACCCGGAAGTCCTTCGGCTCACCTCGGCGTGGCCCGGCTTCACCGAGCGCGTGGTGGCGGGGCGGCCCCGACCTATGAAAACCCCGCCCGTCTCCGCCGCAGCTGGGGTCGCCGAGGCGCGCGCATGCGCAGTTTTCCCACGCCGGCAGACATTCTGCTGGGGACCAAGTACCCCAACCCACATCTTGAGCCCCAGCGATCAAAAGAGCCACCGGGGAGGTCCTGGCACACCTTGCCCCCCCACTCCTATGTACGCCTTTGTCTCGTCCCAGGACTGCTACTGGAGTTAAGGTCAAAGACAGGCTCAGCCTCCTGCCGTCTTTACAGAGAGGGATAATCGTGAAAAGCAGAGAAAAAAAATGTATTCGATGTGGTCGTGTTGGAAACAGGAACAAATAAAGAGGTTCAGGGGCACCCAAGTCCGACTGGGGTTACTGACATGAGGTTTGGGTTTAAATAGAGGGCAGGACTAAGCAGTCCTGCTCAAGGCCAGGTCCTGGTCATCATTAACACATGATTATCTTTGCCCAAGGTCCTGAAGATTGGAAGGGCTGTGTAAAAACTCGGGAGACAAATTCCTCCTCTGGCTGAGCCTTTTCCTTCCCCAGCAAGACTCCTGGGGAAATTCCAGGTCTTTGGGGTCCACTGTCTCAATACTCAGGTAGTGGGAAAGGCACGAATGTGTTTTAAGAATATCTTTGTTCCTAGACTGAGGCTGTAACTCAGTTGGAGTGCTTGCCTGCTACATCCTGCGTGGCCGGGTGGTGGTGGACACAAAGAGGGACCAGTATCCAATAATAAAATATCACACACAAACAATGTAATATTTAAGAAAGCTAGGACCAGGGGTCTCCTGTTCCATTGAAGAGCTCTGAGTTTTTAACTAGGTTTCATTCACAGGGATGGGGTGCTCTAGCAGGCATTCAGGAACAGGTGTACAGATCAAAGGACCTTTCTCTGCAGGAGCTGAGGAAACGATTAGCAATAAAGTGTGGCCTGTTTGTAAAGTACAGAGTAGATACTCACACAGCATTGTAAACAAGGCATAGTTTGTAAAGGACACTGCACTTCAGAAAGTAGACACTCTTGGCTACTGGTGACTCTGCACTTGTAGTCGCATGCTTTCTGCAGCGTTCAAAGAGGGCAGTTGTCTCCAACACTTGCCTACCACTTGCACCGAGTCCTGGGTTCAATCATCAGCATGGTGCATGCGTGTAATCCCAGTATTCTGGAAGTAGAGGCAGGAAGAGCAGGATTTCTGAATCATTACTGGCTGCAGAGTGAATTCTGGGCTACTTGAGACCCTGTCTGAAAAAAGAAAGAAAAAAAAAAGGATTTATTTCTGCAAAGACTGTTTTACAGGAACAACACTGCAAGAGAATTCTAAATAATTTATGTAAATACTCCTTCCAAGATTGTTGGCTCAATTTCTGTCCCACCTACCTTGACTATGGACCAAGCTTCCTAACTTGCTTCCCAAAAGTGCAGAACAGGAAGGAGAGGCTGGATGGTAAGTGGCTTCACTGTGGTCCTAAATCATCATTCATGATGCTCTTCTTCCACTTTGGAAGAGTTCCAGATGGTTGTTAGCCACCATGTGGACTCAGGTCCTCAGCAAGAGCAGTGGGTGCTCTTAACAGCTGAGCCAACCCTCCAGCCTCAATACCTGTGTGATATTTTTACTATAATTTTGCAAATACATATAACCTCTCTATTATTTCTTATTCCATGTGACTCTCTATCTCAATAAAAAATTCAAGCTTTCCTTAATTTAAAAAAATATTTTGTGTGCATACACACACGATGTGTATATGTACACAGCAGTACAACATTCATGTAGATGTAGAGTCAGTTCTCTCCTTCTTTACAGTTTCCTAGGATCAACTCAAGTTGCTGGGCTTTCGAGTCAAGTACTTTTGCCCACTGTGCCCTCTCACCTTTGAAGCCCCCTTTTTCCTGATTATTAACATTTGTTAAGCATCTGACAGGAAACCTACCTTAAATGACAATTTAAATGCAGTCTATTTAAGGAAATAGACTCTTTTGCAGTGAGCAGTGAGTTTCATATGTGGTCAGTGCAACTAAAATCTCTTACATTTATTTTAATTTTAATTTAAATGTCCGTTTACAGCTAGTAGCTACCTACTGAAAAGCAAGGACATGAAAGTACGTCCAGCGCTGAAAGTGACACCCAGTGAGGAAATTCATTTCCCACCGCTGAACTAATTATAAACTTTCTGAGCATGGGGGTATCACTTCATCTTAAAATGGGTATTAAAGGTGCATCGTGAGCTATTTTGAGCATAAACGAGCAGCCCTGCTTGAGGCCCCTCACATCTGTGCAGTAAGTGCAGTCCTCAAATCCAGGTAAGGAAACCTCAGAACCTGGCAAAGTTCCCACCCAAGTAGATTAGCCTCAACTTTGCTTTAGCGTCCTAAGAAATTCAACACCAATTTCAATCCCTCGTCATTTTGCACCAGCTCCTACCACAACGCTGGTTCCAAAGATGCAAGTTGCAATATATATTTTTTAAAGAACACCAGAAAGACTATGTACAGAGGCCCCGTTTGCAATAAAATTATACAGAGCTATAAAGTCGGGCAAATGCAACACAAAACTCAGACTAGCAGGGAGGAAGGGGTGGATACAGATCTGGTCACAGGGCCAATTTGAATGCCTGCCACGTGGACAGCTGCCAGGTGGACAGACTCTGGAGGATTCTCCGTGGCTCAGGTTCTGAAGCCTTCCTTGGCGGCTTCCCTTCCCTACGGAAAACCCTAAGGGTGCTCATAATCCGACCCAGTTTTTCTGCAGCAACATCCAGCATTCAGCATGCTCGGAGCACGACAAGACGCGGGGCGCCGTTCTTTCCTGGGAAGCTTTTGCAAAACTTAGCTAAGTACTGGGGAGTGGGTCACATCCAGAAGCTCCGAAGCTTGCGGCTGAGTCTGGTCCTCGCACTGGACGCCCGGGACTCCTCGCCAGTCTCCAGCCAGGCCACGCCCACTGGGGGGCGGGACCTCAGCCTGCGCCTGCGCACTGGGCGTGCCCGCTGGCACCCGGGACCTGCTGCAGCTAGAAAAGCTCGCTGCCAACCTCCGCCGTGAAAGCCGTTCCCCGACTGCGTCCGCCGCGCTCCCAGCCATGACGTCCTGCAGCCGCGTGGCGCTGGTGACCGGAGGCAACAAGGGCATCGGCTTCGCGATCACTCGTGACCTGTGTCGGAAGTTCTCCGGGGACGTGGTGCTCACGGCCCGCGACGAGGCGCGAGGCCGGGCCGCGGTGCAGCAGCTGCAGGCGGAGGGTCTGAGCCCGCGCTTCCACCAGCTGGACATCGACGACCTGCAGAGCATCCGCGCCCTGCGCGACTTCCTGCGCAAGGAGTACGGGGGGCTCAACGTGCTGGTCAACAGAGGGGGAAGGGGGGCCCCAGAGCCTGGAGGGTGGGCTGTGCATGTCTGGGCAGTGCTGGGGCGGGGGCATTCTGACCTAGTGGGGGTGCAACAGGTCCCCGGGGCTACAGGGTTACCTAACTAGGACCAGTGGGGGGCGGGCATTTGCGGGTCTCGGTCTTAGGCTTAAGGAGTGGAAGTTTATCTGACATTGAAATAAACAGAGAGTTGAAGAGAGGCAGGTGCTGCATCAAGACCCTGCTCTGCAGCGCTCACCCAGCCTCCCCCAGTGATGCTATCTTTCAAAAACAGTAGGACATTGTGAAGAGATGGACGCTGGTGCGGTGCTGCCATTGAATACAGACTTTACTCAGAAGTCAATATATTTCGAATGCACTGTTAGGTTTGTGCTGTTCCGTCCCATAACTCCTATTCATTTATCCTGTTCTCTTTCTCCCCTAAAAGATGCAGACCCCACACCCTTTCACATTCAAGCAGAAGTGACCATGAAAACTAACTTTTTTGGTACCCGAGATGTCTCCACGGAGCTACTCCCTCTAATAAAACCCCAAGGTGAGTCTGGTGGGTGGTCGGCCATGCCTGCCTGGGACTTCTGCCCTTGCTTCCTGACCGGCTCCAGCTACAGGAGTCTCTTTGCCACCAGTAGGTGTGGCTCTGCTACCTTCGCCCTCATCTCCAGAGGCTGTTGCTTTCCTCTTTGCATGCACACCTGGCTCCTTTTTAACATCAACTCTTGGTTCCTGGGTCCGTTTGTTCCTCACACATCAGGGGCCCTTAGCCTTTTGTTTTGTAAACAGGGTCTCAGTCTGCAACCCTGGCGGGTCTAGAACTCACTACCATAGACCAGGCTGGCCTCGAACTCACAGAGATACACCTGCCTCTGCCTCCCAGCGCTGGGACTAAAGTCATGCGCCACCACATCTGACTGAGAGGTCCCTAGGATTCTATTCCTCCCTAAAGCATTTTGGTCACTTACCCACATCCTGCTGGTCACAATGCCCTGCCCCTACAGGACCTCTTCCCAGGCCCTCAGACTCTACTACTGATCACACCATGCACCCCCAGTCCACCTCTGCAGTGGGCCTTGGTGGTCAGATCACACAATTCCAAACCCTCCTGGGAGGCCTCCTTTCTTGAGCATCTTCCTTTCCTGGGTTTCTGCATGGTCTGCCCAACTACTCCCCTCCCAAAGAACCTTCCAGAGAAGGCACAGCGTTTTAGCATGCCCACAGGGATCTCCATAATCAGCCCCTTCCTTCCTCCAGGCTCATGTTAACACCCCATCCACACGCTCCATGTTCTGCAAAATAATCACATTACTTTATCATGAGCTGCTCTAATACCCCATGTGATTTGGATACCAGGTGAACGACCAATCATTAAATGCTCAATAGTAAGGACAGGTGAGCCAGTTTAGAAATGTGAACTATTTGGCTTAACAGTTGAGTGCATACGTGGCTTTCCCTAACTCCTGTCCTGTTTCCAATCTGGTTCTCCTTCATAGCTCCAGTGTCTCTAAGACTGTTCTCTAGAACCCCAAAGGGCAGCCAATTCCCCTGACACCTGATATCTCTACCCACCCTTCCTTTTCCAAGGAAGGAGTACAGTTCCTTATGCAACCTCAGTAGTCTGTGTGTATACTCCTCTCTACACCTATCTCAAATGGAAACTTGCTGATCTGAACCCCCCCCCCCATTTAGTGTCCCTGCATAGTATGCTCCTCTCCTCATAGCAATTCATTCTGTCTTCTAGGCAGAGTGGTGAATGTATCGAGCATGCTGAGCATTTCAGCCCTGAAAAAATGCAGCCCAGAGCTGCAGGAGAAGTTTCGAAGTGACACCATCACAGAGGAGGAGCTGGTGGGGCTCATGAACAAGTTTGTGGAAGATACAAAGAAAGGCGTGCATGCAAAAGAAGGCTGGCCCAACAGTGCGTATGGGGTGACCAAGATTGGGGTGACGGTGCTGTCCAGAATCCATGCCAGGAAGCTCAATGAGCAGAGGAAGGGGGACAAGATCCTCCTGAATGCCTGTTGTCCAGGGTGGGTAAGAACTGACATGGCAGGGCCCTCGGCCACCAAAAGCCCAGAAGAGGGAGCAGAGACCCCCGTGTACTTGGCCCTTTTGCCACCAGACGCAGAGGGGCCTCACGGACAGTTTGTTGAGGAGAAACAAGCTAAGCCGTGGTGAACTCACTTCACGATTCCTCCCACAGCCTCACCTTTGTGCCCTGTCCCGATTCGGGCCAAAAGACATTTACTTTGTCAGCTTATCCTTATCCAAACAAGCTGTGTTAACTCACTACTAGTTCAGCAGTCTACTTACAGTGTGGCCTTTTAATTTTATGACGATTTTTGTGATTCCCTCTGTGATACCAAAAGAAAAAGTAGATTGTGGAAATAAATAAAAATGACTTGACTGATTCTTTATACACATCCATTTCTGCAGATTCTTGTCAAGCAGAACCAGCACACCATCTCAGGAGTTTAATGAGTGTGAAAATTAGGGTTAGGGAAGGCACAAGAGAACTCTCAGAACCAAGTAGACAGACAGCTCTGTGGTTCCTGCAGTGTGTGCCACCTTTCCAGGTGTGTTCTGTGACAGGAAGGTGGACACACTGAAAACCAAGGAGGACAGCTAGATGTGGCCCTTGGGCTTAGGTTTAGCAGCCCCTAGAAAGCACCAAGAAAGCAAAGCATCCAGTCCAGCTTCTTTAAAGAGCTTGAGCCGTGGACAACCAACCATGGCAGTGAGTGAAAAGCGAGTGGTGCTTGTAGGAAGCGCCTGACTGCTTACTGTTAGGGATCTATGAGGAACGTTATTAAGACTCCCTGATGTGAAGGGGTTCTGTATGCAAGCGAGAAGAATCCTCAAGCCAGCATGGTTACCAAGTTTCAGGAGAATACAGAGAAATGAACAGTATACAAAGTGGTCAAGACTACAGTGCACAGGTAGATATATGGGTGTCTTCTGTGTGTGTGTATGTGTGTGTGCACGCACATGAAAACTTAAAGGTGCTATCCTTCAGGTGCTGTCCAATCTTGTCGGGTTTTTGTTTTGCTGGTTTGGTTTTGTTTGGGGGTGTTTTGGGGGAGGGGTGTTTTTTCAAGAAGGTCACTTACTTGCAAGGAACATACCAAACGGACTAGCCTGGCTAGCCAATTATCCCTAGGAATCTGGCTGGCTCTGCCTCCTCAGCGCAGAGATTACAAGCGTACGCCGCCTTGGCCAGCTTTTTTTACATGCATTCTGGAGCTCTAATTCAGGGGCTCATCCTTGCAAGGCAGCACTTTACCAACTGAGCTAAACTCAGCCCGCATGGATATCTTCTGTACAATTTTTTTCTTCTTTCTACCTTGTGTTGAAAGCTTTCAAACCATGGGGAGAGGCTAGGACACTGCTCAGTCATAGAGTGCATGCCTTGCATGCCTGAGACCCTGGGTTTGATTCCGAGGACAAGGATGAAAAACCAAGGGGAAGAAATTCCTGACTTTACCTGTTAGTGCCTGCCTGAGGCAGGATGACTGAATCTTGCTGTGTCATTAGCCATCAAGTGACAATAGTACAGCATGTCATAATTTACGTGTTGAAACAGTGTCAGACATGTGGGCATGCATGGTGTGTGCTGTCATCCCACACTGTGATTGGGACTTAAAAAGAGCACATGCCCACTGCCCGTCACCCAGAAGGGCTCTGGTGGTCATCGGGAGCCGCCCATACCTTCTGTCCCAAGGACCACCATCTGATCCTTCACCAGTGGTTTCCAGGCTCAAGAATCTGAAGCGATCATCCCTGAAAACAAGATGGAGCCCTTAAAGGGAGGATCGATTTACAAATTTCAGCCTTCAGCAGCCTTCATTTCCTCCTAGCCGTTTTGGTTTTGTTTTGGCATTTTGGGTGTGTTTGTGGGGTCTTTTGTTTGGTTTTTTTTTTTGGTGGTGGTGGTGCTGTTTTACCAGAACATAAGTTTATTTCAGATATAACAGCCGTGTTAAAATTAAGAATTAAGTTTAATTCTTAATTGCACCAAGTAAACTTAGCCATTTAAGTATTTTTAAAGTTATTCCCTCCAAAAACTGAGAGAATTTTTCTTTTCCTCCACCACACACCACTGTTTCTCAATAGTTCTCTCTTTGGAGGACTTTCCATTCATGAGCAAACTGCTTTGGAGAGCCTTAGGAACTCCTGTCTCCAAACGAGGATTAACCTTGACACAATATGTATTGCATAGATTTCTCTATGGATTTTCTTTATAACGCAAATGCAAATAGCATACAGAATAATTTTAACCTATTTACCCCATGGTAAAAACTGTCCTAAAAAACGTGGATATAGCCTATTGTCTTACAGTTAATAGAATAATAGAATAGAATAATAGAATAATAAATATAAAAAAATAAATATATAAAAACATGGATATAGCCTATTGTCTTACAGTTAATAGAATTATTATTTTGCCTCAAAGATTACTTTTATTATTTATTTAAAAAAAAAAACTCAACTGGTCTTACTTTAGATTTTATTGACTCACAGGCATATTGATGAGAGCCCAGTTTCTACCTCTTCCACATTTTTCTCTTATGTAAGTGGATGGAATTATTTAATGCAAGTTTGATACAGGACAATTGGCCCTTTACGCACACTTAAAATTTAGGTTAAACCACTGTCTAGTATAGGAAAAAAAGTTATAATTAAAGAAAAGATGAGAAAAAAATTACAACAAACTTCTTTAGGTCAGTTAAAGGCCTTTATCTTGGGGCTGGAGAGGTGACTCAGCAGTTAAGAGCACTGGCTGCTCTTGCAGAGACCTAGATTCAGTTCCCATCACCAACATGGCAGCTAACAACCATCCACAACTCCAGTTCCAGGGGAATCTGACATCCTCTTCTGACCTCCACAGGCATTGCTCAACACAGGTGCACTTACACACAGGCAGGCAATACACTCATACACATAAAATAAATTCCATTATCTCTAATTGGGATTTTTTTGGGCGGGGGGTCTTTTTGAAGCAGGGTCTCCCTGTAGCCCCAGCTGTCCTGGAACTCACTATGTAGACCAGGCTGGCCTTGAACTCACAGAGATCTGCCTGCCTCTGCCTCCCTAGTGCTGGGACTACAGGCATGTGCCACCATGCCCGGCTTGGGGTATTTTTAAAAATTCATCTCACTAGCCCATACTCTACAGGTGAATGATTCTAGTAATAAGTTTAATAGCGGGAAAAAATAAACCTGCTAACAACCAACCACTCATTAGCAAAACAGCAGTTTAACAGAAATACTTTGGCCAAAGTATAACAGTACCTACCCAAATTGCCCCATCCATCAGCAAATAGAGGGGAAAAACTGCTTTTAAAACCTAAATAAGCTGGGGCTGGAGAGATGGCTCTGCAGTTAAGAACACTGACTGTTCTTGCAGAAGACCCCGGTTCAAATCCCAGCACCTACATGGCAGCTAACAACTGTCCATAATTCCAGTTCCAGGGGATCCAACAGCCTCTTCTGTCCTCTGCGGGCATTGCACGGCACGGGTGCACTTACCTACATGCAGGCATAACACGTGTACACATAAAATAAAAATAATTTTTAAAAAGTAAGCTTCATGTTTCTTAGAAGGATAGTAATGGTTCAACTCCTGAAGTGCTCAGAACTAAAGATAGAGTGAAGGAAATGTCCAGGGATCTGCATCCCACAGATAGTCTATAAAAACTCAAAAGTACCTCAAATACACTAAACTTGTCTAGGAATTTGAGAACAGGGTATAATGGCTGCTGCTTTCTGTCTCTGGAAATAGAGCTGAAAAACGCATCTTAACTGTGAAACTGCATAGATCTGCCTTATCCTCCCTTCGACCACCTCACAAAAATAAGAGAACTAAAATAATCCAAACATGAGCATCCTTAAGAGTCCTTGGAAGGCTGGAGAGACAGCTCAGTGGTTAAGAACGCTGGTCGTTCTTGCAGAAGACCCGGGTTCAAATCCCAGCATCCACATGGCAGCTAACAACTGTCCATAACTCCAGTTTCAGGGGATTCGACATCCTCTTCTTTTCTTCACGGGCACTGCACGACACAGGTGCACTTACATGTAGGCATAACACTCATACACATAAAATAAAAATAATAGATAAAATATTTTTTTAAAAAAGTCCTTGAAAGGATTAAAACTTTAGGGGTCAACAATAACAAGGAAGGAGGAAACCTCCTCAAAGGGGGCAGGGACATCAGTGCTTCTCTTATTTGGCGACGAGCAAGTGCAAGAAAGCCTGTTTGTGATTGTTCAGTTGTCTGTCTTTTGTGTGTCTGCACTCTGGCCAGAAGAACTTTGAGGTCTTTCTGAAGCACATGAGCATCTGCAGGCTCTTCATCTTATAATAGTTCTTTTTTTTGTGGCGGGGGGGGGGGGTCTCAATAATCTCAAAGCCGATCTTCAATTGCTGACTCATTGCTGATCTGGACATGCTGGCAGATGTGGTCAAAAGTGCCGTCTCTCACAGATGTTTAGGACACGATTTAACATTTTCACTCCTAGTCCACGTCTTGGATAAGGTACAAGACATCCTAGTGTCATGATGTAAAGTCTCTTCTGATTCTGTGAATGATCCACCATACAATACACTGCACCTATTATTGAAATAGGCTAGTTCACCAACTACCAGACCATCCTTGTAGAGCCTGTCATTATAGCTGACTATAAAGATAACCTGGTTCCAGCTTTCAACTGTTTAATGTTGTGTGGTATCACATCTCCCAGCTCCATCTGACTACCTTTGATCTTCCCTGCCTGCTGAATCCATCCTCCTCACCGCCCTGAGCTCTCAGTGACCTTGGCTTAGGCCGCTCAACCCCACACACCAGACACTCTGCTCCTCCCCGTAGCCACCACCAGCCTTCATTTTGTCTTTGTAAACAGACACCACAAGATCAAGATAAAACTCAAGACTACAGTGTTTCAAGTACTAGTTGGAAATGTATACTTGAATTGCAAAGATGTTTTTCCTTAATACTTTGCATTGGTAAGAGCTTTAGAGAAAGCATTCCAAATTGAAATATGTGATGTTGCCTCTGAGAGGACACAGTTATTCGGTGTTTCTAAGGGTTTGTTTCTTAAGATGAAGGATAAGGTACATGATACTAAAAGTTTCAGAAAATGGTAAAATTATGACTGTCGAAGATATAAACTTAAGCTTATATTAAACACATGTACAATTACTCTTATGGTAGAAGGGACCCAGGTAGGGATGTTATAGGCAGTTCAAACGCAAAGCTTAACAGGGCTTAGATTTACATGGAATGAAAGTATATTAGATTAAAGTACAAATAAAGGTAAAACCAGTGTTCCCAATGTAAAGGAAGTCACTTAAATCTCTGCTAAGTAGGACAGCATTTATACTTCTATCCATCACTTAATTCAGAAGCAGTTGCAAAATGTCTCAGAATGAACAGGGCCGTGGCCTAATGTAACTCACTCTAGCAAGTATCCATCACTCTTGAATGAGCACAGAAAACACAAACCTTAATAGAAGCCATCATGCCTAGCACAGGAGGGAGGACTCACAGGGGACCGTCAATCACAGCCCCAAGTGGCCCCCAATCTGCACCCCACTTCTACCTAATTCCCTCATAAAGTTACTTTCCTCAGATTTCCTAAACTAATCACTGTAGCTAATAATCTCAACTTTCCCCTCTTCAAAGACAAAATAAGTATCAGTTAAGAATTACCCAGGATGCCTGCAGGTACACACAGACAGCTGCCTCTACGAGAAAGCAGGGCCTTTGCTACCCAGGCCAAGTTCTCCATCTGTCCATGCACTGTGTTCTTGCAAACATGCATTCTATTTCACAACTAATTTTTATATTTAAAAGCATGCTCTAAAACTGTTCTAGAAGGAAAAAATTTATTTTATCACAAATTAAAATTAGAAATCAACAGCAGCCCTAAATAGTTGGGAATAAACTATTACACTTCTGTTCAAAAAAGCAAAAGCATCAGAAGGGAAACATGGAAGTATTTTTGAAATAAAACTCATTTTAAAGCCTATGAGTATTTCCAGGATGACACTGAAGATGTGCTTGAAAACTCATATTACCTCATGCCTTTTATTAGAAAGAACTGTCTCAAAACCATGACCACTGATTTCACAAGTGGAGCTAGGACACAAGGTAAGCAGGACAGAGACGGAAGTCAGAACAGAAATCAATTCATCTACAAGGAAAACTAGAAAGCCTAGCACGCCTAAAGCCAGCCGGGTCCTTTAGAAAAAACAAATGCCATGTAGTCAACACATCAGGGGAAAATGTGTAAAGAGAGAGGTTCCCAGGACCAGCATGGCAGAGGCGGCAGGCAGTTCAGACAGGAACTACTTCATGTCAACAGAATGAACTTCTAGAGGGAAATACTCAAATTTTGGAAAACATTCAAGGAAAATTGGAAAAAGTAAGTAGCTCTCATCTCTAAAATGAAGCTTCAAATAATCTCTAGGCTAAATGGCAGTGTTGGTTGGGACATAAAGGGAACCACATTCAGCAGGTGCCCACCCGATTCGCCTCAGCCGTTGATTTGACTTTACAGCTACAGACGGAAGCATGGGCAGTTGGGGAAACCCCACTTGGAAAGCCCTGAGTCATGATGAGATGCAAATTCAAAGTCACTGAGAAACACCTGGCTTACGCTGAAGAAAAGGGTGGGGAGATCTGATTGCACAAGGACTAAACACAGCTTTGGGAGCTCCTTTCCACTGGAGTTTTGTTTTATACACACATAGCTCATAACCCATATATAACTTGTTAACCGACCTCGGCAAACACAAATATCGGAAAACACTTCAATAAATGCCAACGTTACTTTTGATACTAGAGATTTTAGAAATGAGAACTATTTATGTTCTCTAACTTTTCCTGAGTGTTTCTCAAAATAGAACTTCGTATGTTCTCTCTTGCAGAGGTGTGCTGGGAATTACCCAGAGAAATGCATCCTGCCCACATCCTGCAGGTTTAATTTTATTTTAATTTTTTAAAAATATTTTATTTAGCCAGGCATGGTGGCACACGCCTTTAGTCCCAGCACTCTGGAGGCAGAGGCAGGTGAATCTCTAGGAGTTCAAGGCCAGCCTGGTCTACATAGTGAGTTCCAGGCCAGCTGGGGCTACAGGGAGACCCTGTCTCAAAAAGACCAAAACAAATTTTATTTATTATTTTTATTTTATGTGTATGAGTGAGTGTATTGCCTGCATGTGTGTAAGTGCACCTGTGTCGTGCAATGCCCATGGAGGTCAGAAGAGGGAGTTGGATCCCCTGGACCTGGAGTTACAGACAGTTGTTAGCCACTGTCTCCGTCCTGGGAACTGAACCTGGGTCCTCCTCAAGAGCAGTTAATGTGCTTAACTGTTAAGCCACCTCTCCAGCCCCCAAGTTTAATTTTTTTAATTATTTATTTAATAACCACATACTTAGAAGAAGCATTGACATATTCAATAACAATTGCCTGAGCTAAGATGCATCTCTTTCAAAATTGGCTGTACATTTTTCGGTTTACAGTTGAATTATTATAGTTATACAATAATGTACTCAGTATAAACCCTATAAGACATAAATTAAATGATGTTTTAACCTTTAAAAAGATCTCCATTTCATTATTAAAATACACAGTTTCATATAGAAAAATTCTTTTTCAATGCAATTGACATTGGATGTTTGCACATGCATTTCTAATCTACAAGTTATTTTTATATCCAGTGTAGGAGTCTCCAACCCAGCACTGTGATCTCCTAGCACCCTTTTCCTTCACAGTACCTACCACTGCATCACATGCCATTGGGGCATTTTCATAGCACCTCTCACTGAGGTCAGCTTGTGGCTGAAGCAAAGCAGGGGCCCAGGATGATCGTCATTCTAAGGAATCAAGGGAATCACATCATGATTATATGATTTTTTGGGGGGGCATCCCTTTTTAAAGAACTTTGACCATTACCTGTAGCTTTAGAGGCATAATGTTAAAAGAAAGTAAGCATATTGAAAATTATTTTTTCCCTATAACTTTTATAAACTTAAAATTCCTTATTTGTAAAGTTGAAACACTACCTTTTAACCATCTGAATGTACTTGTGGAAGACCTAAGAGACAAAGCAGAGGAAAAGAGGGGGAAGCCCATGCTTATTCAGCATCTGCTCAGTCTGAAGCAAATTCCACCGATGATGTTAGTGCTCATCTTGAGAGGATGGCATTAGGGTTAATAGTTTATGCATGAAGAACTCGAGACACATGAGGATAGTGCTCTGGTGGCACCCAGATATACCAAACAACGTATTCCAATAGCATGTAATGTTTTTGC